>NC_090934.1:501508701-501816642 GCF_040938575.1 Ambystoma mexicanum
GGTTAGCTCTGTCAGCCTCATAGTCACCAGTTAGTGGGATAATGACCTGTGTATCATCAGCATAATTGGTGTATGTGCTGCCCAAGGCATCCAGGATGTGGAACAATGGCCTTGTAAATAGCTTAGAGGGTAGGGGATAGGCATGAGCCCTAGGGGACTCCACAATTAACATTGCTTGGATGTTCACAGGCTAAGTCAGAAAATACTTTCATAACCCTTCCTTGGAGGAACAAGTTGATCCATGCAGTGGCCTTCATGCAGAAATTGGGGGCGGGTGGGAGATGATGGCAAAGGGTCTTATGCAGTAGGTGGAGAGTGGGTTTGCCTGCATCTCTGAAGTGGTCCAGTTGATGTTTTTAGGTCTAGGAGAGCTGATTTGGTGCTGTGTCCTAGACGGAAACCCGACTGCCTAAGACCAAGGAGATTATGGGCCTCAAGGAATTTCTGGACCTGCAGGTAGGCTGATTTGTCCAGAATCTTTAGTAGGAACGGAACCGGTGGGGTCAAGTGATGTCTTCTTAAGGAGGGAGCATACCCAAGCTGCTTAGAGGCTAGTAGGGACATGCCCTGACTGGAAGGAGGCATTGATTAATGCTGTAAGAAACGGTGTCAGGGCGGGAGCACAAACTTTACTAAGTTGCGCCGGGCAGACATCCCCTTTGCAGAAAGAGGGTTTGATCGACTTGAGGATGGTACTGACTTCCTGTTCACTCATTTCCCTGAATTGGAGCGTTGGAGAGTCGCCAACATTCCGACTTTTTGTTTCTGAGATGAAGTGACTAAGCACCCTTTGATTAGCATGGATTTTGTCCTGCAGGGTGTTAAGTTTGTTTAAAACAGCAGATTGCACCAGTCTTCATTTTTCTGAAGGGTCAGTGGGGGGGAGTGGGTGTTTCTAACTCCCGGAAGATGGCAAAACTGTCTCTAGTTCCTGATTTAGTGTTAGCTATCCTTGAGTTAAATGAGGAGGCTTTTGCTTGGATAATGGCTCTTTTGTATTATTTAGAAATGGTCTGAAATGCTAGTTTGGTGGTGTCCTTAGGGTTGGCTTTCCAATGGGAAAGCGCTGTCATTTTCCTGGTGCGAAGATCAAGAAGCTCTTGAGTGAACCATGCGTTGGAGTGCTTAGAGCTCTTGGCTTTTCATTGAGTGAGTGGGGCAATGGAGTCAACTGCATGCATGATGACTGTCTTGAATGCATTAGCAAGGATTACTGGGTCACTGAAAAAAGGGTCTTGAAGGGCAGGCACTAGAAGGTAAGGGGTGAGCTTCTCCTTGGTGAGCAGATGGGCACTTCTCGTGAGTGCTGAGGGGAGAGGAGTCTGTATCTGACCTGATCCCTTCATGCTGTCAAGTTCAAATTCTATAGAGTAATGGTCAGACCATGGGATTGGAGAGATGTCCTTCACCCTCATGGAGCAATTGTGGTGGGTGACCCAGTCAAGGGTATGGCCTTTGGCATGTGTAGGTTCTGAGATAGCTTGGATGAAACCTAAGAATTATTTACTTAGAATTATTTACTTAGGAGAGCTGTATTTTAACTTCTCCGCATTACGTTTTTAAACTTCTTAATTTTAATTGTAAAAGGAATTTGCTGATATCAGTTTTACCTTGCCTAATATAGAAATTGTATGTACTAGATTACGTGTAAACTTGTTAATAGAACTTTGGCATCTGATTCACTACAGTTAGATTAAACAGGGCTCAGCCTCCATGCTCGTACTGACTGGGACGTAAACTACACTTCCCAGCAGTCTTGTAGTTTCTGCTGCCATTTCTCCTTAAACCCGGCACAAACGCACCGGCGCAAACGAGACAAGCCGGTCTGTGCCGGTCTGGCCGGGCTATAAAGCCCATTGCTGCTTCCCTCTTCTTCAAGAATTATTTACTTAGGAGCGCTGTATTTTAACTTCGCCGCATTACGTTTTTAAACTTCTTCATTTTAATTGTAAAAGGAATTTGCTGTTATCAGTTTTACCTTGCCTAACATAGAAATTGTATGTACTAGATTACGTGTAAACTTGTTCATAGCACTTTGGCATCTGATTCACTACAGTTAGATTAAACAGGGCTCAGCCTCCATGCTCGAACTGGCTAGGAAGTAAACTACACTTCCCAACAGTCTTGTAGTTTCTGCTGCCATTTCTCCTTAAACCCGGCGCGAACGCACCGGTTTCGAAGGAGACGAGCTGGTCTGTGCCGGTCTGGCCGGGCGTGTCGGCGTTTCGGGGCTAGGCTGAGGTACTGCAGCAAGATGGAAATCCTGGACGTCTTGGCTGCTACAAAAGCAACAAGAAACACCCCTCGTAGCATAGAGCCTGCATCTATCACCACCAATTCCATAAGTTTGGCCATCTCATCCTCCAATACCTATGTCACAAGTTCAGTATGTTTACAAGACTCTATACCCAACTGTCACATATTGATACTACCACAAACAGTAATAATGCAGTCTATCATACTATCACCCAACCCACTGGCACTCTGAATTGTATGTTGCTTAACACCAGATCACTGGTTAAACACGCTCATGAAGTATCCGCCTATATCGAAGAAAAAAGCCTCGATCTTTGTGCTATCACTGAAACGTGGGGCTCGGCTGCTGCCGGCCCCTCCCTTCACTTAGCTATTCCTGACGGGTACTGCATGCTTAGACAGGACAGAGAATCAGGGAGGGGGGGAGGTGTAGCCTATATTTTGAGAACATCCTTATCAGCTTGAAAGATTCAGAGTCATCTTATGGAAGGAATAGAATTCCTGCACATGAACACTAAAGCTACTATTAATTTTATTTTGCTCTATCGCCCACCTTCTTGTGCAGGTAACCTTTCTCTGGCACTCTCTAGTTATCTCCTCCCACTATTGAAACCTAACACCCGCTTTATAGTGCTGGGTGATTTCAATCAGTGGCTGGGACAAACAGATGATCATATCGCAGCTGAACTAGTGCAATCTTTTAGTGACTTGGGCCTTACACAAATGGTTCAAGCTCCTATACATAACTTGGGGCATACCTTGGATTGGATATTGACCCTCAATGGTCGATATTATGATGTAAGGGTAGCTCCTTGCCCATGGTCAGACCATGCCTTCATCCTTTTCTCAATCACAGTTCCTTTCACTACAAAAGTCAAGTTGCTCCATTCGGAAGCAACTTTATATCGTAATACCAAATCCTTGGCTCAGGAAAGAATAGAAGCCCTGACATCTCAGGCTCCTCCGATCTTGGAGACGGATGATACAGGCGTTACAGCTAAGTCAATCAAGTCCACCCTGACTCTGGTGGCTAACTCCCTTGTGCCCCTTAAAAATAAAAATACAAACCTGAAGAAACCAAAAGAACCAATTTATGGTTCTCATCTGAACTCCAAACTCTTAAAGCTACCTCTCGTAAGCTTTTCTATGTCTGGAAAGCTAATCAGTCCCAGTCAGCATTATCTGACTATAAAAAAGCATCCAACACATATAAAATAGCCCTATGGGAAGCTAAGAAACTGCATCTGGATGACAGAATCTCACATGCAACATCTAACGTCAGGGAATTGTTTAAAATTCTTAAAGAAAAAGAGGCGGTTCCAGAGCCTGTAGCATCTACTATTATCAAAAATGATGATTGGTGCACCGATATCCAGAATGCCATGTTAAAGAAACTGGATGGAATTCGGGAAGGCATAGCCATAAATAAGACTGTATCCGACAAACAAGGTACTCACAGTGTTAGCCATGCATTCACTAGGAATCCAGATATCCCTATTTTTGACTTCACTCCCATCTCGGAGGAGGAATTATCGTCTATTATCACCAAACTTAAAGCTACCAACTGCACAGGTGACCCCTGTGCGTCTACTATTATTAAAGCCTGCCCCCCTTCATTGGTACAGGCCATATGTAAATTGGTTAAATCCTCTCTCCTTAATGGTGTTGTTCCAGATGAGATGAAGCAAGCATGGGGTACCCCTCTCTTAAAAAAACCCAATCTGGAATGAGACAGTACCCACCAACTACAGGCCGATAACCAATACCCCTTTCCTTCTGAAGATTTTGGACAGAGTGGCGTACATTCAAATTGCTCAACATCTTAATACTCACCCTATCCTAAACCCCTTTCAATCGGGCTTCAGACAAGGTTTTGGCACCGAGACTTCATTACTCGATCTTAAATCCCAACTACTACAGAGACTGGCTAACCAGCAGATCTCTCTCTTAATTTCCTTAGATCAATCGGCAGCGTTCGACCTCGTTGACCACTCCATCCTGGCGGACAGGCTTATGTTGGTAGCTAATTGCTCACTGGCCACCACCAAATGGTTTCTCTCATTCTTATCTAATAGATCTAGTAGGGTGTGTGTCAACAAGGCAAAGGCTCCGGCTATTCAGGTACTCTTTGGAGTCCCACAGGGAGCCAGTCTTTCTCCTTGGGCCTCATTACGACCCTGGCGTTAAGGGTTTAACGGCGCCGTAAAAGCTGTCGGCGCCGTTAAACCCTTAACGCCTGATTACGAGTTCCCTTTGCGGGACCCGACCTTAACACCTGCTTTTAGCAGGCGTTAAAGTAGGGTGCCGCAAAGGGACCTTGGTGCTAAGTACGGTGCCGCAATTTGCGGCACCGTACTTAGCGCCTTCCCCATTCCCATTGAGCCCTATGGGGCAAAAATGGGAATGGGGAAGGGCCCATGGTGAATGGGGAATTACCGCCCTGCCAACCTTGGAATGGGGCGGTAATTCCGCTATTCACCATGGTGGACCCCGGCATGGACCATGGTGCTAATAGCAACATGGTTTAGCGCCGGGGTCGTAATGAGGCCCCTTGTATCTATAATATCTTCATGGCTCCTTTCTTCGCACATCTCACCCAAGAGGGCATACTCTTTTCTAACTACGCGGATGACACACAATGTGTCATCCCCCTCACAGGTCAGCACAACCGGGACGAGAGCGAACTCAATCGCACTTTCTCCATTATTGAAAAACGGATGATGCTGAATAACCTGGCACTTAATCGTACTAAGATCAAACTCATGGTGGTGGGATCAGAGGGCATCCTAGCCAAACTCAACTCAGCCTATAAGTACTTCCAGCTGGGGGAAACTCAAATCGCCACCCTCTCGAAAGTTAAAATCTTGGGAGTGGTCCTGGATCATTCACTCAATATGAAGTCTTACGTAGCCAGTACAGTTGCATCCGCTACTTACTATATTAAGCTACTAGCCCACCTGAGACCACTTATTTCTAAACAGAATGCTGAGTCTATTGCCAGAGCCATTGTAGGAGCTAAGCTTGATATTTGCTGCAGTTTGCTAGCTGGCTCTAGCAAAGCTACTATTAATCGTCTTCAGGTAGTTCAGAATGGGGCAGTTAGAGTCGTAGCAGGCCTCTCGTATAGGGCCCATGTTTCGGAAGCACGTCAAGCCCTGCATTGGCTCCCTGTGAAGGCTCGGATATCCTTCAGACTTTCGGTTATCATCTTCAAATGCCTCATGGGTACTATGCCACCTTACTTACAAAGGTACATAGAAAAAAAAACATGCTTTAGAAAGCTGCGCTCCAACAACCAAAATCTTCTCTGAAAGCCAAGATTTAAAACCAAAAAAGCGCAACTGGGTGCCTTTGTGTTCATGGCCCTTGGCACTTTGGAATGCTCTACCCAGTCACTTGAGAAGCTCTTCAGTTTTGATCATCTTCAAAAAGGGTCTTAAAACTTTCCTCTTTAATTAGCTCTCCGTCTGATTGCCTCCCTTAGGCAACCTTTCCTGTCCCAGGACAGCCTTTGATTGTTTCTCTGTCAGGTTCGTCTTTTTTTCCGTGCCCTCACACCCATGGGTCTATGGATGCGCATTATAAATGTAATAAAGTAAAAAGAAAAGTAAGGCGGAAAAGGCTTTTTTCAATGAGGCTGCCTGGGGGCCAATCGGGTCATTAAGGCCTACATTAAGATTTCCCAGAAGAATGGCTCTGGAGGATTTGTTCAGGTTAAAGGATATCGATTGGATCAAGGCCTCATGCAGTTCTGACACAGGTCCTGGCGGTCGATATCCAATGTGGAGGTCAAAGGTACAATTTGGGGAAAGGTTAGCTTTGAGATGGAGATAGTCACTATTGTGGCCAAGTTCCCATTCAACCCTTCTAATATGGATGGTTTCTTTAGCAATATGGGCAACGCCTCCTCCTTTCTCAGGAAAGCGATCTTTTCTAAAGATAGAGTAGCCCGGTGGGATGGCATGGGCAAGGGCTGGGCCGCAGGCTTGGGTAAGCCAGGTTTCGCTAATGAACAATAGGTCATTGTCATTGCTAGTAATTAGGTCATGCACGTCCAGGGCATGGACATGCATTTAAGAGGGGCGTAAGTTGATGTCAGGTGATTGAGACTTGGTACAGAGCTAATGTTTTTTAGGCCAGGCAGATCAGTGTTAGGTACAGGTTCTACTGGTACTACAGTGATATGCACAGGTAAATGAGGATGTACCGTATTTGGCTTCTGTGCCATATTCTTAGAAGAGGCATGCACAGTCAAATTGATTTTCAGAATACTAAGCAAGGTATCTGGCTTCTGCGCCACATTCTTAGCAGAGTCATTCACAGGCAAATTGATTTTCAGAATACTAGGCAAGATATCTGCGCCACATTCTTGTCAGAGTCATGCACAGGCAAATTGATGTTCAGAATACTTGGCTGGGTATCTGGCTTCTGCGCCTCAGTCTTAGCAGAGTCATGCACAGGCAAATTGAGTTTCAGAATACTAGGCAAGGTATCTGGCTTCTGCGCCACATTCTTGGCAAAGTCATGCACAGGCAAATTGATTTTCAAGATAATGGCGGCAGGTAAGTCAATGTTTACATTGATAGGTTCCTGTTGCCTGTCATGAGCAGATACCTGCACAGGCAGATAAGCGTTAAGGATAGTGGGTACGGGCAGGGCATAGGGCACAGTATTGTGCTCACATAGACCATCGTGATTGGTTACATTGGGCACAGACCTGGCAACTATACTGGTATTCGCTTACAAATGGGTAAAGCTCTTGTGCGGAGCAGCAGATTGGCATTCCACAGTCATAGGGTAATTTCTGCATGGCATGTTGTGGGGTTGGATCTGCAAAAACATGCTGGGGTGGCAGCAGGTGGCAGGCGATATGGTAATCCTTGATCCCAGTCGTACATACCTAGAGAAGAGGCTCTGGAGTTTGGAGGTAAGGGGGGATACAACAGGTCCCTCCTCTTAGATGGGAATCTCTGATGATAAGGGAGGGGGGAGCTGATCTGATAACAGGAAGGGGCGCCGTTGGAGACATGCCCGCCCATCTGTGTGCAAGCCGCATACCTTTGCATGCCAGTTGCGAGGCAGTAGATTTTGAGGACAGCAACCTGGGGAAGTTGAGAGCTGCAGAGAGTGGCTCAGGCCTTATCCCTAGGCCTTTGCCCCATTGCAGCTTTGCGTGTTGGTCGCCTTGCTCTCCCTTTAAGGTGGGAGAGGAGGGTGCAGCAGGCGGGGAGAGCTAATTATCCTCTGCAGCATTGTTTACCGTTGGCATGGCAACAGAATCCACCATTTTCTGCAATTCAAATTCCGCTCGTAGCAGAGTGGTGATCATGGCGGCGGATTTGAGGGCCATGGTGCTTTCCTGGATCATTCTGTGCCAGTTCATGGGCTGCTCCTCGTGACCTGCTGGTGACTCTCGCAGCGGAGCTGCAGAGAGTGGCTCAGGCCTTATCCCTTGGCCTTTGCTCTGTTGCGGCTTTGCATGTTGGTTGCCTTGCTCTCCCTTCAAGACGGGAGAGGGTGTACCGGCAGGTGGGAGAGCCAATCATCCTTTGCAGCATTGTGTACCGTTGGCATGGCAACGGAAGCCGCCATTTTGTGCAATTAAAATTTTGCTCATTGTACAGCGGTGATCATGAAGACGGATTCGGGGGCCATGGTGCTTTCCTGGATCATTCTGTGCCGGTTCATTGGCTGCTGATGACTCTCGCAGCAGGGCTGCAGAGAGTGGCTCAGGCCTTATCCCTAGGCCTTTGCCCCGTTGTGGCTATGGCATTTATAACGCACATATACTCAAGTGTTTCAAGGCGTGACAAGGCAAGGGAGGGGAACAGAGGGAGGACAAAACAACAATATTACTAGGCCTAGTGACATTGAGGTCATGCAAGTGCAGGAGAGAGGACGGGGATAAGTGCTGGGGGGATGGGCAAGTGCGAGACATGGGATTAAAAACAAGTAGTGCAGTCAACAGGTGGCAAGTGCGGGTGATGTGATAAAAGTGCAGACAACAGGTGTCCAATACGTGCAGGTAAGGGTACTGCAGGGTTGCAGATACAGACCACAAGTGCAGGGGAGGCCAGGAGGCAGTGCAGATGTGCAAAAGGGCGAGCAGGGACCTGGGCCAGAGTTCAGATGGTAACCAGGTGACAAGTGCATTATCAGCCAGGAGATCAGCAGGGGAGAGGAAGAGAGAAGGCCGAAGCAAAGAGGGAGGTCTTAAGGTGCTTTTGGCACCGAAGATGGTTCTGCTCAAATGTCAGAGAAGCTGGGAGGCTGTTCCAGAGGAAGGCGCCAGCCAAAGAAAGATATCTGCCCCCAACTTGTTGCTTGGAGAAGTGGCTGACCCTCAAGGAGTTGGAGGTGAGGAGTGAAGAGCCTGAGTAGGACAATGTAGAGGGTTTTGAATGTGAGCCTTGCTGACACTGAGAGCCAATGGAAAGAGTTCAGGGATGGAGAGATACGATCCCTGGGCTTGTGGCCAAGGACAAGTCTTGCAGTCCTGTTCTGGATGAGTTGTAGGGGACAGAGAGTAGACTCACACAGATTTAGAAAGAGGCTGTTACAGTAGTCTAGCCTAGAGAGAATTGGAGCTCTGGAGACAGTGAGCTTCTGGGGGAAGTTGAGGCAAGGAAGAATACCTCTGAGGAGGTGCAGCTGGTTGTTTGACTTCTTAGAGACATCAGAGATGTGAGGAGAGAAGGAGAATGTGGAGTCAAAGATGACCCTGAGGTTCTTAGCCTCACAGGTGGGAGCAGGAAGAGGGTACAGAGTGGCTGGCCAGATAGTGCCAGAAAAGGAAGGTGCAGGTGTGCCAATGAGGAGGATCTCCATATTACTGGCATTAAGGCAGAGATCATTAGCGGCACACCACTCCTGGATTGCAGGGAGACAATCCAGGATGAGAGAGGGAGAAGAGATGGCTGAGCGGAGCCTGAAAACGAGCTGAGTGTCATCTGCATAACAGAGAAAGTTGGAACAGAGAGCAGAAATCCCGTGGGTGAGAGGTGCCAGGTATTGGTTAAACAGCCAGGGAGAAAGGTTAGACCCCTGTGGAACATCACAGGTAGAGAGTAAGACAGAGGAGATGAAGGACCCATGTTGGACCTGGGAGGGTCAAAGAGGAAAGAGGTGAGCCAGGCTAGGACAGAATCAACTAGTAAGACTTAGCCCGCTCATGTGTGCAGAAAAAGCAAATTCTTTTAATTCCACCTGCGGAACCCTGCACTCACCTCATTTAAGAACATACAGCCAACATGGCTTTTCTAAACTCTCTAACAAAAGCCTGTAAAGACAATGGGCCTCATTACAACTCAGGCGTTAAGGGTTAACGCCACCGTTAACCCTTAACGCCTGATTCTGATTTTAACGCCTGCTTTTAGCAGGCGTTAAAATCCATGGCGCTAACCTGCCATGGTGCTAATTACGCCGCCGTAATTTACGGCGGCGTAATTAGCACCTTCCCCACTCCCATTATGCCCTATGGGGCAAAAATGGGAATGGGGAAGGGAAAATGGGAAATGGGGATTTACCGCCCCACTCACCTTGGAATGGGGCGGTAAATCCGCCATCCACCATGGTGTAAACAGAGTTTACACCATGGTGGTAAAGTTGGTGCACTTAGCACCAAGGTTGTAATGAGGCCCAATGGCTTAGAACTAAATATACATGTTGAAGAAAGCCTCTGAAGACAACACAGCTTTTAATCTAGAAACTTTTATTTTGCTGAGCAGTGAACACTTACCTACAATAGTGCAGCAATCCATCAGTGTTTCAGTTCAGATCTGCAATATAAGGAATGTTACCATAGACATTCATTTACAACACCAAGAGAAGGAATGTTACAATAAACATTCATCTACAATACAAGAGGACGGAATGTTACAACAGACATTCAGCATCAGTGAAAGACAATAATTGCTATCCGCAAACACACGAGAAGGAAGGGCACAGCAGGGGTGGGTCTTCACCCATTGAAGTAACTGGAAGAAACTTATTTCCGATTTCACAATACAGATAAATATATGGTGAATCAACATAGGGGACAACACTGTTATAATCTAGGGTGTGGTGTCAGGAGGGGTTTTTTAAGCCATGGAACCACAGTCCCTAATGTTACTACGACTCTTATAGGAAACAACAATCAAGGGTGCCATTCCACAGACACCAATACAATGGGACCCCAACCACACCAATAAAAACACCCTAGCTCTTTTGCTGCAAGCGCATGCAATCACCTTCGAGCTTTGCATGTGGATGTATCAAGGAGAGGAGTGGAAATTGCTGCCATGCTGCCATCTGGGTGGTCATCCGTCCCTGCAAGACACCAGGTAAGCGTTACAAAAAACCTCAACACAGGCGGCCTGCCATGGTGGCGTGGCCCAAGAAGGGTGGACACTACAGTGCTGTCCGTAAACAGCAATGAGTACTCCACAAGGGGGGCTTTATGGAACGAGTGTTGAGAGAGCAAGACGGTCGGAGAAGATCGCAAAGCCTACCTGACAAGAAGAAGAAGAACTCCCATCCTGAGAACATGCCCAGTGACACCAATCTCTTGGAGAGAAGGTAACAGGGACAGTGGGAGACCCAGGAGGGATGTCCAAATTTACAAACATGGAGATCATACTCGTCTCAGTGAATATGCGGATTGGAATTCAAGAGTAAACCATTGCTTATCCGTAGGCTGAAATTACAATGATAAGCAATTAAGAAATATCAACAAAGAAAATAACAAGAATAGTCATCTCTGTATCACTGAAGGTGGGGAAAATCAAATGGATAGTAGAAGAATAAGTGAAGGGTACTTGGGCACACAGCCTACTCTTCCCAGTACAAGAATAACTGAAGAATACTTAGGGACACCGTTTACTCATCCCAGTACAAGAATAAGTGAAGAATACTTGGTAATGTAGCCTGCTCGTCCTAGTACAGAATATGTGAAGAATGCTTAGGGACACAGCATACTTGTCCCAGTACAAGGACAACTGAAGAATACTTAGGGACACAGCCTACTCGTCTCAGTAGAAGAATAAGTGAAATATACTTGGGGACTCAGCTTGATCATCCCAGTTGAAAAATCAGTGAAGAGTGCTTGTTGACTCAGTCCATTAGTCCCAGTATATCGATAGCAAAGGAAGGAAACAAGTGTATAAAGAAACCATAGAAGACCAGTTGGTTTGGAACAGAACAAGCATCTCTGAATACAGGGAGTGAGAAAGTGACACACAGAGGGAGATTTGTTGTGTCTTGGTTCTCCCTTGTCCTGGTGCTGTGTGCATGCAAGCTTATGGAATGCCTGTGGAATGTACATGAGTGAACTGTTTTTGTGTGAGGGCCTCTGAGGGTTCTCTGGCTGTTGGTTAGAGAGCTGAGTGTCTGTGAGAGAGGGTGCCAGTGGATGTGTCCTATGTATTTCGTGTAACTTACCTAAAGACCTACCTGTACTCATACACTTGTCAACTGGACTTCAGTAAAGAAGTTACTCTTCCCAAACATGTTGTCTCAGAGTATTCTTCAGTGCACGTCTTTTCAAAATGCATGGCGAGATACAATTGTTGAAAAACTGAAAAGAAATTCTTATATTATAATCAACAAGCTTGAGGCGAGGTTGAGACAGTCTCCGGCAGTCTCTCTACCTTGTCTATTGTGGGAGGATCCCACCAAACTACTTAAAACCAGTGTATACCGCGGAGCAGTGAGCGGAGCTTGAGGCGAGGTTGAGGCAGTCTCCAGCAGTCTCTTTACCTTGTCTATTGTGGGAGGATCCCACCGAACTACTTAAAACCAGTGTATACCGCTGAGCGGTGAGCGGAGCTTGAGGCGAGGTTGAGGCAGTCTCCGGCAGTCCGCGGCATCCCCGCGGCTCTCGTGGCCCACGACTCCTCGTAATGAAACCTCATGGACCTCGTTGACCTAGTGAAGACCACTTGCACGAAAGCTCAATGATTTCTACATGTCTGCAGGAACTACAAACAGAACGCGCTGCGGAGCAACGACTTCTAAGAAGTAACTTTAAATCTGTAGAAGTTATGTCAATGAAACCACCTACACTAAAAATGAAGGCTTAAGGGATTATTTCCCTGACCCCCTCAATCTGTGATATATCCAGCGGTACCTTGCCAACCCCAGCAACTTGTTTCGAGTTTGAAAATCCTTTTGACGGGGTCCAGCGTTCGCCTTCCATATCCTGCTCGACTCCCACGGAGCCACTACCGTGCGCTACAGGAGCGGAGGTAGTGCCATCTAATCCCTCATGTGCTACAATAAACATAGACGTTCTTACCGTGGAGTCTCCCGTCTTCCCTGTAGGGAGGGGTCAGAGCATGGAGGACCCACCGGATTCACTGAACTCCCAAGACGCGGCGGCCTCTACGACACTCCCGCAGTTCGCCGTGCTGGAATCTTCTTCCTCCTCTTCCTCCATCAACGTCCAGCCTGCTCAGCCTTCCCGCCAGGCCCTCACAATGGCGAGAGGTGCGGACGATTCGACGGTCGGAGGACGGTCGGCATCTGCCCCTGCGCTAGTACCCTGGGCAGAAAACCGGGAAGAGGAGGAAACAGCGGGTGACCTCCCAGACGAAGGAAGAGACCCCACGACTGTAGAGACGCAGTCTCGTGCACCAATGCGGGAACTCTGTTCTCTTGGCAGCATAGATGCCGCTCCAAGCAAGGCTCTGAGACCTGCGGCAGTAACCTACTCCGGACCAGAAGAGCGTGCGACCGGCTCTGCTGCGCCCACTCAGGGGCCCATCTGTTACCCAGAAAATTCAATGTTGTCGCCAGCCACAACTCTGGCCCAAATCCACTCAGCCAAGGAACAAGTTGCTTCAACAAGTCCGCAAAGGAAAAAAACGACAGTGTTCACACCAAACCCCGTTTAATAAACAATCAATGACAAAATCAGCGAGCAGTCAAACCAACAAGAACTCTCCCACAGGCGAACAAGCCATACAAAACACCCTGGAATTAAATGCGGGAAACCATCCAAGTGCCAAAAATCCTTCTATTCCTAGAACAAATAAAACCTGCAACGCCAATACATCCTACAAACTTATTGAAGAACTACCAGAAGACTCGGTCCCTGAATCTACTGTTCCCCAAACATTGGCGAAGAATTTACAACAAGACGCTCGACCCAAAAAATCGCAAAGCATAAAAAGAAAATATAAGAAAAAAGACATAGGAAAAAAAAGCCTCCCGTGCCCATTGCTTTCATCGGCGTTAAAAGACTTCTTCAAAAAACAATGCAAAAGAAAGTTGGACGAGGCAAATGAACTTTCGGATGTGGAAATTCTGGAAGCAATCCAGGATCTCCCACCCACCACCAAAGCAAGAAAAACAACTTCTCACGTCAAAAAACAAATGGATCCATCAAGTGCCGACAAAAGTGAACCTGATTTAAACGATGCCCTAAAAAAGGAAGACTTTCTACGAAAAATCCAAGATGAAGCAACTCCACCCATCTTGAAAGAAAGCACTCCAGATTCCATGTCCACCACCTTGAATCCCGTGCACTTATCTCTATCGAGCGTGAGTAGCTTGAGAACAACAGAGGCTGCAATGAATAACAAATCTCTTACACCTCCAAAAGGGGAAGATCGATCTGGCGTACTGCTGCCACTAATCACTGAATCCCCTATTAAAGAAAAACCTATAGACAAAAATGCACCACTGTTTCCCCCAGTCCCTAACAACCGACAATTATTCGGGACGCAACCATCGACACAACTTTCCCTGGATCAACAAATTGGGAAACCTAAAAATCAAGACCAACCTACTCAAACAGATGAAAGTCTACTTCTCCCTGAGCAATTGTTGAATTCAACACCACGTCCACGTTCGCCAACAAGGAACAGGAGACTAAGCAAAATAGTTCCTCCTAACCGAAAGGACTCTCCGTCAAAAAAAAATGACTTAGCCACCATCATGTCAGCAATTACAATATCCCTAGCAGCATTTGGGAAGCTTTATGAAAACATCAACGAACCGTTTAAGGACTGCATCACAGTAACAGCAATGATGCATACCAAGTTGATATTTGTAGAAGGTTTCATCACTGCCTTGGAGCAAACAAACAAGAAACACAGAGAAACCTGGGACCTGAAGCTATCGGTATTGGAAGAAAATATACTACTGCTACAATCCGCAAGTCTGGAAAAAAGGACCTCAGATGATAAAGAAACCCAGGCCATACCTCAAACACAAGCCATGAAAACGGCACCGCTCTTCGTTAACCAAAAAAATAAATCACCTTCTCAAACGACAGAGCCCCTGAAAATGACACTCACAAAAGTCACTTCCAAAAAACCGTCATTTCCTACGCTCAATCAACCCCTATTGAAGCTAACAAGAAGCCCTCAACAAGATTCGAGCATAAGGCGTAAAGAATCCACAGTAGACCCACTGTCCTCTCCTAAGGGAAACCCTAAAGAAATTAGAACAGCCCCCATGAATGATGTGACGGACTACGAAAACGGTACTACTACCAACCAGTTCATTCAATCACCACGAACTGCCGACAAATTTATCTGTCAAAGTTCGCTGATTGATCTATCACAACACGAGGACTCAGCAGAAATCATTGAACTTGACACTGAAACGGGAGACAGCCCTGGAAACCAACTTGAAACTCAATCGCGCACACCAATAGAAGGAGCCAACAAATCTGCACCCACCCACCTGAGCAAGGGACCCTCTAACTTAAATTAGGCGGATGACTTGAGTATCGAACAATTGTACAAAAAATTAAAATCCACCAGACCAATCGCCTCGAGCAAATCTTCGCCTACCAAAGAAAAAGGGGCTAACTGTAAATATCAGCATGATTCCACTACAAGATCCAATGGCAAGACTTCTGATTCAGTGCGCTTATTCAAGATTGAACAAAAATCGTCAGAAGATCATTATATGATCCTGAATAGAAGAACTGTTCTCAAAATCCTCAAACAGGGCGACGTACTTAACACACTAAAGTCTGACGACTTTACGCTAAAAGAGCCGTACCACAGAAATAACCAAGCAAAGGCATATCTTCACATCAAAAATTCGGCGCTTCGAGAGATTCCTCAAGAAGCATATGCAAAAGTGGCCCATGAAGGCTTCATCCTGACGGAGATCCAGACCACAAAAAACAGCAAGAGTCAGACAGAAAGCAACAAAATCCCTGCAGTAAAGTACTACAGATACAAATCACAGACTGAAGACTTGTATAGATTGAGAAGACGGGGAAGAACACCGCCCCGCTGGGAAAAACCCATCTACCATGAATTCAGAACTTCAGGGAAAGTCTCATCTAGAACCGCCCATTCTAAATACTATCGGGATGTTAACGAAAGACATGAAGATAGAAACGATTCAAGAAATGCAACAACTTTAGAAGAATATCCCCGTCATCGCATACATCATCAGTGCGCCGAAATGAACGAAGACCTCCATCCCCAGTACACTGTGTACGACCAAAACAAAACACAGACCAGTCTACAACCCATTTACACCCCAAACCAACAAAGGATACATGGTCTTGGTTGCGAGATGCCTTTACTCCGGGTCTTAAGAGATAGCAGCGAGCGAGTGGGGCCAATTCACCATCATGGTGACCCGAATCCAAAAAGGAAGCTCCACGAAATGCTACCCTATCCATAGCGTCATGGAACACTAGAGGCCACACGCACCTAACCAAAATCGGCAGCTACAATCTAGGAACCCATGACATTCTATGTCTCCAAGAAACGTGGCTAGTGAATAAACCTGCACTTGATGGCTATACCATCGAGATCTCCCCAGCCCTAAAGGGTCCTTTCGGCAGACCGTCTTCTGGCCTATTGACAGCCATTCGGACTGCGTCGAATATATTCATCACCAAGAAAATTGTAGCCACCTATGCTTTCCTGCCAGTGCTCATAAGAACGAGCAATGAAAATGACTCCGAAGTTTGGGCTATCATTAACACTTACTGGAACCCCCAAAGAACTTCATCCGGCAAATTCTGTGACGAAGCAGCCAACACCATTGATGAAATAATGATTAAACACAAAACTTCGAACTTTCTCATCTGTGGAGATTTAAACTGTAACTGCCTGAAGTCGACCGACAATATGCCAGCAACAGAAAGAGGAAAACTGTGGGTTTCGTTAATGAACTCTAAGAACCTTCGATACGCCGCAAAATCCAACAATCATTCGTTTATCCCTACATGGGAGCGCGACCACTCTACAGCAAACCTTGATTACATCTTTGTTGCAGAAAAAATGTACTTGTTAAACCTTACATGTAGAACAAAGAGATATGACCACCAAGTCTACAACGTTGCGGTCGAGGTGAACACTCAGCTCTCCCGTTTGCTTATGAGTGCCAAAGACATCAGATCCTTGACAGACGAATATAATACTCTCATCACAGATACAGAAGCTAATGATCCAACATTCAGGACTAGCTACATCCCCCTGCTCCTGCAATTCAAAAAACCTTGGAAAGGGCTTGATAATCAGAGAGGAAATTTTACTCATTCCTACAATCGGACCCTAGTGATCAGACGTCGTCACCTAAGAAAATTAAAAAAAGAAGCAACCACTGTGAACTCCACTAATATATGGGAATCCTACCGTCAGGAGCTCAGAACATACAAACAGTGGCTAAGAAACAACAGATCAGCGCTCTACCAAGCAGATGCCGAAAACATGATCAAGACTATAGCCAACAAAAAAAACAAGAATTTTGGAAATTGATCAACGACATGAAACCTCATGCAAACTCGCAGATGATAAACGCAGTTTCTGAAGAATGCTGGTTCAGCCACTTCTCTAAATTGTTTGATCATCCTCCGACGGATACCAAGAGGGCAAAGTCACCAACTAAATCTCATTGGGTCGATCTATCTGATGCAGACGACATAAAGACTATCATCATGAAATTGAAACCTTCACGTGCACCTGGACCGGACGGCCTAGCAAATACCGACTTGAAACAACATCCGCAGGCCTGGTCAGCTGCCTTGAGCCTGATATTCAAACATTGCAAGGAACGAAGGATAATTCCGAGCTCCTGTCCTGGAATCAAGCCATTATCGTCCCGATCTTCAAAAAAGGCAC
This sequence comes from Ambystoma mexicanum, assembly GCF_040938575.1. Lineage (NCBI taxonomy): Eukaryota > Metazoa > Chordata > Amphibia > Caudata > Ambystomatidae > Ambystoma > Ambystoma mexicanum. The sequence continues at coordinate 501,526,038 of NC_090934.1, forward strand.
AAGAGAAGATCCATCCAATTACCGCCCTATTGCCCTACTGGATGTTATCGGTAAAGTCTTTGCTACCTCTCTCCTGAGCCACTTCTGGAACTGGATAATTACTTCTCCAGCCAGGGATCCTCTCCAATCAGGTTTCCAAAAGAATGCCAGCACTGCGGCTAACATAATGATCCTGAACATCTTAAAAGAAAAGGTCTCGTTTGGTGCACCCAGAATCTTTCTCGCCTTTGTGGATCTTTCCCAGGCTTTTGATTAAGTAGACAGATCTAAACTGTGGGCCAAGCTGAAGAACTGGAATTGCCCAAATCAGATTCTCGACCCAATCATCGCTCTGCATACGGACAATCAAATATCAGTCAGGCTAAACAATAATGGTCTACTCTCCAAGCACATAATGTCTAATCGAGGAGTCAAGCAAGGCTGTCCTCTGGCTCCAGCTCTTTTTATCTCCTTTCTTGGCGATTTTCAAACTTCTCAAGAACTGATTAGATCGTTCCCTCCAAAAATCAGAACTACAACAGTTACCAGACTCCTATACGCAGATGATCTCATTATTTTGGACCATACCCAAGTGGGCCTTCAATGCCAGCTGGACAATCTGCACAAGTACACAAAGGAGAATAATCTGGAGATTAACAACTCTAAAACAAAAATACTAATTCTGCAAAGGCAGGGGAATAAAAAAAAAGAATCATTGAAGTGGTTTTTGAACCAATCGAAAATTGAAATCGTTCCATCATTCAAATATCTGGGAGTCGTCATTGACAGTTCGAAAAAATCTCTAAGCATGCAAAAATCCCTGTGGTCGAAAACAAAAAACCTAACAGCCCAACTACGCGCTGTCGATAGAAAATACGGCAAATTCAGCCTTCTTCCAGCAATCCAATTTTACAAGTCTAAAATAATTAAAAAATTGACATATGGCATGGATGCCAATCTCTCAAATCCAACGACCCTATGGACAAAACTAGAAGGTTTCATTTGGAGGGCAACTTTAGGCTTGCCTAAATCGACAGCTGTGGCACCCATAAGATGCGAACTGGGGTTGCTCTCCATAGAGGCAGTTGTCGCGCAGAGTATGATTCAGCTCTATAGGAAAATACGAAACCAAGACAGTCTGGAAATATACAAGATGATCTCCGAAGAATTATCTAAGGGAAGCAACAAATCCCTAAACAACTGGGCTGATAAACAAAAGCTTACGCTGCGAGAAATAGCCTGTTCAGAAGAGGAACTAATCCAGAATCCATTGAGAATAAAAACAAAGATGGAATGGCTTGATTGGATAAAAACAAACGACAACTCTGTCTCGAACAAGCTATTATCTCATTTGCCACCAGCCTACAATAAACTAAAGCAACCGATGGAATACTGGACGAAATATCCTAATAAGCACCTCATGAGAACTCTGCTGAAAGCCCGTTTAAACCTCCTACATACTCAGGAAGTCCTAGCAATTCGGCAGCTTCTAAAGAAAAATCTTGTAGACTTTGCAGAGACCCGCAAGCCACAGAAACTATCAAGCATCTTTTGATGGCGTGTCCGTCCATTGACCATGAAAGAGAGGCCTTCCTCGGCCCTGTGTACAAATCTTCATACGTTGTCGACAACAACATCTGGTGGAATCGCCTGATCACGGGTGCCAAAACGAGATGGCTAATAGCGGCTACCAAATTAATAACCATCGCTTTGGAGAAAACTCTGCAAATTCAGCAAAGTGAACTTTCGTCAAACACTTGTTTGTGAAAACTACTTGTACACAGGAAATGACACTTGCTTCTGTTAGTCAGCAAAGAAAGTTTTCTTCATTTGTAAAAATCTAAAATGATTCAATACAAAAAAAGAAAAAAAATCAATAAGTGCACCTTCTGCCAACAATATTAGAAACATGGCACTGTGATGTAATCCTGCATTATTCATTGATGTTCTCATGCTCCAATAAACGTTCTGACGCCTGATGAATTCCTTTGCTGGCCAACACACTTGAAATGTGTTTGTTTTATCTTGTTGGATGTGGCAAAACTTCCAACTTCCATATGTGTTTCTCTGCATGTCCTTAGCATCGACCCAATCTCTGGAACTATCTTTAAAGGCCCTACAAATGTTTACAGTTTGTCGAATTATCTTTTACGTTGTTGAAGAATGCCTCTCGGGTGCGCAGACAACTATTCGCATTCTCAGAGGCACCCCTTGACCATGGAGACAGTAAGAGGGGAACATGACTCTCTTGCCATTTCAAAACACATTCTGTTCTCAATGTACTGCTGGGGAATAGCTCCATATTTCCCCAGAGTTGGTTGCCGTATTTGAAGGCCAAACCCTTGGTTTAGCAGTCTACTGGGTCATGTAACTTCCAATTCTAGTTCAGGCATGTGTGAGGATCAGTTTAGGTATCACCACGAGCTTTCACCACACCACTTCCTTTAAACGTCTTTTGTTTTTTTGACTGTTGGAGGCAGTGCTCCAAACATTGTGCTCCCTCTCACTTTGCCTCTGTCTTTTATTGACTTATTCACTGATGCATAGGATTCTCCAAGTTCTACCTTCTGGTGCATTTCTCAGATTTTCAGATGGGTTATTTGCGGTTTACGTAAAGTTTTGCATCTCACAATCACCGACACACATCCTTAGATGACCTGTGCCTTGATTTCATTACTTGCATCTGGAACTTTGCAAGACATTGAGAGGTGCCTGACACTTGCATGGAAATGATGTTTGACCTGCTTCTGGTTGAATCTTTCCAAGTTGGGTTTAACTTTGTCACATTTCTAAAGTTTTTTTTACCCCAATGATAAGAAATACAATCTCCCAGATAAATGCATTATTTAATGAAATCTCACTTGAAATGTACTTTTTAGAACAGATATCTATGGACATGCATCTCCTTCTTTGATGGCTTTCTGTTGATGTGAGTTTGAAATGATGTTAGCAAACAACTACGATCTCATTGTGGGTAGTGATAAAATGGGCAAAAGTACCTTGGAATGTGCAGTAAGAAAACACGTTCCCCTATTGTCATCGTCACGTGACAATACTAGGTTTCCGAATCTGCCTTTATTCTTGAGTGGACACGTTTCTAGAGGGCAGCAGGCATATATAAGAAACACCCTTAAAGGAACAAACTATCCCAGGCAGTCACATTGTAGGAATGTCATGTCTGAGCTCAAGGTCTGGGGAAGCTCAGGAACTGCCTTTCCACTGCGGATTGGAATAACTGCAGCCTTGCTCACATTGGAAATGGACATTGGGTGTCCCAGTATGCTTCTACCGTGATAAGTTATGTCTTTAGGGTGGTGGGGATCATGCATGAGCATGTCTTGTCACACAGCATCACTAACAACCACAACATGGGAGGATAAACCATGATGGCCATTTAGTGTCTAGGCCTCAGCACAAGTTGGGCAGTGTGGTAAAAACTAGGCAGTAAACGCTATTACCTCGGCATTATTGAGGATGAAGCGCGACCCAGAAACATCAGACAATGAATGCAGATACTGCAATAGCACAGTTGAATCTGCTAAATATCTAATAACTCAGGGTAAAGCCATTACAGTACAAAGGTCGCTGCATCTCACGCTCTTTGATCCAAAAAATAACAACCTTGAAGAATGGTGGCGTTATCTAATTACATGAATAAACACGAGGTTGACTTGTGCAGTAATTAACTTTATGGACTCTGTTTTACCTGAATAATGAAGTTTTGTATAGATATTCTAGTAAACTGATATGATGAAATGTTAAGTTCAAGTTGGATCCATGAAATGAAATGTAATAAAAAGTTTGTATTTTTTTTAAAGTCAAACTAAAAATTACAGTAAAAAAAAAAAAATTGCCTTGGCATTGGCGTTCTCTTTCCAACTATGAGTTGGCCCAAAAGTTGGGGATTCACCTCCTGCTTTGAGCTGGAGGTGAATCCAATGACGTTCTGCCCATTCTGGGTGTAATTACTGCTGTGGTGCTAGCGCTGCAGTAATGGTGTCAAAAGTGCCCCATTGGGTCCAATGGACCGATAATAAATGGGAATGTACTGCGGCACCACAACTTGGGATCCAGCGCTAATAGTGTCGGACTAAATTGCAGTAACGGAAATTGTGTTGGGCAGTATCGCAGTAGATTTACCTCTGGGATACTGGCCAGATTGTAATGAGCCCTAATGTAAATTCTTAAGGGTTATGTACCTCTGACTTTTTTTACCACCTTTTTGGCAGAGACCAGCAAATGCAACAAACTTTTTTTTTTTAAAGGAAATTACAAATGTTCATCAATCGTATGTGTTTTAAGTCACAAAACCATTTCTACATGCTAAGAGAAGAGGATGGCACAGGGGTTGGTCACTGGGGGATTCTATTTCTAACCAGGCGGCAGCAAGGACCCATGCACAGCAGGGAAGGAAAGGGCAGGCATGACAAATTTGCCAAGCGTGGAGAGGGAACCTGCCCTTGAACCAGGGCCAATGGCAGTCTATGAAGGGTTACGCCTTTGTAAAAGTGCGCAACACATCAGGGAAATGGCGGCGAGCTTGAGAGGAAAGAGCCTACAAGACATACGAGAGGGCAGCGCCTCCACAAGGGAATGGTGTTTTTCAGAAGACCTCTAAAAGGCAAAAGAAAAGACAAAATTCATGCCAAGGTGTATTAATATTCAGTGGTGCACCCAGCGCCGAGGAAGATGAGAGCGCCTTTATAACACTGAGCATGTCATCGGTATCAGTGCATTGTACTTATTGTGCCTTGAGTTGTTTAATGAACATCTATTCAGCACGGCTGGCACACTCTGAATATGATTATGCTCTGTACTTTGTTTCGTTTGAATCCATTCCGTGGGAAATGAAAACCTTTTTTTCCCCTTTTTTGTGTGTGGACGAAGGCTGGAACCAACAGAGAGACAGTATTTAATGAAATGTCAAAACAGTAAAAAAAAAAAAAAAAAAAAAAGGCCCTCGAGTCCCGAGGCGTAGAGACGGAATGTCTTCTGCCTTTAGCTCCCAAAGGTATTAATGAGAACGTGGATTGAGGATTTTTTTTTTTCAATTCTAAAATGAGGTGGGCGGTAGGGAGTAACCCTACTATTACAAGCCTAGTAATGAAAATGTTCTAATTTAGACGGAAGTGAACGTGGAACAAGGTGGTGTCTTGCAGTCAGTACATTAAGCAATTATATTTAGTACATTTTATTTCACTAATTGAGATTTAATACACTAGAAAGCTGTAATATAATTGGCGTTTAAATATAGGTTCAAGTTGATGGCATCTCGTTGTAGCTGCCTTGTCAACCTAGGCACAGATTCATTGTACAAGCAAAAATATGTCAACCTCGGTCCGCACAGGTAAACCTCCCACAACCATGAATCGATACTCACCGGCAACCGTTGCAGAAGGTTGAACACTGAGCCACCCTTAAGCGCAGACTTGCCAAGTGTCCTTTAACACCCCCGAAACCCCAACCACCATAATGATGAATCGCACACTGGCAAACGCACAGACCTACGCAACTAAAGAACAGATTCACAAGGATGTATGCCAGTCAGTTATCGGGCAATGCTGCAAACCTGACCACACTCAAAGAATCAACCCTCAATTGGCAAATCCTATTCAGGCAACAAGAACGATTGCGGTCACTGATACGCGTGATGCAACAAACCAACGCTGAAAAGTACACTTTGCTGTGCAGTATTGGATCAGCCCACCTTCCTGAAAAATCCCCATCTCTTAGGGAACTGATGAGTAGATTAAAAGCCTGGTCTGCATCACTAAGAGGCCAGGCAAACCTGGATGTTGTATGTCACGGGGAAGATACTACACAACAAATAGCCTGGGCCAGGGGTTCTTGGAAAGTTCTGAGCGCTGAGTGGGTTTATGGGGAATTGGTGCTAGGTTTGTCCCTCACTGTCTCCACTTCCCCAGCCTCTTTCACACTTCCCTAACCCAGGTGACCCTCCCTACTTCCTTCCCTCTTGCTTAAAGTGCTCTCTCCACTCTTACCACCTTCTGCTACTATTCTCCCACTCCCTGTCACTTCTACTACTCTTACTATACTACTGTCCATACACCATTATTAATGAGATCCCTTTACTACCTTTACTTCCTCCTACTACTATCAGTCTCTTCTACTTACTAGCGCTTGTTACCGCCCCCTACTAGCAACACCCACTCCACTGCTTATTCTATGTATTTGCTACTCTGTTACTCCCACTGCCTACTGTCTCTACTACTACTACCTCCACCACTACTACCAATACCAATCTGCTACTCCTACTCTACCTCCACTCCTCACACTCTCCACTCTCACACACAAAGAATCGACAGACCCCCTCCTTATAATAGCCTTTGCACTTCTTTCACACTTGCCTCCTTTGGTCTCTCGGACATCCTCTCCACCTCCTGTCCTCACCCAACTAAACCACACTCAACCATTCACACACTAGTCTTTAAATACCCCACCCCCTCCAAAGATAGGATACTTCCCCTGACCAACGACTTACCTTTCATCCGGGGGTGTGACCAGGAAAGGGCTTGGTAATCCTCACAAGGGCTTCTAAGGGCTTGTAAACCCTGCCCTCTTTCTTCATGCAGTCTAACTGCATGTCAGGCTTGGAGCCTGATGTGGCTACCAGAGAAAAATGTACCTGCAAGGCCTCACTGGAGGCATTTCCCATTAAAGACACCCCTCCTTAGAACACCTCCATGAATGAGTATTGGCTGGGAAACTGCTGGCCTCACAAGCTCTGTAATATATATCTTCTTGCAGACATAATTCTCTATAATGTTCTTGTGTAGGAATTCTCTGGCCTACCCAGTACCTTTGGTAGAACAGTATTCCCCACCTTGGTTGTGTGACATGGATAGAACCCTGACCCTGTCAAGATGGGATGGGAGCTCACCTTCCGCATGCAGGATGCGGAAGAAGTGTTGTGGGGTGCAGCCCTTATGAGCTGTCTACCAATGGCTGGTGCTGATGCTATTAGTCACTTGGCTCCTGAGGAGAAGCCCAATTGAGAAAATGAAGGCTATTGTCTTCAGGAAGTTCTACAAGACCCCCGAGGACTACTTCAGGATATTTAGAGAGCTGACCAAAAAAGGAGGACAAACCGTTGAGGCGTTTATGCATCAATCTCTAAAATATCTGAATGGATGGGTTACAGGTAACAAAGTTGACATATTCCAGGGCATGTTTAATTTGATTGCATGTGAGGGTATCCTTGAAAAATGTGAGATGGAGTTACACCAGCATTTACTGTAGAAAACCGCCCTAGGGAGCTGGCTAAGACTGCTGGCAGGTATGTAAGCACTCAAGTCCACAGAAAGGCCCAAACTAATTCATTAAAGTCAGATGACAAGGGAAAAGATAACAAACACAAGGAGGGAAAGGCAAGGGGTTCTGACCCTTCCTCAAAGAAAGGCCCCCAAAAACATGAAGGGAAATCCCAATCACATGGTTTGTCAGTACCCACAGAAAAGAAGAGGGAGGGCCCCTCTAGCACTGAGGCACCTGCACCTTCAACACACATAGGTTGTTTGTGGGGATATGCCACATAGACAGGGAGATCCTGCGTACAAGGTTAGACCTAACCAAGCTATGATAACTGTTGGTCTCCTGTATGAGGAGGTCATAAATAAGCTGTGCATCTTGGCAGATGAAGCCCCACTAGGCCCGGGAGTGGCTGAAAATATCCTTATTTGGAGTTGGAATGATACCGGGTCTTTTGACAGGATCCAGTTAATGCCAAAATGCAGGTGTTTCTTGACATTGTGTCCATAAATGGGGAAAAGTCTCCTGTTTTGCGAGATACTGCTGTGTGTATCACAGCTGCCAGGCGACAATGGGTGAAGGAAGGGCAGTACATTCCAGGACCTAAAAAAACAAGTTACAAGGGTTTGATGGTCTGTATAATTGTGCCTAAGCAGAGATAGAGCATATTTTGAGGGGTAATACCTCTCTGCACTGTGCTCCAGTCTAGGATTCCATTCCGGTAGGGTGTTGGTTAGGAAATGACGTTCCTGACCCAGATATAGTTGATGCAGTACTTAAAGCATGAGCTCAAAGAGCAGCACAGGAGGAAACACTTGGGGGGAACAGGTCTGAGGCTTCCTCAGCTGGACAGTGAGAAAGACCAGTCTTACCAGTCACTCCCAATCCAGGCCTTAAGTCCCCTGAGGCTTCTCCTCTTGCGAGAGAGGACTTAGTGGCCACTGAAGTGACTGTGGCTTTATCACAGGATTCTTTGATCTCAGGGCTGCCTAAGGGCATAGAGGAGATACCTGAGGTGGCTGAGAAGCAGGTTAAAGATCTGAAGGGCCTACCAGAGCTTGCAGAGTTGTTGTGAACTGGAGGCCCAGGTCAGGTTATAGACAAGAACGGAGGGACTGTCCCACTCTGTTGAATCTGTTGAGGCCAACACAGGAGCATGCGCTGTCCAGAGGTACTGACAACTCCTAAAATGTGAGCAGGCACAGAGGAAAGGCCCTGCCCTATTCTAAAGCCAGGACACTGACGTCATTTTGGGGTCACAGTTGCAACCCATGGTGACTCCCTTGCGACCCCAACCTTTTTTGTGTCCCCCGCCACACCAGGTCTGGTGGGTCTCAGTCCATTCCTTACCCATAAGGGTGAAAGCTGGGCCGGGGAGGCACTCAGTAGGGGTTGGAGCTGACCATGACATGTGGCACAAGTTACATGCCACATTCACCTCCAACCCCATCTCCGTCAGCTTCCTTGCAGCTCACATACAGGAACCAGGAAGCTCTCTCAGCTTCCTGGTTCCTGTTTGTGAGCAGCACGGAGGAGCCGAGCATGGCCTGGAAGGACAGACCAAAGTTTCAAGAAAAAGGTAAAAAGGATGTTTTTTCCTAAATATGATGTGTATTTTGCATGTGTGATATGCGTATAAGATATATGCATGTGAATGTTGGGTGAATAAGAAGTGATGTGCTACTTGTTTTAGAATGTTCTGGGAGGGTAGGTTTGTGCCTGTGTGGAGAATGCAATGGGTGTATGTAAGAGAAGGTATGAGTGACTGGTGGGTGAATGAGAAGTGGTGTGATGTGTGTTTTGAATGTTTTTGGTTAGTGGGTGTGTGCCTGTGTAGTGAATGCAATTAGTAGATATAAGAGAAGGTGTGAGTGACATGTGGGTGAATGAGAAGGAATGTGATAAGTGTTTTTGAATGTTCTGGGTAGGTGTGTGCCTTTGTAGAGAATGTAATGGGCAGATGCAAGAGAAGGTGTGAGTGACTGGTGGGTGAATGAGTAGTGATGTGATGTGTGTTTTTGAATGTTCTGGGTGGATTGGTGATTGCCTGTGTAGAGAACGTAATGAGTGGACAGTGTGTGCCTGCATAAAGAATGCAATGAGTGGATGTAAAAGAAGCTGTGAGTGACTGACTGGTGATATATTGAGTATGCTTTTGATGGTGTGTTTTCAAATGTTCTGGGTGGGTGTGTGCCTGTGTAGAGAATGCAATGGATAAGGTCTATAAGTGACTGACTGGAGTGTGAATGAATATTAATGTGATCATGTGTATTTGAATGTTCTGCGTGGGTGGGTGGGTGCCTGTGTAGAGAATGCAATGAGTGAATGTAAGAGAAGGTATGAGTGAGTTACTGGTGGGCGAATGAGTATGAATGTGGTAGTGTGTGTTTGAATGTTCTGCGTGTGCTTTGGTGAATACAGCGTGAGTGGATGTATGGGTGAGTGGCTGGTGGGTGAATGGGGATGCATGTGCGTGCAAGGCCCTGGAAGAGTGGGGATCACTAGAACATTTTTGTCACATCCTTTACTGACTTTCCTTTTTTTAATGGTATTTTCAGGCAGAGCCAGGTTCATGTGTGCCAATACCTGGCTAGATTGGCATTTTGGTGCAGACAGTTTATCCATTGCTTACTGTGGGAGGACACTTATTAGTAAAAAAGCAAGCATTATAAGCAGTGTTCCCTCGCTAGACTGATGTTTTGGGGTAGCGCACTGTATATTTTGACTGTAGCATGACTTTTAATTAACTGAGCATCTATGATGAATCAAGCATTATAAGTGTTTTTATGGGTCTAGACTTGCTTACATTCAAACCAGTTTCGACAGGTTTTCACATTGTAACATGTCACCTTTAATGGCCAAATCAATGGGAGTATGTTCTTACATAGGAGTACTGGCATATATTGGCAGAGCCAGGTTTGTGCCCAGTGCCAGTAAAGATAGTATACAAAAAACATTTTAGAGCACACATGAGTAAGGTCCTATATGGGGATACTAGCATATGTTGGTTGAGTCAGCATGGGAATGTATGGGCAAAGCCAGCATGAACATGTTTTTTTATACTGGCTCATATTGCAGGGGCCAGCATGATAATGCATTGGGAAATGTCCTGTGCAATTGTGGTGACATGCATCTATTGTACTTTTTTCATGATTTACCCTTCACCCTACAAAACCGATTGTTGGTCTTTTACTCACATTTTTGGCATTTACTCACATTTTCACAGAAAGTGTGCTGTGTAATGCACCATTATTCAAAGCATTTTCTCAGGGGAGGGAGAAGAATCCATCCTGATCCCCACCAAACCCATTTTTGTTTGAGTTCCCTCACATACTTGCAGCAAATATTTACACCCTCCAAAAGCAACTCACCTGCCACCACTGGTGACTGATATATTTGTGGACCAGGCCCACCCCCTTCTTTCTATGTTACGTTAAATATTTAAGCTTTGATTAAAACATGTTTACTTCTTTCACTTGCAGTAGTGCATGCCCTTGTAGTGGCATAATCATCATGGACATTGTGCACAAGTGGTGGTCTGGACCGTCCCGGGTGTGGCGTTCCCTGTGCTTTGTTAAGGAGCTTGTGGGTAGGGTATGGGTAGGGTATGCACAGCTCACATGGGAGCCACCAAATGTTCTGCTACACCATTGGGCACCACTGGGTCTGACAAAGGGGTAGTGTGCAGTGTGCGCCTTGAAGTCTGCCAGTGTGTTCTCAGGCGAGAAGCAACGCGTGGTTGTTTTCAATTTAAAATAACTGTGTGGTGCCATGGATTTATGAGTACAGGAATGACATTACATTAAATTATGTTTTTTTAGCATCCTCTGGCACCCAGTATTATGCTTAGATAATATAAACTATGGGGGGTCTTGGATATACTGAAAGACCCTTTCCCAGGTAATATACTCCAGCAAAGATAACAGTACCAGGTGCACTCCCCTGTGTGCATGCAGATCAGTCTCATAGGTTTCTTCGATCGTAGTGGTAGTTGACTCATAGATAGATTTATAACCAGGGAATTTGGTTGACACTAAATCCTGGTCAGTGATTTCATTTTCAGGGCTTGCTCTTGCAGCATTTCTCCCCCAGGTAAATAGCAGAGCATGCCTCCCCAGGACAGTGCTTTCTTGGCTTGTTTAATACAGCAATGCCACAGATAACGTGTACTTCTCTGTCCATTGATCTATAGATGTTTCATACACTAGCTGTAGTCTGCGTTAGAGATTTCAATTACCCTTTTACAAATACTGCATTATGTATGTTTTACATATGGAACCCACATTGAATCTGGGAAATGACGTGATGCAAGTGTGTGACTGTGGACAAATCATGCCTCCCTCTGTGTCTCGGTTCTTATATCTGGCTGAAATGAGAGTGCTTGGAAACAGGGGTCTCAGGCGCATCTGAAAACTCTGAAGGTTGTTTGCCATCACTTCCCATGATGTCACTTGGAGTTGGGTTCAAATGACATCACTTCCTGGGATGTCATCAGGGGGTCAAAGGTCTTGTGATGTCACTTCCTCTACCCATGGCATTTTGGTGAAATGATGTTCCTGAGCCTGGAACCAGTGCAAGGTGAAAGCCTGGTCAGTTGAAAGAGAAGGAGCCCAAGAATTCTGGAGCAGGGCACATCCAGGAGTTGGTTGTTCACCCAAGCCCCAGGAGTTTGCTATCATACTTCGTTCGTGACATACCTGCTGTCTACATAGATGTGGCTGGGATATCTGAAAGCTTGTCAGATCATTTATGTAATCCCTTTATGGATTCAGATATGGAAACTGTGCCCCCTGTCGAGTCCTGCCCAGGTACTGATAGGACAGGAAAGGCACACCAGACCCCTTCAAATCCATTACCTGTGGTTGGGTGATCAAGTGATAGGAAAAATAACTTATATTAGGTGGGATCCCCCCAAGATGCCATAACTGACAGGGGACCACATGTCACCTCTGTGAATGTGCAGACACTACAGAAACCCCACCAGGCCTCTGCCTGTGAAACCACTTTCCAGCACTGGAAAGTTGACTTCAGCAGGGCCTCAGGTCTAAGACTTAAACGTTATAGGCAGGGAAATAAAAGCCAGACAGGGACCAGAAAAATTGGAATTGGAGTAGACTCAGTGCAGCTGAGTATAGATGTCACTTATCAGACCATTACCTGTTTTCAAAGGTGGCTGATGGGATTGGAGAGAAACTGGACCATGGTTGAAAAGAGTCCAGAACTTGGGCATTGGCCATCTCTCTATAGAGGACATGCTGCCTAAGCCTAGAGCTCAACATGCTAGCGCAGACGGCGTTTGTTTATTTTCTCACCTTGAGGATGAGCCTGACCCTTAGAAGGGTGGTTCTCAAACTTTTTTTGACTGGGGGCATGTGGTGAATTGCCATCGGCAATGGTGTCAAAATCCTGTCTTTTTTTAGATGTATTTAAATGATTTAGGTAATTCCATCCCTGCTGATCAGATTCCACTTTCATAAGCTCCATGTCAAAAGCATAGTCTGTATGTGAATACTGATTACAGCACCTGCTCTACCAGTGGCACAGAGCAGATTTAGAGGTCAGAGATGCCCTCTTGACAGCTGCAGTGACATCTAAGCCTCTGCACCACATGTTTACATTTTAGCGTGCCACCAGGACAGGATTGCCAGAATTATGCAGTTTTTGGAACAGAGGTGCATATTCTAAATGGAGCCCCATTTCTGAAAATACTTGTATGTCACTGCAGCTGCCAAGATGGCACCTGTGACCTCTAAACCTGCTGTGTGCCACTGGTAGAGCAGATTCTGCAAATCAGGATACTGATGCAGCAGGGCACAAGTAGACACTTTGCTTTTGGCAAAGAGCTTATGAAAGGGGTATATGATTAGCAGGTTTCCTTTTCAGAGAAGGAATTACTGAGCATCATTGTATTATTGTCAAGAGCAGGACCATAGTGGTGCGCCTAACAACTCTTAGGCGTCAGTAAAACCTATTGGCACTGTTCAGGAACTTCTTTTTTGTCACTGTGCAACCTCAATTCCGTGCTGATGTAATTTGCTCTTATCTTTGAAGGAGTGCTGTGGATCATAAATGTATTACTGGAAATAATAGGTGTTTAACATTTTCCTTCCTTTCGACTTCTTCAAGATGATAAACTATCATTTATTTTAGGCGTACATCTGATAACTTTGGATTTTGTGTGCACTTTAATTTTTGGGGCATTTGAGTATCTCCTCCGGTTTATACTTCTTTTCTAGTTAAATAAAAGTAAAATCCAAAAAGTATGAAGGTGTATATTTTCAGAATCCTCAAAGTACTAAGGCATTGATGCCAACTGAGGCAACATGCCCAAAATACTGCTTGCTCATAGATTGTTTGTCTTATGGTTAATTACCAAGGGGTAAGAGTACAGAGAAGGTTACAATCTGTCATCATCTGTGATGATTCCAAGGTTCCACTCTGACTCATGACACTTTCCCTTGACCTATCAAATGGCCTCTTGGGAAAATGGACACCATTTTTAATGTCTCTGCTGTAGGAGTGAGAGAAACATTGGGCGATCAGTTAATTTGTTGGAATTCTAAAATGTAGTCAACTTATCCATGCAGGGCTGAAAAATGCCATACAGAATTCATACTCTGCCACACTATGGTAAATTATGTATGTATTGGTTTGGGTGAGGAAATGGCATCTGGCAAAGGGTTGGAAAGCCTGCATTTTTAAATTGTGTATAACTAATAATATGTGAGTAGTCCCATCTCAGAAAAGGTGACCTGCTAACCAGGACCCCCCTTTCATAAGTTAATTGCCAAAGCATAATGCACACCCCTGCCTTGCTACATCAGTCTGCAGCACCTGCTCCACAGTGGTAAAGAGCAGGTACAGATGTCACATGTGCCCTTTAATAACTGGTGTGGGAGGCAAGTCACTTCAGCACAGAGACTACATTTAAAGTCTGTATGTTAATTTCAAAATCGCATAATAATTACTATTTTGGTGGTGGATTACATTTGAAACATAAAGCCATACCTGAGTTTAAGGTATGGTGGATAGTAATGTACCTAATGATAAGAAGCCACATCTGATTTGTCTCATACATGTGTCAACACTAGGGCCTCATTACAAGTCCAGCATTAACAAGCAGGTGCTACCGGAGGGTTGCACCGGACATGTAACACTTTTCTGATGCTTGATATCCCGGCGGATCGGGAAGTCAAGCACCGGAAAATGTTGTTCCCCATTTCCGTGGAGTCCCATAGACCTCCATGGGAGTAGAGAGATGGAAGTACCGGCACTGTTGCTAACGCTGCCTCTGTGACAAGTCTGCCTACTGGGACCAGTGCGTCCGGCAGGTCAGACCTGCCAGCTGCAACTGCACCTGCAGGCAGACTTGTAGTGTGGCGGTCCGTAAAGGATTCTGGTATGTTGCTACCAGAGCTCATATTTCCAGACCGCCACACTTGTAATGCGGCCTTATGTGTCCAGGCCAGCTATGAAAGGTTTATTATGAGAGGTTTATGTGTATTCTGGTATGACAACTTGTCCCTGCGACTATCAAGGCAAGAGACTGAATAAATGCGCCTCTCATTTGATCTTTTGTGAGGTCAGGTAACACGTCTCTATTTCAAAAAAGGTAGCAGGTGCTTCTCTCCAGAAAGAACATGGCATGATAACCTGTTCTGAGATGAGTGTTTGCAGTACACACCTTTTGCTCACTGTACCTTTCACGGATGGGAGAAATCCATTTGTATATCAGTCTTTGTTCCGCCCACATGGGCAGTCCAGCACCAAAATGCTATGGCAATTCCTCTCTAAACAAAAGTACTAACAGCAACCCCATACATGTGTTTCAGCCTTGTTGGGCCTCATCAGTAAGGTGAAGCTGTGCCTCTCTGAGCACAGTGAGCAGGGAGTCCACTTCTGGTTACCCTCAGGTAACTCAGGGTGACCAACCCCAAGTTCCTTGCAAATATTTCAAAAAAGGTATCAGGCACTCCTCTCCAGAAAGAACATGCATGATCACCTGTTCTGAGAGGAGAGTTTGCAGCACACACTTTTTGCTCATTGTATCTTTTGCAGATGGGAAATATCCATTTGCATATCAGTCTTTGTCCTGCCCACCTTTAAATAATGCAATTATTTTGGTATAACAACTTGTCCCTGCGACTATCACGGCAAGAGACTGAATAAATGTACCTCTCATTTGTTCTTTTGTGAGGTCAGGTAACACGTCTCTACAGGAAGAAAGCCCCTCATCAGATGTTGTCCTAAGAAACCAGCATCCTATACAAAAGGAGTAGCCTCATACCAGGATGTTGCATACCAAAGGACCATTAATGCTATGGGTCTTCAGAAGAGGGCAAGGGTTAGTGTAGACTAAGGAAGCTCAGCATAATTTGAGGAAGGTTCCACCATCTTGTTTCTCTCTGTGCCTCTCTTTCCTTCCTCTACTGTCCACTTCCTTTATTACAAAAAACTTTGTTTATGATGTCAGAAGGCAAAGACCACTTATTTTAAGGACATTGTCCAATCACCAGAAGACTTTTGCCAATGAAAAGGGGGGTCTGTCATTCCTTCTTGGTTTCATCTCTTTACTTCATCGTGGAAGTGAACAACCATTACAGGTGTTTTCCAGCTACCCCCCCACACTCCCCTGTTTGGGATATTGAGAATGAGGACATATCTTGCCACTGGATTGGAACTCACCTCAACCCAAGAGCCAGATCAGCCAGTATTCTGGTGTTTTCTGTCACACTGCTTTGAGCCAATTTTCATTCGACACATTTGGACCACCAGGACCCACTGGTGCTAATGTTTGTCATCCTCTGGTTTTCAAACAGTTTGCACTGTGTCAAGTAACTTGGTTTGCTTTTGTTGGATCGCCAAGAAAAGCGAGAAGGCATTATTGACTCTTACCTACCTCCTGCTCAATCTTTTGGCAACAGAGACTGGTTAGTTCACTTTAATCCCTTTTTTGCACAAGAGCATATCCTTTTATGGACATTGTGGTTATTGATTCCCTTTCACCCCTGTTTCATTACGCATAGTGCAGCATCTTTCTATATCTTGCACATTCTGTGTTCTTTCCACAGGGCTGGGTTTTTGTAGTATTTTCTATATAATTATTTTTGCATATGGTGTGTTTAATAAAGTGTATATATTTGTATTTAAACTGGATTTGACATTCCTTTATTTTGGACTGCTGTACGTTGCTGTTTGGTTTACTACTGTTTCACATTCACATCCCTCTTGAGATTATAGTCTGGGCTAAGCCCATGTAACCACAAAAGGTGAAGGATGTATATCTCTTAACTATACCTTCTTCACCTTATTGATTGGGATCACTATTGTTTTGTATTGGTGTGAGGCCTGAGTAGGTGGTTTAGCAATTACTCATCAGTGTGCTCCCACAGGTCAGACGTCTTTATGTGATAGTTTGTCATAGTTTGCTTGTGTGCTTTTTATAAGAGGGAGGAATTGATCTTTACAACTTTGTCCCATTCAGACCAGCTACGTGCAGGGAGGAGGGGAGAAGTAGTTGTACAAGGGAATGTGTAGTTGCATATGCAGCACTACAGATATGCACAAAGCCTATAGTTGCACAGTGCCAAGCAGGAGCATGCAAGGAACACCAATAAAGACTGTTCAGAATATAAAGAACAGAGAATATGAATGTTAGCAGAAGGTGTAAGCTGAACTAGCATAATGAGGATGTAGGCAGTGTAAGAGCAAGGACTTTGGAGTATAGATGGTGCCCATGATGGTCCAGCACATCACGTGGACCCCAATGGGATTGTAAATCAGGCGGGTCAGTCCAGGCAGGGAGGAAGCAACACGTATGCTGGCTTAAAGGATAAAAGAGTTTCTGGAAGAGTTGTCTATTGTTCTTTCCCGATTCAGAGGTGGGTTTTTCATCTTTGTAGGATGCTGGTATATTGCTCCAAAGAACATCCCCTGCAGCTCTGATGGTCCTGCCACCCTGTGTCCTTCTATTGGGGTGGCCAACAGTAAGAGATCTGAAGGAGACCAATCTCAGAAAACTGGCAGGGTAGGACTAGAACACCAATTGCTAGAGGTACCCTGGCCAGGCCCCCAGTAAGCTTGGAAGATGATACATATGGCTTTGAAGGTGATCTGCTCCTCAACTGTGAGGCTGTGAAGGGATTTGTGGGTGGGTGGGATGTGGCCATGAGACTTGAGGCCATGGACAAGTCTAGTTGCCCTGTTCTGAATGCCATGAAGTTGGTGGAGTAAATACTAAGGAATGCCCACATAAAGGATATTACAATAGTCATTTTTCAAGAGCACCATCAGTCTGGTCACCTGCACATTATGAGGGAAGTTCATGTAAGGCAGAATGCACTTGAGAACACAGATTGGTCTCAAACATCCTTGCCTGGACATGAGAGAGGCATGTCAGAAGCAGGCCAGACACTGCTCAGAGGTCACCAATGAGCCTGAATGCAATGTAGGTGTCATCAACATATGAATGAAAGGTTCAAGTGGTGGGGGAGAAAAGATCAGGGGAATGTGCACAGTAAATGTTAAAAATCCAGAGGAAGAATATTTAGCAATGGGTAATACTACAGATGCAAATGGAGAAAGGAAAGAGGCAGAGCTGAATTGGATCTCACCAATGCATGTAATCTACATGGAATAATACTTTCTAAAGGGAAAGGTGCATTCCAGGTGATCATGAACGCTGGAATGGTTCACAGTAGTAACTTTAAAAAAGACAAAAAAGGGGTAATCACAATGGAAAAGTATTTGGCTAGGATTACTGAATTCATCAGGAGACATTTTTCTAAGGAGCAGGATGCTGGTCTTCTTTAGATCCTGTGGGAAGTTTCCAGAATTAAATGAGTGATTGCACAGTGAAACCAAGGTGGCGGTACAAGTCACAATATTGGTTTTGATGGTGCTGACTGGGCAACAGAAAACTTGCTGATGCCTTCATTTAATTTACAGCACATATGATGTCTGAAGGAGGAACTGATTTGAAGCAGGACTCCCAAGCAGGGGGTCCAATGATGTTGGACGAACAGGGGGCTGATAATCAAAGCTTGCCAAGCAATTATAGCTTTTCAGCAATGATGGCATGCAGTCTTACAGGAGGGATCGATAAGCCAAGGGCACAGAGGCATAAACCTCAGGGTCACTCATCCTTCTGCAGATTCTGTACACTTCAGATGACATTTTAGATGCCAGGTCAATACACCTGTGATGAAACCTTTTTTTGAGGGGGAATTTGGGAGGAGCTAGTATTCTTTCATCACTCCTCTTCATGCTGGCAGGGTTTTTGTTTTGACAGTATGGGCCAGCACATGCAGGGGGCTGGAGAGGGCTGTGTGGAGGATAGCTATGAGAGCACTAATGGTAGAGGCCTGGTATTGCAACCCATGCCCAGAAATATGAAGGTGGAAGCAGAGGCAGTAGTGACTCTTCATCTGCCTCAGAAATATACAAATAAGGTTGTTGCAGGATATAATATTGTGAGACATTTTCAGTTCCAATATAAAGCAAGCGACAGTTCAAGAAAAGATCCACATTATTATGAAGAATGTTTGGTTGTTTTCTTTCCAGAATTTCTTAAATTGTACTTCGGGGCCAATTCATGGAATTTCGTGCACAAATCATGCAAGAGCCGCACACTGAGAAGGACACTATGCGAGCCTGCACATGTAAAGAAAGATGCACGCAATGCATATTCCTGGAATTGTTTGTGCAATGTAACCGTATTTGCAAGTCACGCTAGAACGCCCCTGACATGCCCACATGCAAAGCAGGAAACAGCCATTTCAGCAACATTTGCACGCTCCCCCGGGCGAGAATACATGCACCCTTCAAACAGTGCATGGGGTCCCCGGTAAGCAGGCCTGCAACTCGGGGAGCCTATACGGGTTCCGCCTTAACTGTATCAGGAACCCCGACAGCATGTGTATGAAAATTCCTAACTCAACAATAACTCAGGAAATGTGCATGCAAACCCACATAAAACGTTCCTGTATACGAGCAAATGTACTTATGCCAGCCTTTGGGTGGCGAATCCTATGAAGGACTTGCGTGGGCATTTCCCAACCGAAACATTGCGCGATCGATTTCATGAATACCTTTCTTGCCGGTAGTGGGAATGCTAGGGACTGCCTGCATGCCGACCCTGCGAATGCCCACTTCTTCGCAAGTTAGTCCCCATTTCTGGTGTTCTGCCCTTATCCCAGCCCTCTGCGCAGCCATGCCCATTCTCTGCTCGGAGTGTCAGGCAAGACCCTCAACAGCTAACACAGGCATGCCAGGCCAGTGTGACATCCATGCAAGTACAGGAAAAGTGCCGCGCATTCGATTGCATGAACCAACAAACAGAGCTGCACATGCAGATTGGGCACAGATTGGGCACAAGAAGCCTATTTTATGCACAATTAATTCCATGAATAGGCCCCAAAATGTTGTACTTGTCTGAGGATAGACTGCTCAAAAGCCTAGATTTTCTATTAGCAAATTGTTGACTCCTTCTATTACCGTCTATTGTTTAGGTTTCACAAAGTGATTGCAAGGCAGTTGATAGTCTCAGCAAGCATTGGTCACAGAGAGGCCAGGAATTTCCAGCGATCAATTAATAGTCGTACAAAATATAACATATGACAGTCCTTAATCCCCATGTGTATCCCTACTGTTTGAATTGTAGTTTAAGACTTCTTTTAGCCTGTTACAATTCTTAAAACGAAATATACATTTGCAGCATGGCTAGTGGCTGATACATAATAAATGTAAGACTGGAGAGATATGGATGTGGACAGCGTGTGTATCAATGATCATTGTTTAAAAAAGCTATTCTCTTCTTTCTCATCAATACAATGGGCCTCATTCCGAGGTGGGGGGTAAGGGGTTAATGGCGCCGGTAAGGGTGCCGGTGCCGTTAACCCTTTACCGCCACATTACAAGGTCCTTTAGCGGGTCCCACTAAGGGCGACTGGTTTTACCAGGTGCCCTTAGTGGGAGCCACTAAAGGACCAGCATGCTATCAACGGGCCCGTTATTAACAGGCCCGTTGTTAGCATGGTCCCCATTCCCATTGAGCCCAATGGGGGCTCGAATGGTAATGGGGATGGGTTCCCTGAATGGGGAAATACCGCGTTCTCAAAGGTTGGAATGGCCCGGTAATTCCCCATTCAGGGAACCCCCGACCCGGTATACGGTAAGGGGGTAGCCATGGCGCTAATAGCACCATGGCTACTTCCAACCTCGGAATGAGGCCCAATATCTTTATTTTTACTAGTAGCATCGACTCTTAAACAACCCATCAATGCCTAAGTCAATTTTAGTGGAGCATTAACATCCCCACAAATGTATGAAAACATCCCTAGGAGTATATCATTGATCACCAATTAAGTCCAGAACTTGGTCAATATACATATTTGATAAAACTGTACATGTTGCACCAGTAGGTTTCTTTGGGGCCACTAGTAATGGCCAGTAGCCACAACCTTTGAGTTTGGCCACTGTCCATGTTGCACCAAAAGCATTTTTGGGGCCTTGGGGCAGTTGTCCATGATCAGTTGCCACTGCCTTTGGCCTTGGCACCTGTCCATGTTGCACCAATAGCTTTCATTGGGCCCACTAGCCCCGGCCATTGACCATGAGCAGTTGCCATGGTTGTCAGCCTTGGCCACTGCACATGTTGGACTGTTACGTTTCTTTGGGGCTCACAGATCCTGGCCTTTGGCCTTCGGGCTCTGGCCCTTTATATATTGCACAATAGGTTTCTCTGGATCCCAGTAGCCATAGCCTTTGGCCATGTCAACTAGCCATAGCCTTTGTCCTTGGTGTAAAGACTGGAGGGGGGTGTCTGTACTCCTGCTCTCTATATGGCAGAGGAGAGGCACAGAGGACCCCAGCCACGATTCTCTATAGGGTAGCGCTGGTCGAGCAATCAAGGAGTAGCTTCTCAGGAGGTGATGCAGGCTGGTTCTTAAGTTCAGTGTATTCCCCAAGCCCCCACAAAGGAATGTCCACACACTGTATTAGTTAAAACACAGTCTTTATATAATTATTATTCAAGGCTATGTACACTATCACAATAACTCACGTTGTGCTCAGAAAATCCACAATGGCAAATATATACAGTTCTAAAGTGGTACCACAATTATTATCATATCTCATTAAAGTGCATCAACTATACTCTGATCAAATGTAATGTCGCACAGATCAAGGAATAAAAGTAACCAAAAATGTATATATGAGGAAAGCAGTTGGTTAGAACAATTGGCAGAATATTGACCCATACCAACTAGGCACAATTCTGTGTGGAGATCCCCCCACCTGGGCAAACTGTAAATAAAGATATATCACACAAGCCCAGTCCATATATTGTTCAAAAGAGTTGTATTTCCTTCCAAAATAGTTCTACAACCCCAATGTACCTGTAATAGCAGAGTTTGTCATCGGGTCATTGGCGGATCCTTCTTGAGTGGCTCCCTTTAAGGCAGTAGCCACGGATCGTCGAGATCCCACGAGGAAAAAGGGGTGAACAATGACGTCGAGTCAGCAGCTTCGTTCCTAGCAGTGCTCGGCGATGACGGAGCATTGGCGTCCTGCAAGGAAGAGGCGTGCGGGTCACCTCGATGATGATAGTTCAGGACCGCAAAGAGATTCTGAAGATCTTTGGCATCGAGGGCGTCAAGTGCGTCAAGTCGTCC
Organism: Ambystoma mexicanum; assembly: GCF_040938575.1. Taxonomy (NCBI): domain Eukaryota; kingdom Metazoa; phylum Chordata; class Amphibia; order Caudata; family Ambystomatidae; genus Ambystoma; species Ambystoma mexicanum. Next base: position 501,547,958 of record NC_090934.1, read on the forward strand.
GGCATCTCTTCGGATGTCAGGTGGCAGGAAACCCACCCGCAGATGCTCCTCGGCGTGTCGGAGGCTTCGACTTTCTCCAGCAGGACAAAGTGGTCGACGGTGCAGGTGAGAGCGTCCTTGGATCAAATGTTACTTAGGCAAAGGGAGCACGGCGCCTCCGGTCGCCGACAGCGGTCATTGACGATGATGGACAACAGTGTCTGGGCACTTCTCCTTGTGATTCCGTGGCTGTCCCCCTCTCTGGTCAGCAGCCTGTTGTAGGTCTGTCTAACAGGGAGCTTTGGCAAAGATCAGCTGGAACAATGGTCCCTCATAGCTCAGGAATAGGGTGCCTTACCAGGTCCTCTCTGGGTCAGTCCTTGGAGACACAGCAGCTTTCAGATTGATGAAGAAGAGCAGCATCAAGACTTCTCTTCCACCAGGGCTTCAAGGTTAAGCTTCAGTTTCAACTCCAGTTTCTCTTCAGCTTCTGAACACGAATTCTAGCAGTGGGAGGCCCCCAGATATACTAGTTGATCTTCCATTCATTCTGCTGAGTCACACTCAGGCAACCAATCAGTCAGAAGGGCACTCATGCAGGCAGGCATCCATTCAGGTGCATAGTGCATTCATGCCATTCACTTCTCTCCAGACACTCACAACAAGTTATGTGTATTGGGACAAGTACCCAGCCATTCAACACTCCACTCTGCATTCATACCAGTTTTGGGCAAGGCTGTCTCAGTCATTGTGTCAAACACCAGAAACTAGACATCCAAGACAAGAAGTGCATATTGGTCACACACTCCATTCACCCAGGTCCCACCCATAGGGCGTACCCACAACATACAGTCACTGGGAAGGCTCCAGCCAGTCTGGCCTGGACTTCATAACAACACCATATATGAAACTTCCAACATCCAGTCAGGGTGAAGGGACAGAGTCAGGGCTTCCCAGGACTTTGGGAAAACAAGGTAACAGGCAATAGAAAGCAAGAGGCCACAGGGGCCATCTTGTTTCCTATCAGGAATCAACTGATTCAAATGGCAGCGCCTGGGTTTCCCAAAATTGAGCATACTCAGAGAACCTGTCAAATACAGCATGGAGCTGCCACCAGCCCGTACCCTGCTCTGTGGCCCACATACAGGTGCCCAAAAACATACACTAGGGGCACAGGGTTGCATCCCCACCCATGAGAGCAATAAGGGTATCACATGGGTCTGTACACCAAACCACAAACAGGAAGAGCTGCACTGCCAGAAGTCCCATATGGACTCCTGGGCAGAAAACAATACAAAACACAAATAAAAAAGGACTACAGGACAAGGACAGGGAGTCACTGTCCCTCCAGTGCATTTCCAGAATCACACTTGGTCACTGTCCATGTTGCACCAATAGCGTTCTATGGTGCCCACTAGCCATGTCCTTCAGCCATGACAAGTCGCCATGGCTTTCAGCTGTGGCCACTGCACATGATGCGCCATTACCAATACCATGGTGGCCATAGCGTTTGGCATTAGCAACTGTAAATATTGCACCAATAGGTTTCTTTGGTAGTCATGGCCACTAATTACATCAACCATTACGTCACTGAAGACATCTCTGATGGCATCACTGAATGCATCACTGATATTAGTGGTTTGATTAATTACATTGTGAAATATGACAACTCTGTTTTATTACATAACATGATGCACATATTTCATACTTACAAAGTATATTGTATTGTGCCCTTGTTTCTTTAAATGTACAAGTGTACAGTGCACAATTTTAGGTGCATACAGAGATTATTACAAAGAAGCATTATGTACTTTGGTAGGGAATCTTTTATATTGGAATACAAATTAATAATTTATTTTCAAAATAAATGACTACAAATATTAATAATACAATTGCCATGCCTATAATTAAATATTTTCTTTCTCATGTTCATTTTTTTCTATAAATGGAATTAATTAGTGCAAGTAACTGATTCATTTTTGTATATTAAGCACACTTGAATTCTCAGATTCTATACAATGCACACAGGCACACACTTTATATTGTATGTGTTCTTTTTTTAATCATTTAGAAAATAACGTGTTCATGTAATGTTATTATAGTAAGGAGAAATGTGCATTTATATATCTACATTTACAATTTTCAGAACACTTACTATTAAACCTGTTTCTACGTATTTCTTTTTCTTTACTACTACATATACTTACTATATTATTTTTTACATACCTGAAATAGATTTACCTGGTTCAGGCACTTTCCCTTCAATTTGGTATTAAAATTGTTTACTAGTACCTGAAATTCAAACCATTTGTATAACATTACATATTTCTATTTAACATTTTATACAGTGATAAGTACTATAAATGAATGCTTCACACATAATCATATGATACTTCTGTATGATGTGTTGTTCCATTTTATGTTGTTATTATTGTGAAGTAGAATAATATAAAATATGTATCAAAAGAGGGTAACAAATATAGTCTAACATATATGATCAATAATGTCATATATGATGTAGTTACTGATCTCATCAGTGATGTTTTATATGATGTCATTATGGAATGTGTGATGTAATTAGTGATGTCAGCATTGTGAGTATACACAACTCAAAAGGGGTTGCATTATTAAAGTGCACTTGCTTGAAATGTGAGTACTGGATTTTAGGGGTTTTGTTTTGATAAATCTATTCACCTTAATTCTCTCTTTACTAATGTGTTTTCACTGAATTTCAAAGGTATTGTTATACTATAGTTTCCTCCGGGCCCACTAACCATGGCATTTGGCCATGGCTACTGTACATGTTGCACAAATAGTTTTCTTTTGGGCCCACTAGCCATGACCAGTGGCACAGCCAACCATGTTGCATAGATCCTTGAGGTCTCACTAGCTATGGCCTTTGGCCATGGTCTCTGTATGTGTTGCACCAGTAACTTTAGTTTGGGACCACAAGCCATGGTCAATTGCCATGTCAAACCATTAATTGTTACCAGGCACCCATTTCCCCTTCCCTAATAGATGTAGGCACTGTAGATGTTAAGCCTTTTTGTTTTTAACTTCTTAATCCTGCGATAATTTCACAGTAATTATTTCCAATATCATACATTCCTGAAAAACTTCTCATTCTCTATGCTGCAAAGCACCACGGCCAATATATATAACAGTGTTAAGGAAAAGGGGACACCCCCATGTGTCTGTCGAATATTTTATAAACTGATGTATGGCTTTACCCCAAAGCAGTCAAGAAAATGTAATCAATGATTTCTGCTGAAATTGTTTCTTATTTGGTCCAAATCTGCCAAGTGGTTTTCATGCCATACCTGTCTAAAAATTGTACTTTTTCTCTCTGGTAAAATGAGTGAATGGGCTGAAATCTGTGGTGTTTTTATATTTTTCATTTTATAAAGTATTTTTTTTCTAAACATTGCAGTGTGCTTGGGCATGGGGGATTGACAAACATTTAATTTGGAGAATTTCATCCAATTCTTTCCAGCAAGGTAAACATTACTAGTAGTACCATTTTGGGAAAACATTTCTGCTTGTTCATTTCTAAAAAGCCTCTCAGCCTCTCTGCTGCAAAGCACCATGGGAGAAATAGATATATTTTTTTTAGAAGGGGGCAACTCCTTCCCCATGAAATGTTTTGTTTTTAAAACTACTGGACAGTAAAACCACCAACTTTCCCGGAAATTATGTCAAGGCTTTGTGCCCAAGTTGTTTCTTACTGTCCAATTCCATACATCAGTTTTTACACTTCGGTGCGCAATATTTTGGACTTGTGCTGTTTGGGAAGATTAAGGGGTGGAGGCCGAAATCAGGATTTTTTTTCTTTCTTAATAACTTTAAGGGGAAATGGGGGGCTGGAAAAACATTGTCTAGAACAAATTAGCCAAATCTATCTTACAAGTCAAACGTTATTAGCAATAGAACTTTCAGATTTCCTATGGATCTTGGCAATCACCTACAGTGCATCAACCACCACATTAGAATATATTAATGCAGAATATTCCATTTGAGCCAAGTCATGCATGCCAAAACGCAACCTATTAGCCATAGCTGGAAGTTCACCTCCAGTTCAGACCCACATCAGAAAGGTATTGTGGGTATGCAAAATAGCACAAATGCAAGCATTATGCTCCAGGAAATTGTCTTTATTTGACAGGGCAATGCTACTTTATAAATAGCTTTGTCAACCCGAGACATACATTTCTCAAGGCGCCTAGATACCTACATTCCTGGTTTCACCTTTATTAGGGATCATGAGTGCCCTCTCAATATGATTGATCCATGGACATCTTCAGAAACAATTCATACCCACCATTCTAAACATCTAATGATTGTGGATTCCACTGCCATATCCATCACAATCCCTGGGTTATTTTTATGATTGGTGACAATAATAGTCTTGCTTCAAATGGATGTGGTCATTTACTACCCTGCCTACTACCATACAATCAATAATATGTTTCTAGTTACTGAACTGTACCAGGAAATAATAAACACAGCAAGGTATTCACACATTATCAAATGTGTGGGCTGTTGGTGAGTCTAATGTACTAATGCTGTATACTACGCACATGCAAGTATGCATTAGATGTGCACATTATCTCATGGTTCAATCAGTGAGAACATTCATAAGAACATATTTCTAGTTAAGGGGAAGGATTATGCAGATTTGACAGCTTTATCACCCTGTTATAGCAATAATATACATATATAAGTTCTCCAATGTCACCCTTCTTTGTAAAAGTGCTTCGATGAGACATTCCTGCAAGTATTGGCCTCTTACCTCGTCAATAAAGACCAACATGACTATATGGGCCCCAGTAGTGCCCAGTAACTTATGGAGTTCCACAAGTCTCCAACTCTGTCCCCTGACATCTTTAGACTCTATGGGGAACATATGTAGGAACGCATCACCAACAGTAATATCAAGGTATGTTAAACCATATGTCACAACTCTATCTAAAGATCAATTAAATCAACAGCATCCATTGACTCAAATACCTCCTGTCCCTTATATTAACTAAGATGTCAAGTGAAAATTAGAAACAAAGACTGAATTCCTCAGAAATCCACCAAACATGAACAAGTCCAGAATTGGCTGATTGACATGAAACTCAGCGGCTTAATGCCCCAACTCTAAACCAGCTAAACCACTTGGCCTCACCATTGACTATGATTTCTTATCCAAAACACATATCACCTAGAAGATCCAACCAGTTTGAGCTCCCCCACAAATCAAAGCAGTACCAGCTTCAGCTTCCCCACAAATCAAAGCCTTTATTACATGCACAGGGTTTTATAACAATTGTCTTCTCCCACCTAGACTGTGGCAGTGCTTGACTCACACAGATTCAATATGCCCCACAGCCCCAAATGAATTTCATCCAACAGATTGCAGCATGCCTCATCACAGGACTAGGAAAATTAAATCATGCTAGCCCATCCCGAAGGAGCTGATCTGTCTTTGCATTTAAGCATGCCTCATGTTCAAGAATGTCTTCCTCACCTAAAAACAGTCACAACCAAAACACAACTCTTTCTGGCTGAGATGTCCACCATCTCTGGAGGCAGGTGTCCCGCAAGAAGTGCCACATTCATGAGACTGGGCACAAAAACAATCATCCTCAAAATTACTGAGTTCCCATTGCCCATTCCTGCATAACCTGCATGTATTTCCTTTATTAGTGATGCTGTTTACATTGAAACCTTTCCACTATGCATACAAATAAACAGACATGTATACCTTCAAAATCATAAATTAAAAAGAAAGAACACATTTTTAAATTATTTCCTTAACAAATGTCAAAAAAGCAAAAACATTCCTATTTACAATTGTACATTCAATATTTTAAACACATCTAAATGCATTCAATATAAATATAGCAGTTTGGCTATACTATTGCCCCACATTAAGTCTTCCCAAATAATATGGGCACTTTCCAAGATATGGAAGGCTCGAGAATAAGTGAAATGGAAGTGCATCAGGTGGCTTGTTCAAACACAAGACAACACAAGATGTTTAATAGTATCCTTGTGGTTAGAGTTCGTACACAGTCGGCACATTCCTCTATTCTGTTCATTTAGTGACAACCTAGGGCCCATACATTCCAAAGTAGGAAGTACGTTGACATTAAATCTTATATAAGTTGATCATGCTTTATAGCAGGGAAACAATGATATGTATTTAGATAGATTTGTTCTCCTCCTCGGAAATCAGCCAAACTCCATATTCGAAGGAATACGCCTAATACCAATGACGGTCACGCACCACTGTAAGTGAATGAGTTTCCGCTCTACTAATTCTGCAGTAGTGTATGAGGGTATCAGACCCCCTCCGCGCTCAAACTTTGCACATATAACATGATAGGTTTGTCAATGGTTTCAGTAATGCATAAATCTGAATTATAGTGTTTTTTGAAGATAGAAGGGTGCCTGTGGGCTGACATATAGTTTTGGGGTCAGAATGACTTAGGAAGTGAAGGGTGCCTCAGGTATTACATGCACATCATGCATATATAAAAATATATTCTGGAAACTGGATATAAAATGAGTTATGCTCAAAAGTGATTGACTTACCATTTGGTTGCGAGGCTGAAAAGGATGAGACAGATTCTATAATGGATGCAAAAACTAAATGGCATTTTGAGACCAGGTGGGCAAAGCCCTGACTCATGCAGATAATGAATATTCTTTGGCAGCAGTTCACTGTAGAAACGCACATCTGGGATGATATATTTAGAAATGTTGGCAAGGAAAGCAGACATGATTGATAGTAAATCAGATAAGGGCATGGAAAGCTAGCAAGTAGTACAGGTCAGGTGCTTTCTTGGTCACAATTCAAATGAGCTCATGAAGTTTTTCACAGTATGAGCAGCCAATTAAACTTGGCAGGACCTCGAGAAGCAGATACGGATTGGTTCTTGGCAAGAGCTAATGGATGTGCAATTATGTCCGGCTGGACCTAAAATGAGCTTATCAGTCTATGGGGGTCGTTACGAGATTTGAGGTAGCCATGGCGCTATTAGCGCCATGGCTACCCCCTACCGCATTCTGGGTCCGGGTTCCCGGAATAGGGACTTACCGGGTCATTCCGACCTTGGAGGACCCGGTAAGTCCCCATTCCGGGAACCATTCCCCATTCCCATTTGAGCCCCATAGGGCTCAATGGGAATGGGGATGGAGCTAATAACGGGCCCGCTGTTAGCGGGCCCGTTATTAGCTCTGAAGTCCCTTAACGGGTCCCTTCCATAATACCTTTTAAAAACAGGCGTTAAGGAAGGGACCCGCTAAAGGGAACTCGTAGTAGGGCGGTAAGGGATTACTGGCACCTGTGCCCTTACCAGTGCCGGTAATCCCTTACCACCCACCTCGTAATGACCCCCTATGTGTCAGTCAGCCAGTGCTTGCCAAAATGAGCTAAGTTGGACTTTGTGAGTGACAGATATGCCAACCTATGACGGATAAGGAGGGTTTTTATTCTGGCTAAGAGAGCCAATCAGAGATACATTCTGAAATTGCATGAAGATATTGCATAATTAAAAAAGACCTATAAAAGCAAGCTGATTGCAGTAGCTCTTTGTACCTTCCAGTATGTGTTTTTGAAATGTATTAAAGATGATGTGAACCTGTACCCGAGCGTTTGTTCCTTTATTCTTGTCCCAGTGTCAAAGCCCACAGATGCCAAAAGATGATTGAGTGTAGAGGGTCCCCCTCTGCAGTATTTTCCGCCAAACTAAGAGTTTCTAATATAGATTTAATGCTTGACCCAAAGCAATTTAGCGATGGAATATGCTCTTCATTGAGCAAGTATTTTAAGGACTCAAAAAGAGAATTGGATGACAGAACCAGCAAGTTATACTACATGGACAATTTAGATCAAGAAACTCTGGCAGTGAGCGATACCAGCCCGAACATGTGGTAAATTGCACAATTAGCAATGGAGAGTGGCAAACCTAGATCCCAGCCTCCAAATAGTGCTCTCTCTCTTTCTCACTCTCTCTCACCCTCGTTCTCTCTCTCTCTCTCATCTCTCTCTCGTTTTCTCTCTCAATAGAGATAGAGAGACATAGAGAGAGAGAGAGAGAGAGAGAGAGAGAGAGAGAGAGAGAGAGAGAGCGAGAGAGAGAGAGAGAGAGAGAGAATTCAAGAATAACCCCCTTATCATATAGGGAATATTCCGAACCAAATATTAAACATGACACCACCTTAGTCAAGTAGTACTCTCGAAGAGAGAGCAAGACAAAGCTGCACATCGATAAGTGTAATCTCTTAAACTGGCCAATACAGGATTTAAACTTTGCTCTCAATAGGCCTTCCACGGCATCCCTTGGCTGCCTACATGCGTGCTTGAAACCCAAATACCTCATGGAGTGGGTACGTTCCATGTGCGAATTACCCTCTCTGCATCACATCACTTTAGGCTTCTGTATTTGTGAAAAGATAACTATTCTTGACTTATTGGCATTAACTATAAGATTACTCTCTTCAGCATAGTATGAAAAAGCTGTCAATTTACTAAGTCCACTGGGGTCAAGACGAAGAATAGTAAATCGTCAGCAAAGTGCCAAGTCTGATGGGATAGGAATCTATGGATTCCCACAAGTTCTCCACGTCTGAAAGATAAATATTAAAATGAGGTGGGGCTGAAAGACATCTCTGTATTAGACCCAAAGAAGTGTGTATTGGTCTAAACCAAGAGCTTTCTTTCGAAAGCCTAATGTTGACACATATATTGTGGTGAAGTAAGAAGATCAACTGTACGAAGAGGGGAGGAACCCTTTAACAAACTTCTTTAACACTTTTTGTCTCCATTTTTCCCTATTCACTCTATCAAATGTACTTGTGAGGTCCAACGAGGCCATATCGACTCTAAAAATGATCCCCCACATCAAAAACCAAATATGGGAAAGAATGATTCCATTTAAGACAGTTCCCACTTGTATTCAAAAACCAATTTGGCTAGGTAATAGAATGTTAAGTTTATTCACCCAAAGCTCAAGCTCCATCAGGACAACAACAGCAAAGATCTTGCTAGTAGCATCTAAAAGGGTAATAGGTCTATAGTTTGTTGGATTAAACATATCGCTTTTTTATATATATGGGAATTATGTATGGAACACTCCACGAGGGAGGCAGCACCCCCTCACTCAAGTGCTCTCAAAAAGAAGAGCCAGGATAGAAGCCCAGAAAGTGGGATTATGTTTCAGGGTTATTTCAGCCACATTGGGCCTCATTATAACCTTCGCGGAATGGGTTAATGGGCTCCGCTAATGGAGGCGGACCCATTAAACCCATTCCGCGAAATGACGAGGTCCCCTCGCGGGACCTGGTAAAACCAGGCGTTGTTACCGGGTCCCGCGAGGGGACCAGGGAGCTAACAACGGGCCGGTCGTAATCAGCCCGTTGTTAGCTCTCTCTCCCATTCTCATTGAGCCCTATGGGGGCTCAAATGGGAATGGGGAAGGTCCAGGCCTGGGTTCCCTGAGGGAAAAATTACCGGGCCCTCCGAACTCAGAATGGCCCGGTAATTCCCCATTCAGGGAAACCGGTAAAGGAGCCCGGTTTGGCGGCAGCCATGGAGCTAATAGTTCCATGGCTGATGCCAAACTCGTAATGAGGCCCTTTGTCTGGGCATGGTGCCCTAGACCACTTACTTTTCCCTATTAACTGGGCAGCATCCTCTTGATCGAAGGAGGTCCATGAAACAGTCTCTCAGAGACTTATGGTGTTCTTAAAAAAAGCCTCTTAGATCCCCTAAAGGTAGTGGCATAGTGTACTAACTATCTATCCTCACTAATTATGGACAATTCATCCACCATATCCTTCTCTACAAATGTGCTCATTCATTTCCAAAATTGTGCCACATCCTGCTTAATCAGATGTTCCACAGTGAGTTGGCCCTCTGTAATTCAAAGATGAAACTTCATACTTTTAGCAACATTTTTGTTTTGCTAATTGATTTTCCTTTTTTCAGAATGAACGTGTTGAAAATTACAATGACAAAGATTTCAGAGATGTAAATGTCTAAACAAAAAATGTGGCATTGCCACTCTTCTATTGGAGCAATTGGAATGGCTATTCTGCTTAATTATTTGACCCCTCTTAATAGATTTTGCCAAACAATCGGCCACTGTATCTTTTATTTTCCCACATGAGAAAAGGTCGAACATATCCAAACTTCCAGTGAACCGCCTTTTTTGGATGGAAACTCTATTTAAAAGAGAGGTGTTCCATCTCATCCTCAGAAATGTATTACCGATTTCCAAAAGGGACAACCAAGGGCAAGATACTGATTTACTGTAAGAAGGTGCTAGCACTACGGTCAGTGAAAGAAGATCATTACAATGACCTGCTCTCCAACCTTCCTTAACTCCAACACCCCGTGCGTCTTCATCTTGCTTGATCTCTCTTCTGCCTTTGACACTGTCAGCCATGCCATCCTGCTCAACCGTCTTCGTGATAACCTGGGTATCACTGGTCAGGCTCTGGTGTGACTGACTTCTTTCCTGTCCGACTGACCCTCCCAGGTCCAACTTGGGTCCTTCCTCTCTGATATAATTTTCTATACCTGTGGTGTACCCCAGTAATCTAACCTCTCTCCCTGGCTGTTCAACCAGTACGTGGCACTCGTTGCCCACCGCATTGCCGCTCTCTGCCCCAATTTTCAGTGCATATGTGGATGATATCCAGTTCATTTTCAGGCTACCCTCGGCCTCCTCCTCTCCTTCCTTCATCTCTGACTGTCTGCTATCCAGGAGTGGTGTGCCACCAATGACCTCTGCCTTAATGCCAGTAAGACTGAGATTCTACTCATCGGCACACCCACTGCTCCTTCCCTGCAGCTCTCTGGCCGGCCTCTCTTGGCACTCTTCCTGCTCCCACCTGCAAGCATAAAAAACTTGGGTTCATCTTTGATTCCACACTCTCCTTCTCACCTCACATCTCTGATGTCTCTAAGAAGTTACACTACCAGCTGCACCTCCTCAGAGGTATTCTTCCTTTCCTCTCCTTCCACCAGAAGCTCACCGTCTCCAGAGCCCTGGTTCTCTCTAGGCTGGACTATTGTAGCAGCCTCTATCTAAATCTGCCTGCCTCTACTCTCCGCCCTCTGCAACTTATCCAGAACAGGACTGCGAGACTTGTCCTTGGCCTCAAGCCCAGGGATCGTATCTCTCCAGGACTGAAATCTCTGCATTGGCTGCCAGTGGCTGCGAGGATTAAGTTCAAAACCCTCTGCATTGTCCAAAAGGCCTTCTGGAACCTGGGGCCGAAATACCTTTAACTATCTCTTCCCAAATATCTTCCTTCGCAAGATCTTCGCTCATCCGCCTCCAACTCCCTCAGGATCAGTCGCTTTTCCAAGCATAAAGTTGGTAGTAGATCTCTCTCTTCTGCAGGGGCCTCCCTCTGGAACATCCTTCCTGTCACCCTGAAACTTGAGGAGAACCATCTCCAGTTCCAGCAGCGCCTCAAAACCTTCCTCTTTGCTTCTGCTTTCTCTCCCTCTCTCCCCTGCTGAATTCTGGGCTGAAACAGCACTGGTTACCTGGCCACCCTTTCTGATCTCGGGCCCAGGCCCCGCCACTTGCACACCTGCACTGCCTCCCTGGCAACCCCTGCACGTGGGGACTGTTTACTGTCTCCCCACAGCCCCCCTTACTGCACTTATGCCTGCACTTATCTTGCACTTGGCACTATCTGGCCGCTTTATGTATCTTATTTATTCTACTATCCCATGTACTGCACTTTCCCATCTCCCTTCCCCCACACACTTTTCCCTCTCCCCCTTCCCATGCACTTGCACGATATGAATGACACCTGGCCTAGCAAGATCGTTGTCTGACATCCCTTTTGTTCCCCCTCCCTTGCCTCGTCGCGCCTTGAAACACTTGTTTATAGACGCGTTATAATTGCCAAATCATATCATATCATATTAATGCATTGTTAGAATATGAATTGCCGAGCATTGCAAAACCAATGAAGAGGAGACAAAAGTCTGGTCAATCTGTGAGATAGATTTGCCATGGGTCCATGTGTAAATCGATTTCCCCGTCATTGTCCATGGGCGTCAAAATAGAGAGGTCCCAGATCTTGAAAAAATCACACCAGTATTCCCCCAGCGCCCAGACACCACATTCAGTTTTTTCTTAGAATAACTTTTTGGATCACAAAGATCTGCTGCACACTTGGCATTATGATTACCTCCAGCTATAATGTTGGTAACATGGCCCAAACCCAACCAGGGTTCCAGAATCATTGCCAAATCCTCTTGGAATGTAATGAGTTCAGTTTTAACTGGATTCCAATGAAGGCACATTTCAATCCAACAGCCAAAATCCTGAAAGAGCTTTTACCGAACAAAAATGCCTCAATCTCCACTCTATTATCAATGGCAATGGTTAATCCCACGCTGAGTCTCCCCAAGGTGGACTTCACTGTAATTTGTGAAAAATGTGTAATTAATTTATATAGAGGGTGAAGGAAGCCATAGTCTCCTGAAACATATACGCATCATATCCATATATCGTATACCCGGGATTTATCAGTTCTCTCAAATTATTGAACCCACAGTAATTCCAAGACAGACTTCTAAGAGATTCAGAGTTAAACATTGGGCTGCATTCCTGTGGTTATGATGTTCTTAAAAAAAAAGCCTATTATAGCCAAGACCAATACATTGGTGCCCCATTTACTTGACCATTACCCCCTATAGAATTAATTAGCAAAGTAACAGATGCAACCCCAGGCATCGGACCCACAGCAAATTTGTTGGAGTCATGGCCTTTCTTGTCACCAACACCAAAATGTTCCAAGATTATTTTTTATTTGATCCTTTGAGGTTTGGTCCATTTTTGGTTTTAAGTTTTTGCACCGATACCGAGGCTATTCTCTGGTTGAGAGTCTGTAGTAACCGTTGGGTTGTCATTCACATCCTGATGATCAAGGTTTTGCTGGGGCTGAACAGATTGTGGCTCAAACATATTCAGGCGAAGCACTTAGATGCAAGATATTTACTGGGGCTGGAACATTAACAAATTGTGAGGCTAATGGGACCAATACCTCTTCAGTAGCCTCCAGGTTCAACACCCTTGTATGAGTTGTAGATAGCCTACCACTCAAATGATTTGAGAGACAGATTTCTTAATGATGTCATAAAGCCTAATAAAGGGTTCCAGTACTAAATGAAGGGCAGTCACTGAAGGTGACCCCAAATTATTCACATTAGACAAAAAATCCATACACCTTCCATGTCTAGGGTCCAGGGGAGTGACAACAGCTTCTCGTGGCCCCAATTAATTTTGCTGAATTTTGGTGGTATTGTCTTTTTTGCTAGAATCACCCCCCTGAATGGCTCCCGACTTATCAATCTTACAAGTGAGGTGGCCTGTACACATTTCCTTGCACAGGGTCACATGATGCATCCAGCTCAATAGAGTCAGATATATCTGCACAAAGAGCATTAGAGACTCCCTCTGGAGAAGCTGGTAATTTTTCTAATCCCACTTTCAAAATCGGCTTTGTGCAGCAAAAATGGGTAATTGTTCCCTGTTTGTGTGTTAGAATTTGCTTGGGGGGAAGATCCCCATCTCCATTTATCACACCCGGAAAAGAGACCACCACCAAACTCTCACTCGTATCAGACTGTCCTTGTGCAGGGGAGGCATGGGGGGCACCAAAGGTTGATTACTTGAATTGGAGAGACAAAGTGCTGCATAACTTATAATGCACCACAGCTGCAACTCTGCTGGTCAAATAAATAAGACATGCCGTTGACCTTTCTGCCCCTCCCCCTTCTCATCTCAGGGAAAATGTACTCACACACTGTCAGCTGAATAGCCCAAAATGGTCATAGCAGCATTTTAAAGAAACAGTCCCCAAATGCAGTATTGTATACTCCAAGTGATTCTTACCAGAGAGCGCCAAGGAAATTGAACATTCTGTCCTTTTGCCTCCTCTGGGGGTCTGCCTTTAGATGGCCACAGACTGCACTTGGCTAAGCACATTGCGTTGGTGCTTCACACTACCTGGGATATTAAATGCTCTCCTCTTCCTTGAATTGGTAAAGGTGCAGGCCACCACTGGAAACACCAGAATATCTGAGAAGCACGTCTGCACACCAAACACGGTCCCATAGACTGCACTTGGGTAGTCACTTCACGTCCGCTCTTTGCACCATCTGGGATATTAAATTCCCTCCTCCTCCTTAATTGTTAAAGGTGCAGACTGCCACAGGAAACACCAGAATAGCTGAGAGCACATCTGCACAACACAATTGTGCCGTAAACGGCAATATGCTAGGCACTCCTGGTGGCACTTGGGATAATGATTGCTCTCCTCCTCCTTGAATCTTTAAAGGTGCAGGCCACCACAGGAAACACCAGAATAGCTGAGAAGTATGTCCGCACACCACACGCTGCTAGTCCATAGATTGCACGTGGCTTGGCACTTCGAACCAGACCTGTGTTTTGATATTAGCTAATCCGCTTCCACTCCTTGCCAGCAACGTGGAGGACTCCCCATCACTTTGTAATAAGTCCAATCATAGGTTACATATTACTAACAAAGAAATACAAAAAGAGAACAAAAGGATACATGCCTTTTCCTGCCTGTTACCCATCTTGCCTCAGGAAAAGGTTTCCAATGAAGATAAGATAGGACCCATCAATCTTACACTCCAGGATCAAACTCTTCTAAGAACACCTCAACAATCACAGATTGCTTCACTCAACTCTACTTCTCTCCCTTTAGAACTCCCCTCTCACCTACCTATCTCAGTTACTCTGCTACCTCTGCACCCTACATACTACCCTCTTGGTGCATCCCTATAAACAGCACTCTATTACTTCCCAGGTAGGTTCACACTTTATAAATAACAAACATGCAACTTCATCTAAAGCTATCCAGGTCACTTCCACCATGCTCAACAGTATGTTAGCTGATGCCCAAGTTCTGTACACATTTCACCCTTTCTTTGATTACACTGGTGAAGCGAAAAAAAGTGTTTAAGCCTAGTATATGATGAGGTTCTTTCGCCAATGTCTCTTGATGCATTATACTATCAAAATACTGGACAAACAAGCACTAGCGGGCATCAAACAACTTGACCTTCTGTCCAGAAATATCCCAAGATAACCACTTTTCCATTAGGTGTCTGTCAGGTCTGTAGTGGATTAGTATTGCTTAATAATCCCATACAAGAGATTGGAGTGTGAACTAATGTAACCTCTGGACATTCCATGCTTGATTTAACATGTGCATTCCCATTTACATAATATTCTCTACCCCTCAGCCTTAGGTTATTTCTGCAGGTACCCATTGCAATCATTTGGTATAACATAGAAGATAACTGGCTTCATTAAATAATGTGGGTCCCATCAGCTCCGCCCATGTCAAAGATCAAACCTGATGAGTTTGCACAGTGAACTGAACTCCAATGAGGGTGAGTTGTGGCATGTTTTTTAAGAGACCCTATGGTGCTTCCAATGTGAACCTCTCCCATCCAACATGTCTCCAGGTTCCAGGTGTGTGAGTTATAATCTGTATCAGACCAAGAGAAATAATAAGATCAAACATAACCAATCATAATTCCTAACATAGCCTGGGGATGTGCAACGTTTCTTTGGAGGTGGATGTGCCAGCAACATAATGAGGTTGGTGATATTTTCCCACATGTAGCATTCATTTTAGGAAGCTATGCTAAATTTGGGCAGTCAGGATTGGGAGGCTGAGACCATCTTAGTATGGGCATGTAAATTAAGCTCAGATTTCAACATTTCTCAGACCATAAAGTGAGACCATAAAGTGAGCAGGGAAATGTTACCAGTGGCACCCTAAGGGTGACATATGCTGGCATGAGTGTCAAGTCCCATGGGTAAGCACTGGACTGAGCAAAATTGAGGGAAAGAAGAACAGGGTGAAATGCAGTGGGAAAGAGTGTGGCAATAATTCATGGAGAGTTACAGATGGAATGCTTTGGGATGTGAACATTAGGCTGCATGGAAACCCGAAGAGATAATTTTAGAAATGAGGTGAATGAGGCATAGACGGTGCAGTGTACTGGAACCTGGAACACAGTGGATGAGGAGGGTTGCCACCAGTGATGCTATAGGTAGGAATTGCGAGAGAAAGAGAACACACACTCTGGAAGGAGGGATCAAGCACATCAGAGGGTCAATGTGGCAGGAAAAGAAACGTCAAAGCTGAACAGTGGTGAGCCAGGTCAAAGCTTAAGGGGAGGCAGAAGCATTATGAAGATAATGCACCAAAGCTGCATCAACATTGACTATGCTGGCGAGGACTAGTGGGATTTGTCAAAAACTGCACTGAAACGAATCTTCCACACGGGATCTATCCCAAATATGAAGGTCATCTAACATAGCACATACCAGTATTGGTTCTATGAAACTCAAGTTCTGCTTTCAATTTGCCTCAAAATTATCCAGCATTTATACTTGAAAACAAGATAGAATAACGATCAACATATCTGGAAGCAGAATTGCCACTTACCCAGGAATATGAAACTCTACAATTGCTAACAAAAGTGTGTGCTTTTGGGATTAATTTTAGGCCTTGACAACGACCAGGGGTCGAAACACGTGTCGGCTGGTTTTCTTATTGGAGAATAAAAATATCACATCTCATTTGGACATTTGCAACATGTGTTTGAACTATCTCATCAGTTACAATGAAAAGATTGACCTTGAGCGTGAGATACTCCCCCGAAATGTAATCCTATAGTGGGATTTGTAGTTCCAAATGCCTGGAAAGCCAAAGGTATTTGACCCCTGCACCAAAGGAATCATAATTTTCTTAGTTTTGACAGGAGGAGACATGAGTCCAACACGCATGTTATTGTAGATAGGTCATTCAGTATTGTGGACAAAGCAGTGACCAGCTACTCACAAGTTGGGATCATGTCCAGGGAGTCACGTATAGATGACAATATATGGAGTTTCAGGAGCAAGGTGCATGAAAGGAGCCACACTTAAGGGGTATGTTTGTGACCCACTGGAGCATGAAATGTTCGACCAAATGACAATTCAGCACTCACTGCCCTTACAGTGGACACTGGTTGATCATGCCAAATGACATTTGGAGTATTGGGTTCATAACTAGGTGCTTAAGGAAGTAAAGGCTGGATGAGATCCTAGTGCCCAAGTCCTATACTGAAATCAATGTCCATGTGACACATAATCCGACAGTGTTCTTGGGGGAAAAAACAGCAGGATCCAGGCTGGTGCTAGACGGGACCTAAATATGTGTAAAGATTGCCACCTGGATATTCTAGTGCTGGTGAATACGTTTTTTTAGAGGGTGAGGTAACTTGCTTTGAGAAGAGAAGCATGGATGGACAAGTGCAGCTTGAGTGTGCAAAGAGTGGTTTGCATAATCAACAATGCTAATACAGTCCTATCTGTGGAGAGGATGAGGGACATATTTTTAAAGATAGACCCAAAGCTAGCTGAGCAGGTTAAATGTGGGTGGGGGGTGCAAGTATTGGCATGCTGTTAGGAGAAGAGTTTATAAAGCACATTATTAGAAATAAGGCCTTCACAGGGATCAATAAGATCCATAAGCACACAAGAAAGGTGTTCACTGATTCAGATTTCATCCAGGCTGGGATAATTTATGGTTTGTTCTACATCACAGGAGGATACTTCGGGAGGTCAAATAGACCTCCTTTTGACTGTCTGTGTCGAGTGTCTTAACAACAGAGATGCATAAAATAAATAAGAAAGTGGTACGAGGAGAAAACGATGTCCAGGAATCAGTGGTAGAGATAGAACAACGCATTTGCTCTATGCCATTGCATTTGGTAGAACAATTAGCTCAGTTCTTAGAGGAAGGGGAAAAGGTGATTCAGGACCTGCGGATTTATGAACAGTATGAGTGTACAGAATAGAGTGTATATGATGATCAGATCAGTTAAGGCATCCTGGAAAGATAAAGATCTTGGGGAAGGAACTGGTTCAGGAGGGCAGGCTGGTGGAGAAGCTTGGGAGCAAGGTAGTAAAAGGGCAGATGCAGGCGGGTGCCCTGAGCTTCAAAGGTGTTAATGTCTTTGTGGATAAGAAGGAAAGGTGAATGGTAATAAAGCTAAGGGCAATGCATGAGTGGGTGTAGTACCATCATTTAATTTAAAAACGGAAAGGTGCATCTTGATGAATGAACCTTAAAGTGGGGATGCATGACCTGACTAGATTTAAATTAGGCATGCCTGACTCTGTCGATGTGCGTGCAGGATAGTGATGTATTACCATTCAGCTGGAGAGGAAGAACATGGTGATGCACTTGCCTCTATTTGGTGGCATGGTGCTGCATGAAAGTGATGCAGCCAATATTTACATGGTTGAGTGTGGAAGGCATAACCGTGTGTGTTTATCTGGAAAATATCTTGTTCTTTTCAGAAAGCAGAAAGTCACTGGTTAATCAGTCAGGGATAGTAGTTGTGCTTTTAATGAATATTGGTTCTCTGGTTAACAAGGAGAAATTGAGTATGTTGCCAAATCAGGAGGTTGGGTTTCTGGGTGTTGTGATAGACATGTGTGAGCTTCTTACGGATTTGGGAGATTCAGAGAATGAGGCACGAGTTGCGGAAGGCAAGCTCACCCCGAATAGTTTGGTGAAGAGTTACCAAGGATAATGGTTTTTTGAAGTTGTTGATTCATGCAACTTTCCATTGCCCTACCACATCTTGCAGCAGTTAAACGGCCGAAACATGGGCACAGTTCTGGTGCATTCAGATGAGGCAGAGAAGAAAGAGGACTGATGGTAGAAAGAATCATGGCAGTGCACATGGAGTTGCTGGATGAGCAAATGGTTTTTGGTTGCTTATCTGATATGGTGATCAAATCGGAAGCAAGTTTATACGGATCGGCATGAGGTGCAGAAATCCGATGACTAGAGAGGGAGGGTTAGAGGAGAAGACAACTTTGCACTCAAATTGCCGAGTGTTTTTAGAAGGCTTGTTTGAAAGGTTATTCGCTTAGCAAAGCACAAGGTAGATTGTGCAATTTTGCTGAGGGTGAACAATGTGTTAATCTGTCAGGGGGGACAAAGTTGGTGATGCTGTTGGATTTGCAGAAGCGGATTTTGCATTATTGTATGGACAGAAAGATAGCAATTCAGATGAACTATCGGCCAGAGCTCAAGAAAACTGTAATGGGCTGGAGATTGAAGTATCCACGAGATTCATGCAACTGGATTTTAAGAGGAAGGTTAGTTCCAAGAATGACAGGAATAAGCGGTCCATTCAAGGTGGACCTCTTTACAAGCAGGATGAACAGCCAGAAGGAAGTCTTTTACAGTTGGAGGCTGGACGCTTAGGCCAGACCAGTGGGCACTGTACAACAAGAATGTGGTTGGGAGAACATGTTTGTTTTCCAGCCTTTCTTTTGATGGTGAGGACAATAGAGAAGTTGACAAGTGTAGCCGGTGTGTTGTTGGACATTTCACTTTGGAGTTCGTATGTGTGACTTCGAAGCTGATGATGATGATGATAATGTTAACAGAGGTACCAGTGCACTTGCCACATACCGAGGTAATAGTTAGCAAAGTTGCAAAATCTGCTCTTGAATGGACGAGTAAGGTTTCAGGCAATCAGGATTTCAAGAGACAGTGGCTGCAATTAGTAAGAGGGGTAGGTGGATCATGTATGGATCAGTTGTTTTTGAACCACCAGAGGGTACCAGACAGCACAGAAAACAGACTACGTGTGTTGTGTAGAAGGTGAGGCATGTCATATTGGGGGATTTAGTGATCATGGTGAATTATTTGAGTGAGTTGTTTAAGAAAAGATTGCCCTACTGCATCATCAATGTCCATAAGTGGTGAGTTCTGCAGGGAATGGGATTGAGTGAGGGTCACCGTGGGATCAAGTGGCTTAGTCTGTTGCTGTCTGCCGAGGAGCACACAAATTGGAACAACTCTGGAACAGATATATAACTCACTCTGGGATGTGCAGTAGGTGTTGCAGCTGCTGTTCTGATGTCCAGAGAATGATTAACATGGAGGAGGTTGATTTGGAAATGTATGTCGTTGCTGTGCTTGGTTGCATATAGAAAGGTGCAGGATTTAAGGGCATGGACTTAGATAGCTGTGTGTAGCAACTGGAAGGTGTTTATTTATGTTTGAGGTGATGGAGTAAAACATTATCAGTGACAATCATGTATCCAACTATACAAGCATGTTGAACATGTGTATGGTAGAGTGTTTGAAAGAGAATGAGAAGATATTACAGTGTCACATTGGGTGGGTGAGAGATAATTGCTAGTGCCTTATTGCCCCGCAAATTGAACAGGAGTGGCTGATACCATAGTCATGTGTATAAAGGAGGTCTTGAATAAATCAGGGGTGGGCGTGTCAAGATTTGTGGCATGTTCGTTCAGAGAGGGAATCAACATCAAACGACTATGCAGTGAGAGTAGCGGACCTCATGGGTTGGCACAATGGAGTAGAACTAGTGTACTCAGAAAGGGGCAACTTTAGACCAGTAGAAGGTGGGCTCGTGTATTGTGTGGAAAGGCTTTGAACTTGCATAATGCTAGCCATTGAGCCTTGCTAAAATACAGATTCTGCTCAGTCGTGAGAAAAGGAAGAGGTGTACACATGTCTGATATACACGTATTCTCTTCAGTGGTTAGGCCACTAAAATGAGGTAAAAGACCTTAACATTGCCCACACCATTAATGTTCTAAGTGGAGTTGCGTACCTTATACTGTTTGTTTTATGGCATCCGTATGTAATTGTTAAAAGACATACTCAACTGTCATCAAAAATACATGAATTGTTCATAAGGATTTATCACAAGAGGCTCTGATGGAAGCCTCAGGATACAATTAAGCATTGTTATTTTATGCTATACTTAAAATAATACTACTGGTGTGTAATACTTTACATTTGTATTTTCTCTGTTATTGGCTAGGTTCTGAATCATTTAGGACTACATTGAGCTTCCTTGCAATGGCATTGCTCAGCTAGTCTATCTGAAATCTGATGACCCCCAATGTTTGTTTGTGGCGAGCAATGACATTGTTTGAAATGTCTAAAGCTGGTCTTGACATCATTTCATGATTGACTCTAAATGTATTTTTGTAACGCAAAGTGACTGATTGCCCATCCTTAACATTGTCTCTGCTTATTGCACTTATTGCAGCAGATAAACAGGAAGGATAATTACTTTTTCGTTTTTTAAATCAGGTATGGCAAAACAGTCATCAATTACTTTTTAGTTCAATTGATTTACCATTTCATATTCAGGCTTGATATTAATTTGGCAGTTGTCCTTACAAATTCCCCGCAGCTGCAGTTAAGAAACGTTCAACGGATTCAGTCAATATCGGCTTGACCTTTGCACTGTCCTCCACTTTTCACCAGATTTTACCACTGGAACCCGAAGTTTGACAATTATGACATGCATCACATACTAATAATATTTTAAGTGTAAAACAAGTGGTATAATTCAGAAATTCACCCTTTGCCCATACACAGAGCTGAACACGACGATCACAGCGTATCAGTAGAGAGCAGAATCCATATTTCTTCTCACCTGATGACAAATCAAGCAATCACAAACCTCTTTGTGGCCTTGTGCTACCACGGATGGGGCTGCACTTGTTCTGGGTTTCATTTTATGGCATATCATAGATTTAATGAGGCAGCAGGCAAGATCGCATGTAGCGTGTTTGTAGCTGCATAGTATAGCCACCTTGTGGCTGCCCCATTGGGATGCTGAACTCTATAGTCCTTATATCGGTTTCTCTGCTAGAACTATACACCTACATACACCGTGTTTGCTTCTTTTGGTCTACTTCCAGCAGGTTACTTCCAGCAGGTTACTTCCAGCAGGTCGGTGATGCAGGACGGCTGGATGCTCAACTACACGCTCTCCCTTTGGTCTGCTCGCAGAGTTGGGGTGCTAAACACACCCCCAAGTCTGAT
The DNA here is from genome assembly GCF_040938575.1 of Ambystoma mexicanum. Lineage (NCBI taxonomy): Eukaryota > Metazoa > Chordata > Amphibia > Caudata > Ambystomatidae > Ambystoma > Ambystoma mexicanum. The sequence continues at coordinate 501,569,882 of NC_090934.1, forward strand.
TCTTCTTGTCAAAAATGAAACCTGAGCAACAATGGCTGGCTACCTAAGGTTCATGGTCAGTTTCCATACAGGGAGCAAATTGCAAACCTGTGTAGAGGAGGTCGCTGTTGTCTCCTGTGCATGAATTACTGGAAGGATTCATGCAACTGTCCTCTACTGCTATGAGAGTGAGGCAGAGGGAAATATGTGGATATGGCACAGCACTAATCATGATGTGATTCAGTAATAATATACACCAAATTGTTACTTTTTTAGGGTGATTACTTTTTTGGTTGCTCAGGTGTTAAGACTTTTTTTGTGTGGCCAAATTGCAAGAAGGTGACCCGAGTGCACGAAATTGAAAGAATATGTGATCCCATCCATGAAATGTTCACTTTGGGGAAAGTTCCCTCCTAAGTGTTTTACTGATTCCATGAGACGACAGGATGATTGGTGGGGTCCATAAAAATACAGCAGGTTTGAACATACTGCTAAAAAATAAAATAAGGGCTCTGTGGAGTGGACAGACAATTGTTTGAAATGTGGTTCCATTTCGAAAATGCAGTGTCCTGTTTTGCTAAAAAGTAATCATGCATAACATATGCTGTCCTAACAGTCCGCGTTGTTTTTATTATTGGTTAGTTTTAACATTTTAATTTTAATATAACATTTTTCTATAGGAACAACTTTGGGGTTCTTTTCTGACAACATAGTAAGTATCAAATGATCTTGTGATGTATGTCTATTACGGAACACCGGCTTTGGAGGGTAGGAATATATTTCATAACACGTCGCAACCTACAATACCGAATCTGATTTGGGGCTAAATTGGCTTGGTGAGGCTCCTGTGGCAAGTTGTGCACTGGACCTTTGTGCACATTTAGCAGGCGGGGCTTAGACTCTGAACTTGGTGGATGTGGAATCTTGGTTGGGGGCCTGGCAAGGTAACATTGTAGGATAGCCATGTTACTTTTGTGTTTTTCACCTATCTGACTACACTCTGGCTGCCTCCACTCTCTGGATGACTGCAGGTGCCTCTGGCTCCGGACTTCATGGCGGTTTGTGTGTGTGCAGGAACTGGTGCAGATACTGTGAATTATTTGCACAATTGTTGGGGAGTTGTGAAGGATTGATATCTGACATAAAGCCCCATCTCTGTGTTTTATAATAACTTGATTCAGGAAGCCATCACAGAAAGAGTTGTCTACTAAACACACCCTTCTTTTATCAGACTCCATGCCCAATGCATGGTGTACACCTGCGCCCTGCTGCATCAGTATTGTGCCTGTGGCAGAGAGCAAGTTTAGAGGTCACACGTGCCTTGTCTGACAGCTGCTGTGACAACAGATTCACTGCACCGCAGAAGTTCCACAGAATCTATCAATCTGTTCCAAAGCCATAGTAATTATGATAAACTATCAGCCTGGAGGCAGGATAACCTGTAAAAATAAGCCATAGATAGGTTTAGGTTTTGTCTGCTGCTAGTTAACATAATTATTAAAACCTCAAATGATTTGTAACATACCAGTGTCAACCCTGTGTGCTCAGATCAGCTATGAGTGGTGATTTGGATTCCAGGCACCAGACTCTGCATTCCAGTGAATGGCACAAAAGGCAGGGTGCCTGTCTCTGTTCGCATTCAAGGGGGTTGGACAACTTCTACCTGTGATGCACAGCTCACAAAAGGAAATCTTCTAGGAGCCTGACTTCAAAGAAGCAATTCCATAGCAAAAGCCTGCCTCACAATAGGGTATTACACACCAAAGGCCCTTTGACTTGCAGTGCTAGAGAAGGTGTGGCTTTAGACGTGGAGGCATAGCAGTACTAAAGGGAGCAGTGATTACTCTGTCTTGTTTTTTATGTGGGCTTCTTTTTCCTTCATGTCTCCTACCTTCCCTGTGCAGGCAAATAACTTTGGGATGACGCAGGAAGGCCCAAATCACATGTTACCTTAACAAAGATGAGTCTCCTCAAAGCACCTTGCATCTAGAATTCTATGCCATATAATACTGCTGATTGGGTTTGAGCTCTATAGACTTCAATCATCTCATCGACAGCAGAGCCACCACATGTTTTTGAAAAACGTAACAAAGCTACTGTCTGCCTGTTCAAAATAAGATTGCTGTTCAAGATTGCTAGGTGCCAGCCCCCCTTACTATTAACCTGGGCCTTCAGGTAATCAAATTGATCCATGTTTTCCATACTTACTCCATTCAACTCCAATGATATCAGAGGGAGAATGTTCTAGTATCAAGTCAGTGTTTTTGCTCTGAAGGTTTGATCACCAGTTCCTTTTTAGTTCGTTAATGAACACATTCAGAAAATACTTTCTTAAGGCCTTGTGGGTTGTTAATATTAAAACTGTGCCTTTAGCTAATAGAAGAATATTTAAATCCTCTGTATTTATCTAAGGGGTTTCCGCAGTGCTTAATTTGTAAAAACAATAAGTACAGGGGTGCAAATATTTTCTAACACACCCATGAAATGTCAGGGTGTGCATCTCCCCACCCACTGTTGCCACCACCAATGGCTGCTCCCCATACTGTCAACATATATGGGTTTAATGCTGCAACTCCCACCAGCTTATTGTGGTTGACAGATGTACTCACTGCGGCAGATGTGTGATTTACAAATGCCAATCAACACACACATTCAATAATATAACACATGTTTAAGTGTGTCTTTAAACACAATCATCAATTACATTTTGCTCTGATTCTATAAGTGTTTATTATGTGACTAGCAGTTCAAATAATAAAGATTCCAAAATACCACTTAATAATCAAACTGTGTCTGAGACAATAAGTGCCAGGACTGAGCCCGAGCAAATCCCCCCACAAAGTAAGCACTGGGTGTTTGCCTTAAATGCTAATAGTGAATTGGCAAGATCAATAATTAATAAGGAAAGAAAGAAAGGTGCAATGACACAACCAAGGAGGCAGACCAAACGACCAACAGCATTTTTTAGAGAAGGGCCCGGAGGCCTGGGACCTAGAACCCCGGGTCATACGAAGCATGCGAGCCTTGTGGTAAACCTCTCTGATTATCAGCCAACAGAGCAAGAAATGCAGGTATTGGTTAAAGGGATGGGTTTTGTCCCTATGAATTTGCACAGTTCCTTTACATTTCGGCAGGAATACAACCAGTACATGAGAAAAATCAATTTATATCAATTCTTTGAGGATAACGTCCATGAGCAAGAGACCTCTGAATCGGGCCTCTGCAATATATCTACCTTTTGTGTACCGTTAGTAGCCCAGAGTCCAGAGGCACTGGTGTTCCAGAAAAGGGTACTCAAAGAGGTAAAACAACTAGAACAACAGGCAAAAGGAAAGATTTACCAAAATACCAGCCGCAATGAAACCCTAGCACTTAAACAACTGTCTAGTAATCAGGGAATTGTAATACGCAAGGCTGATAAAGGAGGAGCGACAGTGATTCTGAACCATGCAGATTACGTAAGGGAATGTAATCGACAATTGCTTGATTTAACTTGTTATCAACTGCTCACTGAGGACCCCACATCACGCCTATTGAAGATGATTACTCTAAAAGTCACGAAAGCTAAAGAAAGAGGTTGGATCAGCCAGAAAGCATTTGACTTTCTCATTAAAGATAAACACCAGATCCCAAAATTTTACATTCTCCCAAAAATACACAAGGCCATGATTAATCCACCAGGGAGACCAATAGTTTCTGGTGTGAACTCAGTTCTGGAGCCCTTGTCAAGCTTTGCAGACAAATTTCTTCAACCAATGGTGAAAAAGATGGCCTCATTTGTATTAGATACTACACAAATCATTTTGGAGGTGGAAGGGTTGCACTTTGATCCACAAACTGAGATCCTGGTAGGCCTTGATGTAGTGGCCTTATATACAAGCATTCCCCAGCAAGCGTCATTGGATGTGTTAGAGGAGAAATTACTATGAGACCATATTGTCAGAATCACCCCCGTCTGGTTCATTTTGTGGTGCATGGAAATGGCTTTAGTGGAGAGTTACTTTCACTTTAATAGGGAATTCTTTAAACAGGTACAAGGAACGGCTATGGGCGCCACCCTGGCTCCGAGCATAACCAATCTTTATATGGAAGGTTTTGAGATAAATATAATCATGAATGTCACCATCCCGTTCATTAGCCATATTAGAAAAAGGCATCGCTATATAGATGACATTGTTATCATCTGGACAGGCAATGAACAAGAACTGGAACAGTTTTTCAACTGGATCGACCTACAGAATAGATTCCTACACTTCACGCACCTACACAGTGTGAAATCTCTCGATTTCTTAGACATTACCATCTCTGTTGATCACGAGACTAAGAAACTGTACGTTAAACCAATCAACAAACCAACAGATAGAAACTCTCTACAACACTGCTCTAGCTTTCATCCTCGTCACATACGCGATAATTTACCGCTGGGTCAGTTCTTGAGGTTAAAAAGAAACAGTACCAAAAAACAGATTATCAGGTGGAAGCCGACAAAATGAAAGACAAACTTAAAGGTAGAGGTTATCCCAAGAACATTTCCCAGAATGCATGGAAACGGGCGAATAACAACAATAGAGACGCACTTCTGGAATACAGGGAACAGCGGACACGGAAAGACACATCTAAACAAATAGTGTTCGTGAACACATACAGTCACCTCTCCAATGGAATTAAGAAAATGATTGGGAAAAATTGGCATATCCTGGAGAAAAGTGATCAACCAATTGCAAGACCGATCATCGCATTTAAGAGAAGTCGCAACGTGAAAGAACACTTAACAAGAAATGACATGAGCAGGAAACGGATGAAACAGAAAACATTACCACAGCAATGGGGGTTCCAAGAACTGATGGGTCATGTCCAGTGCGGTAAATGCACATGCTGTCCATTTACCTTTAGAAGTACAGCAGTAGATATTGGTTTAGCAAGACTCTGGCAACAAAAAAGTTTTACAAACTGCAATTCAAACATGGTTATTTACGCAGTTTGGTGTCCGTGTAAAAAAATCTATGTGGGTAAAACAGACAGGAAAATAAAAATCCGAATTGGCGAACATAGGAGTTGCATTAGAAACAAGACGCATAATGCTCCCCCTAGTAGATCACTGGATCGAACATAACCACACTGTGGATGACCTAAGCTGGACCATCCTATATAAACAAAGGCCAGGCATGGGCAGCAATAAGAACAAAAGGATACTCCTGAAAAAAGAACAACAGTTGATCTTCCTCACAAATAGTATGAATACAGGACTTAACGAGAAAATCGGCTAGTGGGCATAAATAAATTTGAACATGCCAACTGTGTTAAGTTAATGGGTCCGGACTCGCTGTTGTTAATGACCATTTTGAACTTTCATAGCCAGTGTCGACAAAATCACTGCATATGATTTACAGCCGTTTACACTCACCTGGAGTTACATCTCTATTGATTAGTGATTAGATGTAGAACGTCAGACACGGTAATGGAATTGACTTACGGAAAGGAAAAAGCTACTGAATGGCGGTTCTCCACTAATCAACACTGCGCAGGCGCTAATTTGAAACGCAAGAATATAAATTCCCGGATATGCTTGGAATTAACCCAAGCAACCCCGGATGTGACTCGCGCTGGAGAGAACGCAAATAGACAGATCACGGAAGAACGCAGAACTTAAACTGAATACGAATGGTAAGAAAAATCACGGGCAATAACAAAGCTATTTATTAGTGTCCGGAATGAGGCGGAGCTTTGATTTAAAGTTACGCCGCTCTGCTGGTTCCGATGAGGAACACGGGTACCCTTACTACTGAGGGACTGGCGCCGAAGAAAAGAGACTAAAACACATTGTTCGTAAATGATGTATGAAGTCGCGTCATTTAATCACCTTGTGTAAAATAGAGGGCATATTAAGGGCCATGTTTTTTTTGCCTTATAGAGAACACTACTGTTATTTGGTCGGGAGTAGCAGGACAGGTTCCATGGACACAGGCTGGAATTCGTTCAAGCTCCCAGAAACTGACACGGCCCAATCTGCATAGCCGTGAAATCAACCGTTTGCGCTGGGAAGGAAAGCAAACAGGATTGAAAACGTATGGAGACAAGGCTGATAGAGCAAGATTAATCAGCTTTATCAATTAATGTACTTAAGCATAGGTAACAACTAACTAATAACTGGGTGCTTGGACTTCCCTCTCTAGTGACACACGGGTCTTACCCGGTTTGACAAGAGAAACATGGGAACCCAAGAGACAAGAAAGTGAAATTTTACGTCATCTCGATGATTTCATCACAGGGACTCGCCCGATTGGGTATGCCCATAATAGGCCAGATGAACCAAAATCACATGAGGACTTGTGAACCTGTATCTTATGGGTTCTTCTTTCCCCTTTTTCTTGCCAGCAAAGATTCCTCTCCCGACAGATGCGAGACGGCTCCTTCCCTCTCTGATCACCTACACACAGCACCTAGATCTTAAAGATACGAGGCATTTGACACCCAACATAAAAAACCGTGAGTGTATCACACTAGTGTGCTTAAATCACCGGGAGATAACGATGAGAGCATAAGCACTATGCTGTGGGGCACTACAATAGCTCTTAGAAATTATAACAAGACTTAAGAACTGATACTGTAGGAACTGTACAAGATGCACATATGTATTTTTTACTGCAAAAGGATGTTAATAGACTTTGAGCAAAGATTTCTGTTACTGATCAACAGTTGTCTTAGAGCCGAGCAGCATGAGTAGGTTACTGATACCACTATTCTTTGTTTACTGCTCCTTGATAGGTGGAGATTTGCTTCCGGGAAAATTGACCAAAAGGGTACTACAATCCCATGGAGTAAGAATACAACTGCAACTCTGACAAAGATTTTTGTAAAGGAAATTCTTTTCGTAGAAAACCTCTGGTGTTAGGTTTTTACGTTTACTGTTATGTGATGCATGTCTTACTAACCCCTTACACAAGCCCCTGAAGAATTTCCGAGTATATGATATAAGACATTAAGATCGGAAAGAAACATGTCGGGCACAATTTGTGGTTGTGGAATGAGATCATGAAAGTGAATGAAGAATAGAGTGATTGGAATGAGATTGAGTGAGATGTGTTTAATGAGGTATGGCCCAGTGTGAACATCAGCACAGCACAAGACCTTTTAACGGACAAGTAATTGAACTAACATACTTACCTGTTGAAGGGGGAAAGTTCATGCATATACCACAGTGAACGTGTCTTCTTGATCTTTAATGTAGGAGACTGAATAGACACTTTAATAATACACCTCATGGTGTTCCTAACATTTGTATGTATTTGAGAAATAAAATATGTGTATTGTTTATAAATTTGTTTACAAGCAATTGTTTTTTTCATCACCATAACTGAATATGGTACTGGAATAGAACTCACCTAGATAAGGAAGCAATTACAATAATAAGCTTTGTTCTTCAAAGTGTTAAGGGTTCATCCCTTTAGTTCGAGGGTATGCTTGTGATTTATATCCCTCCATCTCTCCGTTTTCGTTTGATCAGCAATGACACAACCCTACATACTCCTCTGGTAAGTGGGAATTGTGTGGAGCCAGGAATGAAACTCAGAAACAATTTAGACATGGTTTTGGCTAAAGACTTTTATTGATAAATAAAACGGGTTGGAAACAAGCCTCGCTGTCCCTGCACTAGGGCTGTTTCCCCACCTAAACTCAAAAGTATGGATCTGTCAGTGACAGACTGTCCAAAACAAAACTGTTCTGTGTCTAAAGTACTATTCTGACCCTCACATTCTAAGGACATGAATTGTAAAGTGAAAAGGATAATGTCTTTGGCCTTCAGTATTTTAGAAATGTTCCAATGGGCAAAGCAATAAATACCTCCAACAAAATGTTTCTGAAAGATAGTGCTCCTTATTCCAGAGGGTGTCTCCCTTCCCTTGGATCCTTCTTCAGGTGTTCTTAACAAATAACTGTTCTTGCTATTCTTCTTGATCAATACCAAAAATCACACACATGTATCTTTGTTCTTTGTTTTGTCAGGATACCTGGGGTACTCTCCTGCCAGGGTGTCTCTGTTCTCTTCTCATCTGCACAATACAGTCCTTTTACTAATCCTGATATTTCTCCTCAGGACTTCTTTATTCTTGACTAACACAATTCTGGTTCAGGTACTTCTTTTCAGTATTTATTTAGCTGTTAATATATTTCTTGTGACTGCTAGGCAAAACATCTCACTACAGGTGGTGGCACCCATGCCCTGTAACCACAGACCCACCACCCCCCAGAGACAAAAATGGGTTTTCGTTACAGGGTGTAAGTGGACATTTTCAGCATTTCGGCGCTGGACTGCCCCTGGGCAGGACAAAGGCTGATATGCAGGGAAATTTCTTCTCTGTGAAAGGGACAGTGAGCTAAAGACTTGGTCGAGTCTCTCCCAGGGGTTATTCACCCAAGAACAGGTCATTGGGCTGTGTTCGTGCTGGTAGAGAGATTCCCAGACCCCCCTTTGTTTTGCATTAATTAACTTTGGGTTTCACCCTAAGTTAACAGGGCGATCCAGACGTGGACCCCTTGCTCACTGTTCTTAGAGAGGCACCAGTTTCACCTCACTGATGATGCCCAACAAGGCTGAAACACGTGTATGGGGTTACTGATGGTACTCTTGTTCAGAGGAGAATTGCCTAGCATTTCGGCACTGGACTGCCCCTGGGCAGGACAAAGGCTGATATGCAGGGAAATTTCTTCTCTGTGAAAGGGACAGTGAGCTAAAGACTTGGTTGAGTCTCTCCCAGGGGTTATTCACCCAAGAACAGGTCATTGGGCTGTGTTCGTGCTGGTAGAGAGATTCCCAGACCCCTCTTTGTTTTGCATTAATTAACTTTGGGTTTCACCCTAAGTTAACAGGGCGATCCAGACGTGGACCCCTTGCAAACTGTTCTTAGAGAGGCACCAGTTTCACCTCACTGATGATGCCCAACAAGGCTGAAACACGTGTATGGGGTTACTGATGGTACTCTTGTTCAGAGGAGAATTGCCTAGCATTTCGGCGCTGGACTGCCCCTGGGCAGGACAAAGGCTGATATGCAGGGAAATTTCTTCTCTGTGAAAGGGACAGTGAGCTAAAGACTTGGTCGAGTCTCTCCCAGGGAAGAACAGGTCATTGGGCTGTGTTCGTGCTGGTAGAGAGATTCCCAGACCCCCCTTTGTTTTGTAAGTGGACACATGCCTTTGTTTCATAATACAATGTTTCAGGAGCCTGTTTCAGAAATGAGGGTTCCTGATAATTAAATGGTTAACTCTGTTCCCTAAGGCATCGTCGTTCTGCCAACAGCAACTTGGTCTTTTTGGGAGGTTGCGGTAATCCAACCAAAGGGAGTGCATTGCTCAACAGAGATGATAAGAGATGTGATTCCAGGAGTGGAAGAACGTGCTGTTTTTCTGTTCTTTCCTGTGAAGGAGCGGTGTCCAAACCATTAATTTGGTATATACTATAAGTGTCCATGTTAAGTCTGAGGCAGAGATTTTCCCCCTCCTCTGCTAGTGAAGCGAGGGCGCCACTCCTTATGTCAACATTGACTGACAAAATTGACATGATTGAGATACAATCAGTAATTAGTACTGCCTGAGACACTTGAGGTAATCCAGTGTCCATCTAAGGTATGGGTTACAACTGGACTGATGTCTGGGGGCTTAAATAAAGAAACCCTCTTTGTATCTATTTACATAGACCAGACCAGTCTAGGTGTAGTCCAGACACCCAACAAGTTGGAGCCTATTTGCTTGCCTTTTCTTTTCGAAGCCTGTCTGATATAATTCATCAACAGGGACCTGAATGCAGTAGAGTGCCTTAACCTATTTTCTCTAAGCCAATCAGCCAAACTCCTCATGACCTCGAAAACAGCGGAGCCTGCACCATTTATACCCAGACTGTGTGATTTGCCACATAGGTCCTGCAATGCAGAAGAGTTGTTCAGACCAATCCTGACAGTTATCACATCCTAAGGTAGACAATTATATTTCAGTTGGAATTCCCTGTAATTTGCTTTATGCATGTGTCACCCTGAACTTCATCTCTCTGCAGACAACGCTGTAGGTAAACCCACAGCCAGTAGAATAACATCTCCAACATACCAACATATGAGGGCAGATCCCAAATCAAACCCCTACAAAGGAGACGCCACTCAAATACACCAAATTCTTCCAAGCACCGCATTGCCACTGTTCCAGATATGCAGAAGTACCTAAAAACTAGGTTAAAGGCAGATATCACACTTGATGAACAAAACAATATATTCTACAGGTTAATTTAAATTGCAGTGGAGGCATTAGTGCAATTCCGGGGGCCAAATGTTTGATAATCCCTAAATGTATAAATAGCAAGGGCAAATAACCTGTTCTACCTCCGTTTGCATACCAGCCTGTTTCAACTCAAAGGAAATTCAAGCATCGAAATGTGAGGCAATTCTGCCATGCGCAAGAGTACCAAAAGCATACCCAGAAGCATCTTTATGCCTTGTTGGTTGTCGTCAGTGAGCTGTATCTGGGATTCAGCATGTATCTCACCACAAACAGCAAGGAGTCTACATCTGATTTGCCCTTACTAATCCGGGGTGAGATCCCAACTGTTTCAAAATGTGATAAAAGTCTGAGAGACCATCTAAAGGGAAAAAAGCATGAACAAATAATCGATTCAATTTGATGGTGCCCACACCAAAATCTTCAGCCCAGTTTTCGATCTGTGTGACATAGCAGAGGTGAAAAATAGATTTGACAATAAGCCGGTACGACCAGGCTGATATGCAAAATAATGTTCTTCCTCTGGTATGGAACAGCTATCTAAAATGGAGTTATCACCACTTCTGATTGGGTGCTATGCCATTGCAAAGGTAAATGGGCCTTGTGTGTGCTCAACAAATGGCTGCTTACACTTTTGGAAATAATGTGTGTTCTTTCATATTGGCTTTGCAATTTCTGTTCCCAAACTCCTCCCTCACACTACATTTGCCACTCTCAACCAGTTATCCACTCAACTCTGGATCTAAACATTACAATCGGCCTCAATCGGTATGGAGGAGCGAGAAAGAATTGGCGGTAACAGAATTACCACCAATATTTCTGGTCCACCAAACAACGAGTATGGCCCTGGAGTCGAGGATTTACCTCAAACATCATGGTGGAGGTAAATTCTCCAACTCGCTGTGGAAAATTTGGCAAAATTTTCAGAATTACCGTGGCAGAATTACTGCTGCAGACATTCTGCCAAAAATGCCCCATAGAGTCCTATGGACTCACAACAAATGGGAATTTACACTGCCACCGCCACTTGTAATCTGGTGATTATTCTGCTGGACCAAGTGGTGGTAAGGATAATTCAGTTGGGCGGTATTCTGGTAGATTTACATCCAGCATACCGCCCAACTCATAATGAGGCCCTGTCTACAGTCCAGCACAACATGCTCAGGACTATAATCCAATGGAAACTGTGATGCCTAATCCACAAAACGCTTCATCTAAATCCCTAACCCTATTGTAAATGTTCAACCACTTAACCATGTCTGAGGACAAAAGACACTTAAAAAGCTGCTGCTTCATGAAATAGTACTCTGCCCAACCCCTAAATTGGCACTCACTCATGCCAATATTTCTCAGCCTTACCTCTCTTTTCTATAGTGTCACTTCTTGGCATTAAATTCTATAAGTAGCAGGATACGCTCATTCCCACATTCTCAGTTATTTTTAAAGATAATTGTTGTCTGCTGTGGCTCTGCAAGCAATATATAAAACCAGCAAATAATGAAAATGATAATAATAATAATAATAATAATAATAATAATAATAATAATAATAATAATAATAATAATGTTTTTATATAGTGCTTAATTCTAGAATGCTCCAGTCTCTAAGCACTGTAATAGCATGTGTTATTATTACCCAATTTTGAATGGTACCTGGTGTATCGACCAAGGGAGAATGTAAGACCGGGTCGCCCTTCTACTGGATTCCAACTTTTTTGCCAGAAACACACCTTATACTCTTGTAGCTGTGATAGAGCTGTGATAGATGGCAACGGGCCTACATTTCCCTGCGGCAAAGTGACGCTGGCTAAAAGGTCGGGAGTGAATACAAGTGATCCTGCGAACGTTGCCCAATTGGCAAGTCTCCAGGATGGTTCATCAGCAGGCTTTTTGTGTTTCTGACGTGAATGTGTTTTTAATATGAGGCTCGTGACGTGATGGCCACCGTGTGGAAACGCCGCGTAGCTTTGGATCACCAGAGCTGTCGCAATCTGGAGCACGACATAATCAGTTTCTTCAGTGGTTAATTGCCTTCGCTCTGAGAGGCAGACTAAAATTAGCCTGACAACAAGTTTTCTCCAAGCTTGCATTTCCAAATACCGGCTCCTCAGAGATTCTTCAGAAATAGCTGCCGTTTTCTGATTCTGATTCTTTCGTCTCATTTTCAAAATGATCTTGTTTGAGATGCTAAATTATGTGTTTTACAATTATGGTCAAATTCATTTAATGTATCAGCGAAATGAAGAACATTATTCCAAAATGATGTGCTTTTAGTAAATGCTATTCATTTGTATCCTTTCTTCCTCGATTATTGCCTATTCCAGGGTCTCTATTTTTAGATACTGTGATGTCTTGTGAACACATTGTACTACCATGCACCATTTTCACGATTTTCTTTTTTTTTTAAACAAGAAATCGAGGGTGAAGTGCTGTGTTCTCCGCTTAGCAGCTATATGCTATACTAGTCAAACTGTCTGCATGTACTAAAGTCGATTTATAAACTAGAATTGAAGGGGCCTGAATCCAGAATTCAAGCGTATTAAGCACCCTAAGAATACATGGACCATATTTAGGAAAATAATGTTCATTCTTGCTAGGAAACATGGCTCTGTGACTGTAGTGGTGAGCAGCGAGGGAAACATTCTTTGCACTGGGTGGTCACCTACGGATAACAGAATTCCCGTTTACAAGTAATTGTCATATTGTAGTATTAGTTCAGCCTTTTTATTTTGTTTTATGTAAACACTACATGGAAAATACAATTCAAGAAAGAATCCACATTATTGAAAGGTGTGTGAATGTTTTTTTTTTTTTTTCACAAACTATAGAGTGATCTTCCTCTAGCTCTGGATTTGTCAATATTTATTAGCATTTTTGTATTTATTGGAAGACCAGGGGTGCCAATTTCGAATAGAAATGACTTACAATAACACATTTGCAGATGACAGAGACATTCCCACAAATGATGCCTGAACAATAGCACAAAGATGGATAAAAGTGATGCGCCAGTTTATGAGCGTGAAAAAAGTGGCACACATGAAAGGGACAAAACTAAACAAACAGAAAAAAGAAAATAAGAAAATAGGTGACTTGCAAAGGTAACATCGACCTAATGGTGCAATTGCATCAAACTAAAGAGGAGCAATATTTACAAATATGCAATTATGTTAGTAAGTGTCACTGGAGGGAGTGGTGGGGTCAGGTAGGGAGAACGGGAGAGAAGGGGGAGCTCCCTCTTTAACAAGTATGTCACATTTAAGCCAAGCTTTGAATAAATCCACTGTCGGGGTGGCTTTGATTGCTATAGCCAGTGGGCTCCAGTGGAGCAGGGCGAGTAAGCAGAAAGATCAGAAGTGAAGGTAGACACACAGGACCGTCTTAAGCATTTTTGCGGACAGCGCATGGACATCTTTGGGGCCCCCTTCCACAGAACCAAAGGAATTAAGTGATCAAGAATGTCTGGTGCTACCCTCCCCCCACCGTGATCATAACCTATAGGGTGATATGCTGCCTCGCAGCATTCAAAATAAGCATGTTTACTCCCTTTAAATCCCCTCACCCTCTTCATTCTTGCTCTCATCAGAATGATCAACAAGTAGCATTTGAAGGCCAACATTAGCAATAAATACAAATAATTCTCTTCTAGTATAGAAACAGGATTATTTTTATCAATAGCATCGGAAAGGTGTGCAGCCTGTAGTATAAATGCAGGACTGTATGTAAAAGGTACATGTAACCCAGAATAGGCAGATAACTCACATTAGCTGCCTTAGAGAATGCAAACGTGCTCATGCACGGATAGAGTAGACCAATTGTAAGAAAAGAGAAAGCTACTCATAGAATAGCATAGATAGTGAATGCAGATTAGAAGCCACCAGGAAGGCGTCTGTATCCAGACAGACTGAGATTAGAAGTGGGACATGGTTTTCAAATAGTGTTGCCATTAGAGATCAATGGAATAAGTGCCTGTGGTGTGCAGTATATCAATGCTCTCTATTAAAGTGGAAGCAACCATATAGCCAGTGAAAACCCGAGTGAGGCTTTTATGAAGATCATACCTTAAAAAGGAAATCACTCTGAAGGGCTGAAAATGTTGAAAGATTTAGGGAATGGTAATTCTGAGAGGTTAGGCAATAAAAGATTAAGGGGCCGATTCATGGAACAAACGTGCACCGAAAATCTTGGCGCAAGCGTGAAAAAACAGGCGCACGTGCATGTGTGCGATTCATGGAAGTCCCTGAGCGTGTTTCCCTCGGGATGTGTGCCAAACCCGTACGTGGCATACACGGGCGCACACCTCATTGCAACATCCCTAACGCCACGCGCACAGGGAAAGCGCACAACGTCGGCGCACACACCAAAAAGGGGGCGGGACACGGGCCATAACTCGCGGAATGGGGAACAACGCGTGAAAAAGAAGGCGTAACTGGGGAAGTACTGCAGGGAAATACACGGAACGCCCACACGCACGCGAACAACACGTATTCATGGAATCAAATACGGGAAACCCGTGCACGCAAAAAGACGTACATAGGCGTCAAAACATCCTCCACATGAAGGCAGGCGGAAGCATCCCCGCGCACAGAATAAAAGTGCACGCAAACAACAAACACGTATATCCAGCTACGATGAATGCCCCATTTGTCGCAGCACTCATCTTGGGACACCGCAGGAGGAGGAGAATAGCCAGGCCCGCATTTCTTTTCCCCGGACTAGCCTTTTTGGGATGCCTGATGACCAGGTCTATGGCAGGTATAGGTTTCCTCCCCGTATCATCCTAGACCTGGTCAGGGAGTGGGAAGATGACCTTATATCCCCCACCTTGTGCTCCCAAGCATTGAGCCCCTTGGAGAAGGTGCTCAATGTCCTGCATTCTTTGGCCACTGGGTCATTTCAGCGTACAACTACCATAGTGGGGTGATCTCACAGGCCACGCAGTCATGCTGCCTACACCAGGTGTTGGCAATCATCACTGCGCGCCTCTCAGTCCACAGGAACATATACATGCCCAGAACACCTGCAGAAAGGCAGGCTGTGGTCCAGGACTTTTACAGGCTGGCACACTTCCCCAAAGTGCTCGGTGCCATAGATTGCACCCATGTGGCCCTACGTCCACCTAGGGCCACTGATCACATCTATCGAAACCGCAAGCACTGGCATTCCATCAACGTGCAGGTCGTATGCGTTGCTAAGGGAATCATCACCTATGTCTATGCAAACTACCCTGGCTCTACCCATGACAGTTTCATATACAGAATGTCTACCCAGAGCCGGGCCCTGGAAGCTGGGCAGCATGGCGACACATGGCTCCTAGGTGAGTACAAATGCATGTGCACATGCATGCATGTCACACACAGTCAAATACACAAACCCCAATAATCACAACCATTATCACCTCCCCAGGGGACAGTGCCTACCCTCTGAGCAACCACATGATGACGCCAATCCGGAATGCCACCACACCACCCCAGGTAAGATACAATGCTGCCCATATTGCAACTAGGAGCATAGTGGAGCGCACATTCGGAGTGCTCAAGTCACGCTTCCGCTCCCTTGACCGCTATGGCGGCCAGCTACTATATGCACCCCCAGTAGGGTGCAGGATCATTGTGGCAGCATGTATCCTGCACAATGTTGCAAAACGGCGGGACGTACCGGTGGACATGGTGGTGCCCCCACAACCCCAACCACAGGCACAGGCGCTGCCCATGGGAGGGGAAATGTCACGTGGCGAGGCAGCCCGGACCCAGCTTGTGGCCACATTTTTCACCTATATTCCCACCCCTGCGGAGTGCACACAGGCCTGGCACATATCAGGTGACAATCGATGATGACAAAGAGACAGTCAACTGTCACAACCTTACCACCCTGAGAATGTTGCCACGGAAGTGCTACATTGTGTGCATCCCTAGCTACTTAAACATACCCAATCCTGTGTGACCAAAAGGAACACAAGCAAGGTGTGTATCACCCTCCCACCCCCCGCAAAACAGGCCATCACAATCCCTGGTATGTCACCCAAACCCTCCCAACCCACATCACCCTTGTCTGCCACACCATTACCTGGCATGCAATAGCAAAAGCCCAAGACATGACCAATAAGATACAAAGTGACATGTCATAAATGAAAACTTTCCTGAGACAATGATGCCTGACATGGAATCGGATGAAATGACTGACCAACAACCTCCCACACATACAAAGTCAGACACAAATGCTTTCCACCAGTCGCAGCATGAACACAACACTGAATGCCTGTTCACATGCACATTGGGCACAGCAAAATACCTACTCCCGAACCCGTGTGCTGTGTGTGTCTCCTGCAACACACTGCTCAGCACACAGCACAGTGAGCAGCCATTGTGTTGCAGATACACCTTGAGCATCACATGAAAAGAACAAATCAAATAAATAACAAAATGACGCATGTACAGGATACTCAAATGGTAATAGATCATACGTTGCAGGGACACAGCGGGCCCGAGAAGGCAATCTGTGTGCGCCTGTGGCCATGGAAGGGTGGTTGTACATGTGGTGGATCATTGTGCAACTGTGTGTGTCATTAGGGACATGCACTCAATATATGCATGTGAAATCAAGTGACCCTCAGTGTCCTGTACACATCACATGTGAACATTGCCCATGTGAACACCCCAGCATGTCAAACCACACCAATCCCCTGACACCTGAAAAGTAAAGACAACACAGGAACAGGCATTGACCAGCAGACCACATCATATTCATAGTACCCCACAATTACAATGTCAGAGTGCCCAAAACACTGTAGCCCAAGCCAACTGTCAAACATCAAAAGGCCCTCCCTCATTTACACATCACTGTGACCTTCTGAACAACTGTGTCTGGGGTATGTAGCCTTCTTCCTTCAAGTCTACCTGGCTACAGAATCACCCTACCCCTTGGTCTCCATGTTCCAGCTTGCGTGTAAATAGGGTCCAGCCCCCTCAGAGGCCACCTTGACTGGTAAAAATACTAAATCGAGAGAACTCCAAGGAGCCAAACCCCCAAAACAGGGAAAAAGCCTGTAGGCACCAAAATACCCTGGAAGAGCCTCCAGTAGATGACTTGAAGTAGCAGGTAATGTCAAAGCACATGTACACGAACAATGATAGTACAACCAAGGTAGCACAGTTGAACAATGGTCCTACAGGATGGGTACCATTTATGGTACATAATATACAATGAGAATACAACAACTGATGGGTAGTGTCACAGCTCCGGTGTCCAGGCGCAGGAGTGGCACGAACCAACCACCCCCTCTGTGGTCTGGGCGCCTGCAAGGTCAAACTTACACAGGCCTCTTAAACCCCAGCGGGGAAGGAGGGTTAGGGATAAGTTGTTTGGACAGGCATTGGTATGCAGGATAACCGGAAAGAGGGCAGGAGAGGGGAGTCGGATTGGCAAGGGAAAGTAGTCAAAATACAAAAAACTACTATTCACAATAACACATACTCAGAGAAAACATGTTCATCATGCACATTGTACCAAATGAGTCAAATGCAAGCCAAAGAGAGACTTATCTCTGGGGTGAGTGCTGTTCTCCTGCCTGCGCACTCTCAAGTCTGGTAACAGGAGCAGTTCAATGCTGCAAAGAGAGTGTGAATTACTAATCTGAATGTGTGTTAACAACACACACACAACACCATCCATGCCCCAAAGTAAGTGACTTCTCCAGAAACAAACACTCCTGTCTGCTGCTTTGTGCCCATACGTTAGCTTGGCCCCGTCATGGTTCATATACTGTCAATGCAGCAAGGCAGGTGCATGTGGGCACGCGGGAAATGGAAGATCAATGCATCAAGAAACACACATGATAAATGGTCCCTGGGTGAGCTGCTACACGTGTATGGCGAGATGCAACTTCAGTACAAGTTGTGTTCTGGCAACCGTGGATTTCAATAGGTAGTGCACATGGCAATTTGCACATGCAAATGATATGCACTGCACACAAGTCTGTGCCTCGCTGGGTGTCCCTGTGCGCTATATCAGTTTCTGGCTAGGAACGCTACTACCCTAATAACTCTGCTTCAATGGAGCAGGGGGTACTCGAGGATATGTTTGATGGCCCCTGCGTGTGCCCCTGACAATTTGTAAAGCCACTTGGCATTTGGCCCTCAACGCATGTCAACTGTACTGTGCGCTTCTCCAACAATGCCTGGCAAAGCTGTGGTGGCTGCGTTGTGGGCCCTTGTGCTGCTAACATTGCCTGGAGCACCTGGAACCACGTCTGCTTAAGTTGGACGTCTGAACACAAGCCCTGTGCTTCTGCTTGCGCTCACATGCACACATCTGCACCACTGAACATGGGCAGTTATCAGGATTACTCCTCCCTGTGTCTGCTGGCAAAGGTATTGTGGAGGCTCATTTTCCTGCAGAAAGGGCATAAAAGATATTAATAAGGCTGGGAAGTTCCCTGTGTGTGTGTCTTCATGCTGTTTGTCACTGGGCCAGGTTACAGACCTACATCCAAACTCCTCCCACCATCAGTGTGACTTTGACAGGCCAAGGGTGCAGGCTACTGCCTACAGCATGAAGTGCATCAAGCACATATACAGGCAAGAAAATAACATACATCACAATCCACATCAATTAATGGAGACATAAATCACATACTCACCCAAATTGATTAGACATGGGGTGGATAAAACGTTACCAATCCCCACTAGGGGTGTTAACGCAATTAGTACAGAAGCAGACAGGCCATAGCTATGACGAAAGTCCAAAGCCCTTATGTAAATGTTTGTTACACCGAACCATCCTAGCAAGCCCATGGATAAGGGAAGCAGGAGTGGCCTATGTGAGTCAGGACCCCAAGCTGCAAACTCATACACGAGACAAGCTTGAAGGGCCCAGCTGGAACAGACAGTGGATGCTTTCAAAAGCCACAAAGCACCACACCATCACATGAAAGCACAACAGACAAACAATATTAAACTATATTAACTAATTAAACTAACAATGAAAAACCTACATAACCTAATTAAAATAACTATCAAATAGTTAATATTAACTAACTAAACTAAAATCAAAAATCAAAAATGGCCACATACGACCTGGGGGGGCAACAAGGAGGGGGGGTGTACAGGGTGCACCTCAACACCCACATGTGATGATGTTGAGAGAAAAAACCTCCATGGGCTCAACGCCTGCACGCCACGACCTTTGTGGGAGATATCTCGTCGTCCGAGTCTGCCTCTTCCTGAAAAGGAGGACGTGGCACAGGAGCCTGACCATGCCTAGGCTCAGCTTGCCCCTCGTCGGCAGCAAGTCTGCCGGACGGGTGAGCCTGGTTCTGTGCGGCGATGACACGTAGGTCTGCATGCAGAACCTCCCATGATATGCGTGCTTCCTCTTGCAAGGTAACATGTGTAACACGGAGTTCTTCGTGCAAGGCCTGGCTGGACAACTGATGCACCTCCCGGCAAGCACGTAGCTCAGCAGAGATGGTACACTCAAGCTGCACACACCTCTCCTCTACCCGCTCCGTCTGGGTCATCATGATTACACCCAGAGTGGATCTGAGGGAAGCATGCTCAACCTTCATGGCCTCCATGTGTGCCCTGACGCAAAGACACCATTTCAGCCTGGCGTGCCCTGTCTGAGGCCGCCATGCCCAGCCTGAGCAAGCAGGCCGTGGAATGTGCCGCCTGCTGCTGGAGAAGTACCTGCCTAGAAGGGGGGAGCACGGATTGGGCCACACGTTCCATGCTCACAGCGATGTTATCAATTGCTGCCCTCTGCCATTCTGAATTGGCTGTCATGTCTGGCTCCCACTCAGTATACCTCAGTGGCGCATGGCCACCACGTTGCTGGGCTTGACACCTGCGGGACCCAAGGACCGGCCGTCCTTGTTGGGTTGGCACTGCCCGCGGCTGCATGACTACATGCCCCCGTCGACGTGATGGACCAGGCACATCAGCGACTGGTGTGGACGGTGACCCTGTGTCCGATCCACCACAGGTGGAGGTCCCACCACTGTCTGGCCCCTCAGTGCAGGTGTCGCGGACAGAGGAGCATCCACATCAGAATCACTCACCCCTGACGTATGGACCTGATGCACATCCAACTCGACATGGACTCATTGCCAGCCAAAGAGAAGATGGTCTGTAGCACGTGTGGGTTCTCGTGCCCTACCACCCCACGACCCCCACTTGTGCCGGGTTGCTGTTGTGATAACAACCCTGTGCCTGGCATGACAAAACCATCCTCTGGCTCCATTCCGTCATCATCTGAAAAGTGGAGAAAATAAACATTAGTACACATGTTAGAAGCACATAACACTCACACACACATACACATCACACAGACAGCCAACACACAAAGCTGACATGTCACACACAAAAGAGAACCTGCCATGCATGCCAAGTCACTTTGACATTGCATCAGTGAGTAGGCATGTAGAACGGTGCTACACAGCTCAGAAGTGAGTTGATGCAGTGCAGAACATTTGTACGTTACCGACTATCTACATGAACAAGTACTTCATGATGTGAATCAAAAAAACGTGAAGGCAGTGCAAGGGCATGTTCAGGCATCATGTGCAATGTGCATGCAATGGGTTACATGGCTACAAGCAAACTCCCCCCCCCCCCTGAGTGAAAATGCAGGGATGCCTTGCATGGTAGCAAAAGGGTGACCAGAGACCTGTGTATTGGCAGACAGTGTTGACTAGCATCAATTGCATCATCTGAGTCAACTGACAACACAGCAGATGATGATGGGACAGTAAGCAGGACACATGATGAACCATCAGTAGTACACCCGTGTGTGCAGAAGCCACTACACCAGTTGGACAGTGTCAGTTGGCCTGAAACAGGGGGAGGACTGTGCCCCACACAGACTGTGACACCCTAAACATGTGTGTGATGCAGGACGGAGCAGGAGTGGGAATGGGATGGCTGAAGAAATGCCATGAAATGTAGGTCATCCTGGACACGTACTACAATGATCATCCAGTCAAGGACACATAGGGGCATGCATGGAATGCACATGGAGCATGAATGGGCACTCATGTCCCTGCAGAGCATCTGCCATCTGCACAGTCCAAGTGAGACACCCTGCATGAAGGGCAGAGGATGTACCCCACTGCATGTGTCTGGCAGGTTGGCTGGTGGAAGTTAGCATGTACACAGGAGGCTTGAACAGGCAATTGCAGTACGTCAAAATGATGCACACCAGTGCAATGTTGAAATTGGGGTGCAGGGGGGTGGAGGGGCAAGGGGGCATGCCTACGTGGAGTACCCACATGCAGACAGAGGACACATGCACGTCAGTCATGCAATGACATAGTCCCAGTGCTGAGAGGAAAGACACCCCTGGCTACATGCAGAAGGGCCAGTGAGCAGGAACATGGACCGGAGGGGCATCTGGGTGACTAGCATGTGAGTAGGGTGCAAGTGTGGTGATGAGTAAAGTCCCCATCTGTTCTACATGTCCAGCATCCTGCACAGCATGCATGCATCAGTGAAGCATTTCATGACTTGTACATGACAACCATGTACACATGACATGTAGTGGCAATCATGCACAAGACATCACACAAGGAAAACACACATGGGCTCGACAAACACGCAACAAAACTCACTGGACTGGGCATCAAAGTCCTGCATCTCTCCCACTCCTTCGACCAATTCTGCCGGTATGAACTCCGCAACGACTGACTCGTGCGGAGTGAGGTCATCCTCCTCAGGTGGTGGCCCACTGCCAGTCACCAGAGTCATGCTGTAATTAGAGGTACGCTTCGCCTTAGCGCTGCGTTTGAGGTCATCCCAATGCTTCTTGCACTCGGCAGCTGTGCGCATCTCATGGCCGAATGCACTCACATTATCTGCGACATGCTTCCAGTGGGTATTCCGATGGGCAGCCGTAGTTTGACAATTCGGCCCCACTAGCATCTTACGGCTGTGGTCCCGCACATAGTCCACAAGAGAGTCCAGTTCCTGCGCACAGAAAGGCTTCTTCCTTGATGTTCAGGAGGCCGTGGCTGTGTCTGGGGTCCCAGCCTGTGCTGCAGGTGCAAACTTCCTCCTCTTGGATGGTGGTGTGGACCCTGGCTGGTGAATGCCGCCCTGATCAGAATGGCCAGTGGCAGCGGTGGATTGAACCAAGGGAGTGACAGGTGGAAGGACGACCGAAGGCCTGACTTGCGTCAGTGGCTGCTGGGTGTCCTGGAATGGACCCTGCGCAGCAACATCCGCTCTGCCAGGGTCATTGACCATGACTGTCCTGGTTGGTAGACTCACAACCGGGGTGTTGTTGGCTGCATCTGCCCCTGTACTTGCCAACACCTGGCTGGTCGGGGCAGCAGATGACATTACTGCCCCAGGGACACGTGCCTCGGTCAGGGCAGCCCTGCGTGCAACTATGGTGTACCTCCTGACCTGCTGGAAATCTTCCATGGACTCTTCAAGTGCCAACGCAGCCTGCACTGGCAGACCCTGAGCCTGGGTGGTGGTGTAAACTGCTGCACCTGCAGCTACCACTGCCCTTGGGCCTGTGGCAGTCGATGAAACAGACTGCCGGGTCACATGGGCGCCAGTGCCAGATGCAAGAACTGCATCTCCGGGAACCGCAGGGGGTGGTGGCATGACTGCACCAACACGTGGCACAACATCGTCCCGAGTTGCCGCACCCCTGCCTCTTCCCCCTCTGCAGCCACCCTGGACACCCTGGAGTCCCCCTACTCCCTGGTCACCCCGACCACGTCCCTGACCGTGCCCGCCACGAGGAGTACACTCAGCTAGGGCGCCCCTCATCTTTCGTGGCCTCCCAGCAATGGCACAGATGGAGTAGTGCCGGCACAGATGTAGTAGTGCCAATGGGAGGTGTACAGGACAATTGTCCTGGGCAATTGGGGTGAAGGGGGTGGGATACAAGATGTTAAAAGCACCCCTGCACCTGCAAGGCTGTATGGGACCCCGGTGATGATGTGACGGGTCACGCAACTCTCAGGCACCCCAAAACTGCAGTGAAACCGTGCATGCAACACCCGGTAGCCCATGTGTGTGGAATTAACCTCCCGCAGTACACGGTGGAACCCAGGGACACGAAAAAAACGTGCGCGTGGATACGTAGGCTACTATGACCTTGAAAATGGGTACACAATACACAGGGGCACCCGCAGTGGGAAAAATAACATGCGCGACTCACCGTCAGACTAGCGTGATAATGAAAAACACGCATAGCCAATACCCCCGCCAAAAGAAGAGATACGTCCTTGATCCGTGGTGAAGTTGTGATGGTGCGCGAAACAATACGAAGTAGCACCACACATGTCGGTCTCCATGAAAGGCACGTACAGCGAACTGCTGGCCCCACTCACCTTTAACCCATGCTGAGGGAAACGCCCGCGCACTTCACGTCACTTACGTGTTTAGGCCCTTTCCTCGGATTACACGCATTAACATGCGGATGTGCTGTTTTTTCACGTGCTGAATCACTATGCACCCATCACGAGGGAAGCGCCTGTGCACGTAACGTCACAGACACGCTTACGTGCTAAGGTCCTTTCCTCGAATTACACGCTGACGTGCAGTTTTTTCACATGCCAAATCACTCCGTATCAAGCTGGCCACGCGACAACACACGGAAGACCATGCTCCTGCCCCCCAGAGCCCAGAGCACGCTCCCACCTGCCATATGCTGCTGCCTGCCTGCCTGCCTGCTGCCCACGTGCCCTGCTATTTGGTGCCTGCACGTCAGCCATCTGCAGGAGTCCAGTGCTGTGTCCACCCTTGCTAGAACAGAAGACTCCCGACTGGTATACCATTGCTCCACAGCCCAGCCCCAGGACCCAGTTGCCCACCCACACCTGCCTCGGGGTTCGTCATATCGGGGCAAACACCATCAGAGACCACTGGCGACCCCCAGCCAGAGAGGCACAGGGCTACCAGCTTCAGCGATAAGGAAGTTGGTATTGTGGTGGAGCAAGTTCTGGGGCATTATAATGCCCACTTCACACCATCGCGCACCGACAAGGAAGGAAGGGAGAGGATCTGGGAGGACGTAGTGGGTGCCATCAATGCGGAGGGGGTGGCACCCCGCAACATCAAACACGTCTGGCAGCGCTGGGAGGACTTTAGGTCCATTACCCTTAGCAAGGCCTGGCGCCTCTTGAAGGCAGAGGATCCAGATGGGTGCTAGGTCAGCCTGACCAACATCCAGATGAGGGTCCTGGAAAGCATAAGCCCAGCGCTCCACGTCCAGATCCTTCAGAAGCAGACCCGTCTGGAGATGAGCGGTAAGTGACCATCCGTTGCCGTGTGAAACAAGGCATGTAGCAGTGTGCTGGTAGTCATCTACTTGCCTTGCCTGTATGTGTGACATAGGCCATGTATGGATATGTGTGTGCAGGGACATCATGGTGCTGCATGTGAGACCAGTCATGCGTGAACCACATGTATAGTGCATGTGTTACAATGCAACATGGGGAACAGCATGCGGAATGCATACATGAATGCATGCCTGTCTCTGTTCTTGGACATGGATGGGGTGTGAGAGATGGGTGCTGCTGTCATGGACATGTATGGTGTACATGTCTGTGTGTCTGAGAAGCGTGTGTATGACTTTGAAACGCCATGGATGCATGACACCTGTCCGTGATGATGTGTTGATTCACTGATGCAGTCTAGTCATCCTTGTATCCACTGTGTCTGTGGTGTATGAGGCCAGATGCCTGAGCCTCTGGTGATGTGTGTGCATGGGATCAGTATGACTCATGATGCATGTCAGTTTAAAGACAACATTGTATGTTAATAGAGGCCCTTGGACATGGATGCAAATGTTGATTGCATGTGCCATGCCTGTTTCTGCATGTGTGGTGCCTGCATTGACCCATGTGTTGTGGAGAGACATGATGGAAGTGACGTTTGACAGTGCCACTCATGTGCTATTGCTTCCTGTCTAGGGGACTATTGTACAGTACCCTGAAGCTTGTGATCTATGTCTCCCTCTACACAGTGTCGAGTGAAGAAGAGGGTGGAGACTGCGCTGTGGAGCAAAGCGGCAGGGATGCCTCCACCGGCCGGCGACGCAAGGCCCAGCCACCCTCCCAGGAATTACCATCATCCGGGAGTGAGGGGACTTTTGCCGCGTCTGCCACTATGGCTGCAGCGGAAGGGGTGGGTGAGCCCCCACAGGGGCTTGCGATGGCGGAAGACGGTGCAGAGCCATCCAGGTTGGTGGTGTACACAGAGGAGGAGGAGGCCACTACTGATCCGCACATGGGGCCTGGTGGGGGTGGTACCACTGGTGTAAGTGGTGCAGTCCAGGGCCAGGGGCAGGAGGCAGCACAGGTCACCGCGGAGGGGCCTGTGCATGTCACTGTCCCTGACCCTGTGACTGCACCACCATGCACCACCAGGGATGCCCCATCCCAGGCCCGTCCGCAGGTAGGGGGGCAGCCCACGTCATCTGTCACTCCACTAGCTGCGGACGAGGAGACCCGTGACCATATGGAGTCCGTCCTGATTGGTGTCGCGTTGCGCATGCTTGACATTCATGATGACATGCGTGCTTCCTGGGGAGAGCATGCACGCCATCACGAAGAGCTGTGTGGCAACGTGGCCCAGTTGGGAGGAGCCCTGGTCTGAGGGTTCCTACATGTGTCAACCACTCTGGCGGCCCTCTCCTCCTCTGTGGAGACTATGCGCCAGTCATTCTGCCTGCCGTCTTCCGGCCCAGATTCCACCAGGACCCCCTGTCGACCTGGCCCGACCAACGCAGCCAGGTTGGTGGAGATCACATCCCTGCCACAGGTGGGAGTCGGAGGTCCAGCAGGGGTGGACACCCACCAACTGGAGACCAGCAGATGGAAGATGTGCCAGCATCATCGAGCAGGGCACATGGATGGCAGCAGCAGGCTCAAGGTGGGAGGGATGATGGCTCTGGGCCATCAACATCAGAGGGGCAGGCATCGGCCGGAGGGCAGGAGGACCCTGGAATGGGAGTGTCTTCCATGTGGCAGCGGTTGGGCCAGCAGATAGATGCGGAGCGATGGCGGGCGGAAGAGGAGCGGCTCACTATGGTCAGGGTTCTCCATGCGCAGGGCGTTGGAGGCAACTCGCAGCGATTTGGAACAGGCCATGCCTGCATCCATGCGAGACCTTTCGGACAGGGGAGAGGCCTGCCTCCGGGACATCGACTTGGAGTTCGATGATGCCCTGGCCCGGGACATCACAGAGTGAGCCGTAGGACTTGCCCGCCGCCATTGTATATAGTTAATTAGTGTTAGGTTTCCTTTCTGTTTTTATTTCTTTTGGTGCGCTTGGACAATGCCCCACCTTTTTGTATATAGTTGTTCATTAGGTAGGGTTTTTTGTAGGTTTCCTTTGAATGGTTGGGCTCATGGACCCAGGATTTATACTTTGTATATAGTTCAACACTAGATTTCACTTCTTTTTCTTTTTTTTTCATGGATAAATGGTTTTGTCTTATTTTTTCACGTTGGATTTGTTTTGAAGGACAGACACTTTGGACCCATGTGCTTTTGGATTGTTTTGGATTCTGCTTTCACACATTTTTATTTTATATTTTGGACATGCAGCTTTTTCTTTATTATTTCCATTATTGTTTGTTGCATTTCATTCCCTTGCTTTTGTGTTTAATACATTTTTATTTCATACTTCAATGTGTGGTATTCTCTCTTTGGTTTCATGCATGTCACAATGTGTGTTTTCTCAATGACTTGCACCCATTGTATGTTTGTGATGGAAATGTGTTGATGTGCATACTTGCCATTTGGGATGTATCATGTGATGGGGATTTCAATGTGGGGTGGGTGTAATACTTGGTTGTGTGTTTGGACTGGGGTGGCGTGGGGTGTGATTTGGGTGGCCATAAGGCCCATGATTGTGGATCCTGATGACGTGTTGGGGGGGGACATGAGTCGGTGCCTGCTGGCAGGTGCCTGTCACTGGTGGGTGGGTGGGGGTGCAGGGACATGAGTCGGGGCCTGCTGGCAGGTGCCTGTCAAAGCTGGGTGGGTGAGTGGGTGGGGGGACATGAGTCAGGGCCTGCTGGCAGGTGCCTGTCAAAGCTGGTGGGTGAGTGGGTGGGGGACATGAGTCAGGGCCTGCTGGCAGGTGCCTGTCACAGCTGGGTGGGTAAGTGGGTGGGGGGACATGAGTCGGGGCCTGCTGGCAGACGCCTGTCACTGCTGGGTGGGTGGGGGTGCAGGGACATGAGTCGGGGCCTGCTGGCAGGTGCCTGTCACTGCTGGGTGGGTGAGTGGGTCGGGGGACATAAGTCAGGGCCTGCTGGCAGGTGCCTGTCACTGCTGGGTGGGTGAGTGGGTGGTGGGACATGAGTCAGGGCCTGCTGGCAGGTGCCTGTCACTGCTGGGTGGGTGGGGGCACAGGGGGACATGAGTCGGGGCCTGCTGGCAGGTGCCTGTCACTGCTGGGTGGGTGGTGGATGGGGGGACATGAGTCGGTGCCTGCTGGC
Source organism: Ambystoma mexicanum (assembly GCF_040938575.1). Taxonomy (NCBI): domain Eukaryota; kingdom Metazoa; phylum Chordata; class Amphibia; order Caudata; family Ambystomatidae; genus Ambystoma; species Ambystoma mexicanum. Next base: position 501,597,580 of record NC_090934.1, read on the forward strand.
AGGTGCTTGTCACTGTTGGGTGGGTGGGGGTGCAGGGACATGAGTCGAGGCCTGCTGGCAGGTGCCTGTCACTGCTGGGTGGGTGGGAGTGCAGGGGGACATGAGTCGGGGCCTGCTGGCAGGTACCTGTCACTGCTGGGTGGGTGGGGGTGCAGGGGGACATGTGTCAGTGCTCATTTGTGCATGGTGACATGTGGGCTAGCTGGGGGGCATGGCCAGGGTGGATGGGCTGCCTGCGGGGCATGGCCGGGGGTGCAGGGTAGTCCCCTGTGTTGTGGGCTGCCTGCAGGGCCTGGGGCGGGGGGAGAGGGCACAGCTGGGAGGACACACACTGCCAATTCGCATTGGGGCACCCCAGGAATACACGTACCCCGCTCGCCCAGCAAAATCACGTGTGGAACTCCCCGCACACCCCTTAGTATAACGTACCCTGCTCGCCCAAGGCCTATTGCGTGTGCAACTTCCCGCGCATCCCCAAGATACATGTACCCCGCTCGCACAAGCCTGTCGCGTGTAAGACTTCCCGTGCACCCCCAGGCTACACATAACCCGCTCGTACAAGGCCTCTCGCGTGTAAGACTTTCCGCGCACCCCCAAGATACACGTACCCCGCTTGCACAGGCCTCTCACGTGTAAAACTTCCCATGCACCCCCAAGATACACGTACCCCGCTCGCACAAGGCCTATCGCATGCGCAACACCCCACAAACCCCCAGAATACACGCACCCCGCTCTCCCAAGGCCTATCGCGTGTAAAACTTCCCGCACACCCCCAGTGTACACGTAACCCGATCGCACAACGCCTATCGCATGTAAAATTTCCTGTGCACCCCCAAGATACACGTACCCCACTCGCACAAGGCCTATCGCATTTGAAACTCCCTGCGCACCCCTCAGAATACACGTACCCTGCTCGACCAAGGCCTATTGCGTGTGAAACTTCCCGCGTACCCCCAGTATACACATACCCCGCTCGCACAAGGCCTATCGCGTGTAAAACTTCCTGCGCACCCTTCAGAATACACATACCCTGCTCAGCCAAGGCCTATCACGTGTAAGACTTCCCGCGCACCCCCAGAATACACGTACCCCGTTCGCACAAGGCCTATCGCGTGTGCAACACCCCGTGCATCCCCGAAATACACGTACCCTGCTCGCACAAGGCCTATCGCGTGTGATTCTTCCCGCGCATCCCCAAATACATGCAGGTCCCCCATCCACCCTGGTCATTCCCCACAGACACCCCACACCCGAAGGGGGTTGCTTTTTCTACGCTATTTACCTGGCGCAAGCGGGGAACATGTATTCAGAGGGGTGCGCGGGGAGTTTTACATGCATTTTTGCTGCCGCAGGAGAGGTACATGTATTCTGGGGCGTGCGCGGGAAGTTTTACACGCATTTTCGTGGTTGGGGGGCTGTATGCAGGTCCACTGGCCTTTGCGCCATCTACTGGATTTGTGGGCTGTTCATGGTGCACGGGGCGGGGTTGTAGGCGTAACTGGCACTGCTGCAGGGTCGCTGCACCACTCTGCGCCACGGCTGGTTATCAATCCATGAATACTCTGTGCACTGAAATTCTATGAATTACCCCCTAAATGAGATGCCCAGGATCACACATTGCTTAAGGGGTGAAGCTAGGATTGGTGCCAACTATGGAATTTCTGCATTTAAACACTTTCTTTTCCAGCTCTTACCATGTACTAAAACAATCTAATTTTATTAAACTGACTTGCAAAGTACACAAATCACATTTCCAAACCTGACCATTTTTAAAATCAAAATATTACAAATAGGTGTTATGCAAAGTGTGAATGATTCTAGTTTCATTCTCTCCATCATCAAGGGAAGTACTTAAGTACCAGCATACGAATTGATGTGATTAAACATATTTAAACATATTTAATCTAGGTATGTCTTTTGTACTTTTAAGCTTTAAATACTTCCAAAGCAATGGCTTGTGAAATTGTCATTCATAAACGTGCAGAAAAACCTTTGACTTTTATACAAAAAGCAAAACGTTTTTTGTGTAAAATGAGCAGACCTTACAATATGCTTGCCCAAGGCCTACAACTTCTGGTCGGCTCGACCTATCTACCACCCCTTTCACTTAAATGGCCAACATAAGAAGAAATATCAAGCAATGAGCTAAACAATGCCACCAACATGCAAGAAGGCAATCCGCACAGTAGACTGCACAGTAATGCAAGAGATATTATATGATTTGACCAGGATCACTGTATCATCTGCTGGCAAAGCCAGGATACAAGTATGAACACTTGAATTTGGATACATATCCACCTCTTGGACTAAAGGTTTATGCTCACCTTTGGAGGGGATTACCTAGGTTTTAGAACGCCCCATCTGAACAAACCAATTTCTAGACCTTCACCATACAAATGAAATGTTCGTTTTTATAGCAACCCCTATCTGGTGCAGGGGCATTGCTGATAATAGCACCTCTTATGCTGCAAAACTAAGTACCTATGCAGGTATGTTTATAAACTTCAGACATAGTAAAGGTTGTGCTAGACTTGTTGGAATGTGCTCTTACAATCTTTCATATGAACACATATCTCTGCAATGAGTGCTTAACACACTGAGCTAACATCTGAACCATTGTGGCACTCAAATTATCAATATGGATTTCAACTTTGGCCATTGCACATGATCAACATAATTCCCACTGGAAGGAAAGAATGCTACAGAAGTTGAGCCGTACGGAACACACAAACTATGTATTCCACAGTGACCCCAGAAACCATTACATGATTAATTGCAAAAGGCAGAATGTACTTGTCAAAACAGACAGACAATAGGTTTATCGCCTCAGCCCTACAATCTCCTGGCATGTGATATTTAAGTCTGGTGAACAATAGAATCTTACTTTAGATCAGGCATCCTTGTGGGGGCCTCCTCCAAGCCAAGGTGGCCCTTTTGTCCTCCCATAAAAACGTCTCTGTAGAGACAGGGAGGGTATGGGATGGTAATGTTAAGTCCATAGGAGGATTGCAGTGAGAATAGGTGGGTGGAGGATCAAAGGGAACACTATGGTGAGTAAACTGAGAAACCATAATACAGGTACTGAGAAACAAGACCATTGACAGGTCTGTAGGAAAGGAGAAGGATCTTGATATGATATGATAGTTCATTTATATAGCACCTATACTCAATGTGTTTCGAAGTGATTCAAGGACAAGTCTGATATTGTAATTGCAAAGAAAAAAGTAAGAGATGGAGGAGAGCGGGACAATGGAGAAGGTTGAGGAGGAGAGAACAGAGAATAAAACAGTGATGCAGAGAAGTGAAGCAGAGGGGATAAAACACATAATGTTGCAGGGAACAAACGATGTAGGCATGGATCATGGAAGACGATGGGCACAGCATGACTCAAGGCCAACCTGACTACGAGATCCAGGGAGGTCCAGCATGAGAGTTGAAAAGGTGAAGCAACGAAGTCAATGTGTCCATAAAGTCAAATCCAAGCATTGGCAACAGGTCATAGATAGTGAAACCATAGTGAGTCAAGACAACTCCTGCACTGAATAGGTGATTGGGTGGGGGGGTGAAAGAAGAGAGCTGGAAAGCATGGGAGGCAGGAGGAAAGGACATAGGAGGGGCCAGAGTGGCAGGGTACAACAACATCACGGGGGACCGGGGATGAGGTGGGGGCACACAGAAGCATCATGGGGGACCAGAGGGGGGCGGGGGAGACACAGAACTTCTGGGGGGCCAGAAGGGGAGGGGGCACACAAGAACATCACGGGGGAGAAGAAGGAGTTGGGGGCACACAAGAATATCGCGGGGGAGAGAAGGGGGTAGGGAGCACATAAGAACATCACGGGAGACCAAAGGGGGAGGGTGTGGGGGCACACATGACCATCACAGGGGACGAGAGGGGGGAGGGAGGCACACACAAGCATCACGGGTAAACAGAGGGTGGTGGGGGGAGACACAGAACATCACGGGGGACCAGAGAGGGCTGTGGGGCACACACAAGAATCACAGAATCACGGGGGACCAGAAGGGGGTGGGGGGAGACATAGACCATCACAGGGACCAGAGAGGATGTGAGGGGAGACAAAAACCATCACGGGGGACCAGAGGGGGGTCAGGGGCACACACGAGAATCATGGGGGACCATGGGGAGTGGGTGAGACACAGACCATCACGGGAGAAAAAAGGGGGTGGGGGCACAAATGAAAATCACAGGGGAAAAGAGGGGGTGAGGGGCACACACGAGAATCACGGGGGACCAGAGGGGTTGGGGGAAAACAGACCATCAATGGGGACCAGAGAGGGAGGGGGCACAGACAAGAAATCATGGGGGGCCAAAGGGGGATGGGGTCAAAGGGGGCCAGAGGGGTGATAAAAAGCCAACCAGCATGTTGTTGCTAGGTAGAAATGGGGGCAGAGCTGTGTAGGTTGCAGAGAGCACAGGTATCAAAGTTGAAGAGTTTGTCCAGAGGGAGGAAGGAGTAGATAGGAAGGCCAAGGAATTGGCTTGTTTATGTGTGTGTGTGTGTGTGTCCATCTCTCCCTATGTTTCTTGCAATAAAAATATGAAACCCAAAAATGTGCCAATTACCACAGTCACCAACATGTACTGCTCCTGCCTTCTTAAATTGTGCTCATTGACAAGGAAAATCCAATTCTGAAAATGTATTTTAAATTCCTTTTCTGTTGGGCTACATATTGAATAGAAGTGAGCATAACCAATATGTGGTACTCCTGTTTCTCTCATAATTGTAATTATAGATTTTTGTGTTCCTCATATCTTGTAGGAACTGTAGGTATGTGCGGGTCAGTTGCAATATAATTTGTGGCATCATGAGCAGTATGTATTGGTGGCCGTTATGGTTACTTTAAAATCCTTAACATGTGATTTTGGTGGATTATGTTGTTTTTCACTGCGGCCATGAAGCCTCTTCCACCAAAGGTTTTACACTGATATCTGTTGCAATGATGATAATATGAGACCAGTGTTTCTGATGACACAGCAGCCCTCCTCCCAAGTTTGTTCAATATGTTTTTTGTGGTCCATATTAATAAACAATGAAGAAATAATAACTGTTAACCAGCAGCATACATATCCTGTAGACAACTCAAAAACCAAAAAACCCAGGATTTTGGGGTGCTCGTTTACTCAACAAATGCGGAGTCAAAAAGTATGTCGACCCCATAAATGTAATTCATTCATCTAATGTTTTAACCAAAAGGCCTAGTATATTTAAGAAACAATACATTTAGTTCATTCACCCCAAGCTCTAAAATCACCAACATTAAATGTTGACATTTGTAATGTTAAACCGGAATACATATTGTGCCTCCTTCTGTAATATATATTGGCCTAAGCCCAGTCGCTCTGGGAAGAAAACCATGTTTCAAATGTGCCGATTTTGGATCGACTTCACCGCCATTTTGGGATCATCCGCCATTTTGATTTCTGTTCAAATGTAACTCTGTGTTCTAAAATGGTGGACTGTGTTTCCAACTAGTAACCAAGCATTCCCGAACCTTGCACTTTAGTTAATGTTTAGACTGTCTGTTGGCCGAATGTTTAGGCTGCTTAAAGAGACCTTGTCCCATGCCTGACTTGTGGTCTAAAGATTGTCTGCACCAATAAGCCTGATCCACGGACATACATCGACACAATGTAATGCAAATATCGAACGTGGACACTGGCTGAACTGCAATGTGATGGACATGTGCTAACTTACAAAAAGCAGGCGTTAAAGCCTCCAACCCGCTAAGGGACCTTGTAATCAGGCGCTAATGGTTTAACGGCGCCGACGCTCTTTACGGCGCCGTTAAACCATTAGCGCCAGGGTCGTAATGAGGCCCACTGTGATGTACTGAGGGCCAGATAGCTATCTGATTTGTTTCTTTGTAAACTGCGCAGTAGTAATAAAGATCTGTGAATCTTTATAAGCCCGTGTTTGGTGTATTTCCTTTTGATAGTACTCAGCATCTATATTTCCTTGCTTTTACAGAAGGCGCCCGAATAGGGACCCTCAAGATTGATGCCATCTCATTGAAGGTTGACGCGGCTATCAGACTTGGATCGGACGGTGAAAAAGGGGGCCTCTTTCTTGGATGAGAAGGGATACCTCAACAGTACTGCATGACCCGATCCCTGGACGGTGTGTGAAAACAGAAATAAAATATCGAGGCTAAGTACCCCAAAAGGAAATACACCGAACACGGGTTACAAAGGAACATACAAAGTACTTTATTCCCTACTGAATTCAATTACAAAAACAGTGCAAAGTCAGATAGCTATTGGCCCTCAGTACAACACAACGAACTCCAGCGTGGTTCAATGTGTTCAGTGAGAGACCCTGTACATTAGAATGCATTCGCTTTTTATACATTTTGTGGGCACTATGTCTAGCCCCACTTTGGGTTAATATTCTACTCTATACATCACCAATTCTAGGGTTTGTGCCGAGTCTCAAATAACTGCATTTAACTGGTTTGTCTTTAATACATGTAACAACAAGCGTATGCATTAACTGTGTATTCTAAAGTTTTGCATGCAGGCCTTCTTAAACATAAATACAATGTAGTAAGACAGATGTTCTTCGTTCAGTTTGCAAACACATTATCTCAATATATGCTCGTGGATTAGTTTCATCGCACAAGTGATCCCTTTACACATGGGTCAACGAAGGACGAGGTCTCAGTTCATGACCTCAACAAGTGGTCTGCAGGCAGATTACACATTAACTATGTACAGAGGTCAAGACGGCCATGTTGTATTTTGCAATGACATCGTCTACCATTTTAGCTCACAGGGTGACTTTTACACAACGTATCCTAAAATGGCGGTTTGACCTAAAATGGTGGCCTACATAGATTTAAGGTCAGGACCTTGCAAAACAGATTTCTTTCGCAAGCGACTTTCGAGCAGCTTGGCGTAGGCCAATATTAAATATATTTATTACAATAGGAGGCACAATATACTTTCTATTCCGACAAACCCTCCTTTTGGCCTATGCCAAGTGCTAAAAACTACTTTGGGTCTCCTTGCAAATAACTCCATGCATCATTGTCCATGCACCCTGAATCACTATCAGAAATATCTATTGCCATTAGGTCTTTTGCTAAAATATCCTTCAAAACGTATTCTTTGGCAGTCTTATCTGGGGCATACATTTTATGTCCTATCGTATCTATCGCTTGTGCGCAACACCCCCCTAGCATCGAACACATACCAGGCAGACACTGAATACAGCAACAAAGAAACAACAGAATTTCCAAAATAATTAATAAGACTGAAAGTACCTTCCAACCCCAAGATCGCAAGAAGTCCCAGAACCAAGCGCTTAGATCCCAGTTTCCCTCTGGAACATGCACTTCAGAACTAAGGACATGCAGATTTTGTATTGCCTTGAAGATATTTGGGGAGGCATCTGGCACGAAAACACAGCAAGCGGACCCCACTAATTTGCATACTCCACCACGCTCAGCTAGAATGACATCTAATGCCATTCGATTTTGAAGTGCTACTAATCTTATCGCCTTTTGTTCTAACGTCATATTATAGAGTATGTCCGTGTTCCGGTTGATGGTTCTCTCCAGTACTCTTGCTAATCTCCTGATATCTTCTGAATTCGCTATCTACCCCCAAAATGGCACAACTGATTTTGCTATATCTCCCAAGACTTGTGCTGGGGTGTCACCATTCTCGTCCCGCCCTTGGCATGCCTTTGAAATTTCTATAGTACTTGCTATGAACACCCCAGGTAACAGGATCCCTAAATAACAAGTTCCCTGCCCATGGAAACGCTACATTACCGCAAACTAAATAGACAGGTTCGCCTACATACAAAGGTTTGTCTTCCCCAGTCAAATTTGCAACCTTGGAACAACCTTTAAAATCTCCCATTGACCGAGTGCCATTCCTCTGTATGCAGAAAGAAACTGAATCGGGGCTATGGTTAACAGTGTAGGAAGGAGGCATGGCATCCTTATTGCCTATCAGAGCCATTTTAAAGGAAATCAAAGATTGGAAAGAACGAGACAGTTTATCAGAAGGCCTAATAGAAGCAACATTCGGTTTACTCCTATTTGCAAAAAAGGAGCATCCCAGGGAGTCAAAACACGTTTCTCAAAACTATTCAAATTGGTGCCATCAAAGTTCCCTGAGATGCTATCATTCCGTCGGCCAAAGAAAAGTGCTCTAAGAGAAGCATAGCAGGCAGTTGTCAACGGAAAAGGATGAATATACCAACCTAGCCCCGTATCCCCGTGTTGCAGTAAATGCGAACAGACCCAGCAATTGGATTTATTAAAAATGGCATGTGTAGCATTCATGATAAGTAGTAGTGTGTTATTATGGTAGCTTCGTCTGTGCTGAGAATCCCGAGGGGATAAAGTGTGCACATGTACAAAGGGAGTAGGAACAATGGGTGTATTTTCAGCAGGCAACAAAAGTTCTAAGGAATGAGTTTCCTCAAGGTACCATAATCCTAGGGCAGCGACTATAAGAAACCCAAATATCATTACAAAAATACAGCAATACGTTTTCGGGGCCCAGGCATTTTGTCCATTATCCCGGTTGGTCACCCCCTTATTTACAAGTCCAATACGAGTGGCGGCGGTAGCAGGCATTGCAGTCTTCAGATGGAAACCCCAATGTTAGTTTCTGGTGACCCCCCGGTCACGCGATTTCTTTGTCCTTCCACAACCATAGCCAACAGAATCCCCTTTCTCAAATTTGGGCAAAAGCAAGCCCTCAATGACTCTTTTCCTTCCTTGAATGCACAGCCGAACCGTGCCGTATGTCTATTTTCTCAAACTTAAGTGGTACCTGGCTGTTCCTGATACTGATTGATCTGGAAACAATGTGTCATCACTTCCCGTTGGAAGCAACGTGTCAGAGGCAAGTGAGGAGGCTGAATTTGAAACAGCCGTTTCAGGTGCAAAATTTGCAGAGAGTGTGGAGACAAAATGGCAGCTTTCCCAAGCCTCCTGGGCTTAGAGATATTCTCCGACACACTCTCAGTGCTGCTTACTGCTTTGGGATCATCAGTTGCAGTATCAGCGAGGGGTTCTGATTCTTCTGTAGCGTGTGGCACAGGGTGAGGAAGTTTCTTGATGTGTGACGCGTGGATCCAGTTCTTTCGCCCAGCTACCCGCACCGCTGTCTGGGTGACCAACAGGAACTGGAATGGCCCACACCAGCGAGGCGTGAGGCAGGAGGTGCGCTCAAATGATTGATGAGCACCCAGCTCCCCAGTAGTATGCCGTGGCCCGCGCACAGGTAAGGACTCTCATACCTGGTGGTAAATCAAATACAGGTTTTTAGTCAATTGGCTACAATAATCTGAAAGTAGTACATTTTCAACATTCTTCAAATTTCGACATTTTGGTTTATTCCAGATATTGGCAGGTCTCCCCATTACCACCTCAAATGGAAAGAGCCCAGTCTTAGTTTGAGGGGTTGTACGCATGGCTAGTAACACAATCGGTAAGGCGTCCAGCGATTTTAATTTGGTGCCGGCACACGTCTTAGCGAGCTTGTTCTTGATGATACCGTTGTGTCTTTCTACTAGTCCGGCGCTCTGAGGATGTCTGGCCGAATGGAACCGTTTGTCAATTCGGAACGCTGTACATATCTGTAGGATTACAGCGGCGACAAAATGTGGACCATTGTCCGACCATATAACTCTCGGCAAACCGAACCGGGGAAAGTACTCCTTTAACATGGTTTTCGCAGTGGTCATGGCTGTAGCATCTTTAACAGGGAAAGCCTCAACCCACTTACTAAAGGCACAAATGACAGCAAAGACATATTTTAGATTGTTGCATTGTTCCATTTCAATAAAATCAAAGTGGATTACTTCGAATGGGACAGAAGGTTGCCCAAAACATCGCCTTGGGGTTGCTGTCCCGTTTCCCACATTATGTTGTAGGCAAATCATACAGTTCTGGATGTAATGCTGAGCAATTTTTGAAATGTTGTTGTTTACCCAAACTTTTTCTACCATTTTCGTCATCTGCTGAACACACACATGTGTAGGATTGTGTGCCATTACAACCATCATCATCACATAAGCATCAGGAAGTAACCATTTTCCATCAACCGTGTCCACCCAACACCCATCGTCATCAAGTTTTCCCAAGACCTCAGCCCACTCTTGGATTCTTCTAATGTGGCATCAGCTTGGATATACCGTACAGACCCAACGCCCTCATCCATTACATAGGCATTTTCAGTCTCCCTTGAAACATATATCTCCGTAAAGAGATCAGTGGCAGTTTGTCTAGCAATTTGATCAGCGAAAGCATTCCCTTTTCCAATATTATCTACAATCTTTCGATGTGCTGCACATTTTACAACTGCTAACTGACTAGGGAGCGTAAGCGCTGAGAGCAGTTGCACTATTAGGGAGCCATGTTGAATCTTGGTGCCATGAGAGTTTAGGAACCCTCTTTCCAACCAAAGTCTCCCAGAGTTGTGAACCACCCCAAAGGCATACTAACTATCAGTATATATATTTACTACAAGCCCTTCGGAAAGTTCACAAGCTCGGGTTAATGCTATAATCTCTGCGGCCTGCGCAGAATTATGCGTAATTCTCTTAGTTTCCACAACCGTGCTCAATGTAGTGATTGCACAAGCGGCTGTGGATGTACCATCCGGAAGTTTAAAGCAGGAGCTGTCACAAAACAGCTCTCCTTGCGGATTATCCAAAGGGATATCTTTCAAATCAATCCTTCCCTTTGTTTCTTGTTCAGTCCTATACAAACAATCATGTGATTCTTCATCGCCGCAAGTAGTGTCTTGTGGAAAAGGTATGAGTTCAGCCGGATTAAGGACACAACACCTCTTAATTTGAATGTGAGGGGCAAACAAGATCAATTCATATCTCGTCAACCATGCGGAAGTGAGGTGTTGCGTTTGAGTTCGGTTCAATAGAACATCTACAGAGTGAGGCACCATCAAGATCAGATCATGGCATAGGACCATTCCCTCACTCTGTTTTACAGACGCGGCAGCAGCAGCGACGGCGCGCAAACATCTTGGCAAAGCGCATGCTACAGGATCAAGGGCGGAGGAATAGTAACCGCACGGTCTATTCTTCCCTCCATGCTCCTGCATTAATACAGTCAAAACACATCCATCATATTCATGCACAAACAATACAAAGACCTTTTCGTAGTTTGGTGTGCCCAAAACTGGTGCAGAGCATAATGCAGTCTTAAGCAAGTCAAACGATTGCTGGTGTTCCGAGGTCCATGGCAACGGCGAAGAAATGCCCTTCTTCGTCAAGGCCAGCATTGGTTTTATCACTAGTGAAAAATGTGGGATCCACAACCTACAGTAAGAAGCCATACCTATCAAGGCCCTAACTTCCTTCTGCGTATTTGGGCCAGACATGCCAGAAATGTGTTTTACGCTTTCAGGTGTCAATCTTCTCCACTCCTTTGACAGGAGATAGCCTAAATAGGCGACCTCCTGACAACAATATTGAAATTTTTTAAGCGAAGCTTTGTGACCATGCTTAGCTAGATGAATAAGTAATAACACAGTGCCCTCCTTACAGGCACTCTCAAAGTCAGCAGCCAGAAGCAAATTGTCAACGTACTGAAGCAAAGTACAGGTAGAGGGCAATTCAAGGGTATCAAGTTGTTCTTTTAAAGCCCTACTATAAATACTAGGACCCTCTGTGTACCCTTGAGGTGCACGAGTAAATGTAAACGAGCGTCCCCCTAAGGTGAACGCGAACAAATATCTACTATCCTTGTGTATAGGAATACTAAAGAACGCATTCTTTAAGTGCACAACACTAAAGTAAGTAGCTGTAGCTGGAATCATGGTTAGGATTGTCGTCACATCAGGCACAATTGGAAATTGCGGTGCCACAACTTTATTAATGGCACGTCAATCAATTATAAAACGGAATGGGATTACATTATCGCCTTTCTTGTACACGGGTAAAATCGACTATTACACAAACTTCCTGAAATTTCTTCAATCACACTGCGATGAAAAAAATCGGAAACAATACGAGGGTAATTCATAGAATCCAGCGCACAAGTAGCGCACGCGGCTGGCGCACAGCGTGCGCCTGCGATAGTCTGCGCCAGGCACGTGCGCTAAAACTGATTTCCGCGCACAGCGTATTCATGGATTTCATGCTCCCAAACCAGCCGTGGCGCAGAGAATCGCAGCGAGCCTGCAGCAGCGCCAGTAACGCCCCCAAGAACGCCCTCGCGCAAGGAAAAGCCATCAAAATCGCCAAATCATCGCTAAGGGCTGCGCTAACCCTGGACCACTTCACAGGGCAGGCAAACAAGGAAAGCAAAGCGGGCAATCTTCAAATCAGGAGTACGCGGGAAGTTCTACACGCGACTAGGCAGGGAACGTGAATTACAGGGGTACGCGGGAATTATCACACGCGAACAGCCAGGGAACGCGTATTACAGGGGTACGCGTGAAGTAGAACACGCGATAGGCCAGGGAACGTGTATTACAGGGGTACGCGTGAAGTAGAACACGCGATAGGGCAGGGAACGTGTATTACAGGGGTACGTGGGAATTATCACACGCGAACAGCCAGAATGCGTGTATTACAAGGGTACGCGTGAAGTAGAACACGCGATAGGCCAGGGAACGTGTATTACAGGGGTACGCGGGAATTATCACACGCGAACAGCCAGGGTGCGTGTATTACAGGGGTAGCGGGAAGTTCAACACGCGATAGGCCAGGGAACGTGTATTACAGGGGTACGCGTGAAGTAGAACACGCGATAGGGCAGGGAACGTGTATTACAGGGGTACGCGGGAATTATCACACGCGAACAGCCAGGGTGCGTGTATTACAGCGGTAGCGGGAAGTTCAACACGCGATTGGCCAGGGTACGTGTATTACAGGGGTACGCGTGAAGTAGAACACGCGATAGGCCAGGGAACGTGTATTACAGGGGTACGCGGGAATTATCACACGCGAACAGCCAGGGTGCGTGTATTACAGGGGTAGCGGGAAGTTCAACACGCGATTGGCCAGGGAACGTGTATTACAGGGGTACGCGTGAAGTAGAACACGCGATAGGCCAGGGAACGTGTATCACAGGGCTACGCGGGAATTATCACACGCGAACAGCCAGGGTGCGTGTATTACAGGGGTAGCGGGAAGTTCAACACGCGATTGGCCAGGGAACGTGTATTACAGGGGTACGCGTGAAGTAGAACGCGTGATAGGCCAGGGAACGTGTATCACAGGGGTACGCGGGAATTATCACACGCGAACAGCCAGGGTGCGTGTATTACAGGGGTAGCGGGAAGTTCAACACGCGATTGGCCAGGGTACGTGTATTACAGGGGTGCGTGGGAATTATCACACGCGAATAGGCTGGGTGGGCCCTCACAGGTGTACCCTGTACACCCTCCACGGCCCCTGCAGGCAGCCCACAAAACAGGGGACTACCCTGCACACCTGATCATGTCCCCCTGCACCCCCATCCACCAGGGGCACCCTCCACCAGGCCCCCACCCATGTCTCCCACCACCCCCACCCCCCAGCAGTGCAGGGGCACCTGCCATCAGGCCCCCACCCATGTCTCCCACCACCCCCACCCCCCATCCACCAGGGGCACCCTCCACCAGGCCCCCACCCATGTCTCCCACCACCCCCACCCACCAGCACTGTGGGGCACGTGGCCAGCAGGCAGTCAGGCAGCAGCAGATGGCAGGTGGGAGCGTGCTCAGGGCTCTGGGGGACTGTAATTTGGCCTCCTGGCCAGGAGCGTGGTCTTTCGTGTTTGAACGCGTGGACAGCCTGATAGGGAGTGATTTTGCACGTGAAAACCCCACACTCAGCGAATTGGGGGAAAACCCGTCACCAGCATATGTGCGTCTATAGTTACCTGCACGTGCAGTGTCAAAGCGTGTGATTGGTGAAAATGGATCTACACGCAGGAGTGACAAAGCGTGTGATTGGTGAAAATGGATCTACACGCAGGAGTGACAAAGCGTGTGATTGGTGAAAAGTGAGCTACACGCAGGAGTGTCAAAGCGTGTGATTGGTGAAAAAGGATCCACACGCAGAAGTGACAAAGCGTGTGATTGGTGAACATGGGCCAAGCACGTACACGCCGTAAGTGACGCTGTACGTGTGGGCCTGTATATAAGGTAGTGTAGAACACCATTTCCTTGTACGTGCTTTTCGTGGAGAGCGAGTGGGTGAATTCTGTACTTCTTGTCGTTTCACACGCGATTTACTTCACGGCGTTTCCAGTTCGTACTCCCTGTTACCTCTGACAGCTTTTTCTCTTTTTCCTCTTGTACTGGTTTACCTGGGCCTGTTCCCTCAAACAGTGTCCCCTTCTACTGTTGTCCTGTCTCCTCAGACAGCGTACACATCTTCTTTTGGCGGGGGTGTTGCCAACCAAACGCGCTCATTTTTCACGCTCTTTTACCTGGCAGACGGTGAGTCACGCACGTATCTAACTTCTGTGCTTGCCCCGTGTGTAGCCTACCCCTTCAGAGGTCATTCTAGGCTGCGTGTGACACGCATACGTTCATTGTGTTACTGGATGCCACAGCGTAGTGCAGGGTTTTCCATCAGCACACGTGGTCTAGGAGGGGTATTGTGCACGTTCCTTAACTTCTCTGGGGTGCCTGTGCGTTGCGTGACCCGTCATCTTTCCCCAGGGGTGTCATATAGCCTTGCCACTGCACTAGGGTACGAATACCATCTGGTACCCAACCCCTTTGACACCCAATTGCCCAGGACAATTGTGCACACCGACTCCCATACGCACAATAACATCAGTGCCATGGTTGGGAGGCGTGCAAGCCGTAAGGGTGGCAAAGGTGGCCGAGCCACACGTGGTGGCCGTGGAGGATCCACTAGGGGACGTGGTTGTGACTTGCAGGGTGCCCCTGTCCCCCCCAGTCTGGAGGACCAGTCAGGGACACCCATGCCCCCCCCCCCAGTTGAGGGTCATGTGGCTGATACCAACCCTGATCAGCCCTTGTCGGACCAGCCCATTGTGGCAGCAGACCTGTCCGAGGGTGATCCCATCGCTGACATCCAGGTCAGCAGGTCCACTGCACGTGCACCGGTGCACATTGGTGTCATCAGGGCACGCGCATCTATGCCAGATAGGTCATCTGCTGGCCCCCGTAGCCAGGGTGTGGCTCCATCCACCCCACCTCTCATACACCCTGCCAAGACTGTGTCGGTCCTAGTTCATGCACCTCAGATCAGGCCTGACCCCATCCCACTACCCCCAATGCCTGCACCTACTCCCATGCTGAGTGTGCAATCCCACACACCCAGTACTGAGTCCACCACGGCTCCTGCCCCTAGTGTCCACAGCGGCGTAGGACACTCTGGATCCCCACCCCCTTCCAAGCGCAAGAGGAAGAGTGCACGTCCGGCACAGGCTGATTCCCCAGGCACGGCTGCACAGTCCGGCCCATCAAGGAAGCCAAGCTTCACAGACGCCGAACTGAATGCACTTGTTCAGTATGTGTCAGATCATGATAGGGAAATGGTCATCGTTGCAGGGTCCAAGACCACACATGCCAGACGCCAGGCACACTGGCAGACCATTGCTGACAGAATAAGTGCCCTTGGAGTAGTGAGGCGCACAGCTAGTGATTGCCAGAAGCGCTGGAATGACCTTAAGCGCAGGGCAAAGAATAAGCTGGCCTCAAGTCATGCCGCAACCTTGGTGACTGGAGGTGGGTCCCCAGCACAGGAAATAGAACTCACACCACACGAGTCCGTAGCTGGATCCTACGTCACCGAGGGACAACTCCAAGGTGTGGGAGATCTCCCTGATTACGAGGCATCATCCGGTGAGTGCACATGCATGTGTGTATTATCCATGTGCATGGTGTGTGTGTGAAGCATTCATGTTGGGTGCCTGTCAAGGGGGTGTGTGGCAGAGTTGATAGTGGCACCCATGTGCCTCATCCAGTATGTTCAGTGCAACACCATCTGCCCACAGCACTATCCCAACTGGCAACAGTGCACATATGGCCCTACACCATGGAAGTTGCCCTTGAATTGTCATTTTGTCACTACATTGTTGCTCATACTCCCCTGTCTATTCATCTGATGTCTTACATACCATTCCTATACTTTCCCCCAGCCAATCAAGTTTCATCTTCACATGCCTGACATGCAATGATACCACATGCTAATGCGTCCTCTGTATATAAATGCCAACCAACATGCTGTCATACTGTGGATGTTGCCTTGACATCCACCTCCTACCTGTGTGCTTTGGTACCGTCTGGTTTCGAGCCCCATTCCCTCACACTCCATGCTGCTCTTCATGGTCTATCTTCCCTGACTTCTACAGTTCAGACCATCGTGCCCTACTCATGACACCTGCTTGCTAACAGTCAAATGAGGGCACCCTGCCCTCCAATGCGACCCACCCTATTGCTGACAAGTGCATCTGAGCCTACTCAAAGCCAACTCTCACTGACATCTGCTCATACATGCCTTTGCCTGTCCCATAGACCCTTCACATGGTCCCTGTCCTCTCTCCTTGCTCCTCTTCCACCATCAATGGTGGGACCCGTTGGGGTGTACTCCTGGCCTCCTTCCAATCCTCAGAGGCCACAATTGATGTGCATGGTAATGGGAGCATCTCAGTCCAAGGCCCTTAGGCCAACCTCATTCTCCTTGAGAAATGCTAGCCACATCTCATCAACTTCCTTTCCTCTCCTGCTGTCCCCCCTCCTCTCTCCTCATCAATCCTGCACTGCCTCCCTGCACCCTCCCATGATCCTTCTCCGCCTCCCACTCCAACTCCTACACATGCTGCACCTCTGATCTCTAGCACTCCCCGTAAGTCCTCCAAGGCTGTCAACCTCCTCCACAATTACACTCCTTTCACTGCGGCTGCATCAGGCATTCCTCCGATATCTGTCACTTACATGAGGTTATGCACCTTGACATCCTTGGTCTCATGGAAACATGTCTGATGGCCAGCTCTGTCTGCATCCTTCACACACTCCTACCTGATGTTCAGGAGACCCTCTCCTTGGCCCGCCACTACTGTGCAGGGGGGTGTGCCCTTGGCTTCCCTGAGGGTATTCCTGCCACTGTCACTCCTACTTAGACCTACTCCACTTTGGAATGGCTTGTGTGACGTCTCTCTCTACCACACCTTGACATTCACAAACTGTGCGTACTGTGTCTGGGAAAACTGGTCAAATGTACTACTTCCTTTCTGAGTGTCCTCACCTCTCCTCCTCACTCATGTCCCCAGACACAGAAATCCCCTTCCTTGTTGCTGTACGCATCCACCTGCATGCTTGTTGACCCCCCCACGTGACCTTTCTGTGACCTCAGCAACTCCCTCTCACCCTCTAGACTCCCGTCTGTCCCTACTCATTCTGCAGGGCACACTCTTGATGCTCTGATCTCATCTGACTTTCCCCTCTCCGTCCATCTCTGCACTCCTCTCTCCTGGAGTGATCACATTCTCCTCTCCTCCCAGCTCACCCTCACCACCCCACAGGCAAAGCCACCCTCACCACTGTCACACACCTTCTTGGTATTCCAACCCATGAAGTGTGTGTCAGTCGAGGCTCATGCTGCCAAAATCTCCCCCCCATCCAGCTCCCCCTTAGGCTCACTCCCATCCTGACAGGGCCCACTTCATGCTCCACTCTATGTCAGGTACACTGGATGTCTTTGCCACGGTCATGACCACCTGTCTGAAGCCCCATGCCAATGCAGAGTCCTGGCATGACTCGGATCTTGTGAACCCAGACCACAGGTGCCGGGTGGCAGAGAGGGAATGTCCTGCATCATGCTCATCCTCTGGCAAACTGGCCTGCCACATGCTCCAAAGGCAATAGCGCCTCACCCTTTTCACCAAGATCCCCAATCCAAGGGCACATATCTGCGGCATGTGACAACTCTGCAGGACACATAGAAATCTGCAAGGACCTTGCCGAGCCAGATGCAGTGTGTACCTCCCCTGTCCCCTCCGAGCCCACAGCACTGCATGATTGTCTCTGTACCCCTATAGGCCACCCCCCCCAGCACTTGTCTGCGCCTAACACCATCTGCCCTTGACGTTAAGTCCTACGTTAAGTCCTACTTACCTTGTACAGCACTTCCAGCCGCCACTTCCCCTTGCACTTCATTGTGCCACCCACCCCTGCACTTGCGTGACATGAATGACACCAGCACCAGTAGGATTGTTGACTGGCATCCCCTACTGCCCCACCACCCCTCAGTGCTCCGCTGTACCTTCATACATTTCTGGACCGGTGCTTCACGAATGCTATATGATTCCTTTAAAGGTGATGGGGAGGTGGAATCTCATTGTTTACTGCATTTTGTTGATGTAGACAAGGCACTGTGTATCGTGGCCAATTTGGACTAGCAGATCCATGTACAACATGTTAACTTATTGATGTGATGATGCAATGTCAGGACCAGAGTGGTAGAAATCCAAAAAAAGTTGCCCTCCTCTCCCTCTTCACTTGGTGGCTATGTCACATGCCATGTGTGTGATGGCATGTGCCTTTGACATGGCAATCACCGGCCAATGTGTGATGGCAGTGCTAGGCAGCATGGTGAGCAGGCGTTGCTCTCCAATCTGTACATTGTATGCCCTGTATGCCCTGAGCCTCCCCTACAGACCCAGTGATGGTGAATGCATAGGAGGTCTCCCAGTCATGTGGGACATGTGTCGTAGAACTACTGCCTCTGTTGTTCATCAGCCCTTGTTGCATGCCATGGTGCTAATGCCTGTTTCCATTTTTCTCTTTCATGTCTTTGCAGGGGACGAAGCACTTGTTGATGCTGGGGATGTGGTGGTTGAGCCGTCCCAGGAGGGCAACCCGGGCCGACCTTCCACAAGTGAGGGACGTGGTGTGTTTGTGGGTGAAAACCCACAAGTGCTGCAGGTCGTGCTGTCGAGGGGTGTCTCTGGGGGTTCCTCCCCCGAGCAGTATTCAGGTGTAGACTCGGAGGATGACACCTATGTGCAGTCGCAGGTGAGTGTTCTTGGGAGAGAATCTCCTCTGTCCGACCCACCTGCAGCCGGACCATTGCCCTCAATGGGGATGTCAGTGTTGGCAGCTCAGCCTCCGGTGGTTACGGATGCAGGGCCACACCACACAATCTCTGATCCTGTTCCTGGGGCTGCAGATCAGAGAGGGAATGCAGTCCTGCAGCCTGAGGCCTTGCCGGCACAGCAAGGCGCAGTCCGCCTTGCCCCAGGCAGGTGTGGTGCCCGTCAACGTGGTGGCCGTATGCCACCTGGCAATACCGCTTGGGAGCAATCCATCTACGGTATGGCCAACCAACAGGCAGCATCATCCGAGATGATTGCACAGGCCATGGATAGGGTGGCCACTTCCATTGTCCCCCCAGAAAGGCTGATGGAGCGACTGGAGCAGGCTACAGAGTCCATCTGCCAGGCACACAGGGAGGATATGTTGGTGTCCAACAAGGACAGGCGGGCGGCACTGGCGACTCTGCGGGAATCACTTTCCATGGAGTCCCAGCGCCACAGGGAAGGCCTGAGGGAAGAATTCCATCACCTCAGGTCGACCCTGTTAGAGCTTGAGGCTTCATCCCATAGAAGGACAGAGGAGCAGCTGGAGCGTCTGACACGGACGCTCTCGGCCGAGATGCAGGCAACTCGTGCGGAGGTCAGGTCATCCCGGAAGTTACTGCATGGGGACCTCCGCATGATTATAACCCAGAACCAGAACTACCAGACCCGCCTGCTTGCAGCCATGGAGGAGCAAACTCGTGCTTTGCGTGGGCTGCCTCCCATTGTCACACCATCTTCTGAGGCAGCTCCCCCACCTCCTGAGTCAGCTGCAGGGTCTGGCCAGAGCGATAGCGACTCATCTCCCACAACAGAGTAGCCATGTGGGCCACGAGCCTATGGGGTGTTTTAGTTTCCCATGATCCACACAGGTGGATTGTGGCGTGCATCCTGTCCTCGGACCTCATAGGTGCCCCCCCCCCCCGCCGGCCCTTTCATGGCCATTTTTTCTCAATTTTCTTTTTTCTTTTCCAAGAGTGTTGCCTTGTGTGGGTACCTGGGCATACACTGTATTGTGGCTGGGCACATGCAGGCTTGTCCTGAGTTTGGTTTCGATGCTTGGGTAGCAGACATCCACACCCCTCCTGCTTCCGTTTCCATGGGCTTGCAAAGGGTGTGCCCAAGTGACAGCAAATTACACGGTGACATTGGACTCCCATGAGCTGTTGGCCAGTCCATAGTCAATACTGTGTAGACATTCATAGTGTACATTGTTGTTGCACCTAACTATGCATGATGGTTTGATATGTGCCTCTACTTACATATGTTGCTCATGTTTTGCAGGTATTTCACAAAGTTCTTCACACGGGCATACTCTCTGGAGTCAGACTACATGTCGGTAGATGTGCACTGACACTTTTGCGTGGCGCCATCACTGTACATCTGGACGGTGAGGACATACCAGCAGAATCAGGTAATGAGACTACCATTGATTACATGCATTGTGTCTTGTTTGGGTGGGCTTCAGGGTGGGTTGGTGTGTAATTTGATTGAAATTACTCTTACACAGGTGTGTAGTAGTGGCTCCAGCGCGGTTAGCTGTTCAAGTGCGGCTATGTTCCATTTGGGGCACTGCTATTTGTGACACCGGTGTCATGTTGTGATGGCCAGTTTGTTTGCTCTCACATACCATGACATGGTGTCCTCAGTGGCGGGACTGTGAAGGGAATGGGTGACATGGCAATGTTGTCATGTAGTGAATCGCCTGTGGCAATGCATATTTGATTGATGGAGTTGTGTCTTTTCGTTGTGATGCATTGCTGGTGTATGTGTAGGTAGGGGTGCACACATAGTGACACTTCCATGTTAACAATCTCAGGCTGATGTGTATCTGACAGTTTATTGTCAAGTAATTTTGTGACATTGTCAGGTAGTGTCATCATTGATTGTCAGATGGTATGTGCCAGAGCAGTGTGCACTAGCCAGCACTGTGATTCCTAGGTGAAGAAGTTGGCCACCAGTTGCGTACGGGCTGCCACCCCCCGTGCCCTTTCCCCTCCCATGCGCAGCGGGCGTGCATGTGGTTGTGGATGTGGGGGCACCACCATGTCCACGGGCAGGCCCCGGCGTGTTGCAACGTTGTGCAGGACACATGCTGCCACTATGATCCTGCACACTATTCGGGGAGCATATAACAGCTGCCCGCCAGAACGGTCAAGGGAGCGAAAGCGTGACTTCAGCACTCCGAATGTGCGCTCCACTATTCCCCGTGTTGCAATGTGGGCTGTGTTGTACCTTACCTCGGGTGGCGTGGTGGGGTTCCGGATTGGGGTCATCATGTGGGGGCTGATAGGGTAGGCACTGTCCCCTGCGGAGGTGGTGATGGGTATCATTAGTGGTGTTGTGTCATGACCCAGTATCTGACATGCATGCATGTGCAGTGGCATTCATGCTCACCAAGCAGCCATGTATCTCCATGCTGGCCAGCCTCTAGGTCCCGGCATAGTGTAGACATTCTGTAGATGAAGCTGTCGTGGGTGGACCCGGGATAGTTGGCATATACTGATGTGATGATTCCCTTGGCATTGCATACAACTTGCACGTTGATGGAATGCCAGTGCTTGCGGTTTCTATAGATGTGCTCTGTTGCCCTGGGTGGACGTAGAGCCACATGTGTGCAGTCAATTGCACCAAGCACTTTGGGGAATTGAGCCACACCATAGAATTCCTGGATGCACGTCCGCCTTTCTGCATGAGTCCTGGGGAGATATATGTGCCTGCGGACTGATGGCCGTGCAGTGATGATGTTCAAGACCTGGTGTAGGCAGCGTGACTGCGTGGCCTGTGACACACCACCCACTATGGCACTTGTCCGCTGAAAGGATCCAGTGGCCAAGAAGTGCAGTACATTCAGGACCTTCTGCAGGGGGCTGAGTGCTTGGGAGCACAGGGTGGGTGATGTGAGGTCATCCTCCCACTCACTGACCAGGTCCAGTATGATGTGTGCTGGAAACCTGTACCTCCCATACACCTGGTCATCAGGCAACCCAAATAGGCTGGTTCTGGGTGTGAATATTCTGGCCCTGACTCTCCTCCTCCTCCTCCTTTGGTAGCCCACTGCCACTGCTGCTAGGAACGGTATGTTCATCCTGGCATCTGGCTTGTTTATTGATAAGTGCGCAAATTAATGCCTTGCGCGTGTTCTAGGCGAGCGTGTGACCCTCGCACCCCTGGAATCTAGTTCCCACTCCAATAGCGTGTGGAAATTCCCACGCAGCAGGCATACAGGTGCGCTGACGTACTTGCGTGTGTAAGTGCCCGCGCACCCCTGAAATACACGTACATAGGCCAATGGCGTGTACGCGCACTTTTGGCCAATTACACGCGATGTAATACACGTACATTAGCCAATCGCGTGTACGCGCACTTTTGGCCAATTACACGCGATGACACTCTGACGTGCAGTATTTCCACGTGTGCTCCGTCATCACGTGCTGAGTGGGGAACGCCCGTGCGGATCACGTCAGACGCGCTTAGGCGGTGAGGGACTCTGGTCCAATAGAATCGCGTATGCGTGCTGACGCACTTACGCGCTAAGGCCCTTTCCTCGGATTTCACGCTGACGTGCAGGAATTTCACGTGCCAAATCACTCCGTATCAAGCTGGCCACCCGAAAACACACGGAACACCACGCTCCTGCCCAGAAGGCCGAGTTACTGCCCCCCCAGTGCCCTGAGCAGCCTCCCACGTGCTATCTGCTGCTGCCTGCCTGCCTGCCTGCCTGCTGCCACCGTGCCCTGCCATTTGGTGCCTGCACATCAGCCATCTGCAGGGATCCAGTTGCTGTGTCCACCCCTGCTGGAACTGAAGACTCCCAACTGGGATTCCATCGCTCCACAGCCCAGCCCCAGGACCCAGTTGCCCACCCACACCTGCCTCTGGGGTTGCCATGTCGGGCACTTCGACATCTGGCACCAGTGGCAACCCCAGGCCAGAGGGGCAGAGGGGCACCAGCTTCACTGCCACCGAAGTTGGTGTCCTGGTGGAGCATGTCCTGGGGAAGTATGATGCCCTCTTTGGATCGTCCCGCGCCAGCAAGGAAGGACGGGAGAGGATCTGGGCCGACTGTGTGGTTGCCATCAACGCGGAGGGGGTGGCAACCCGCAACGTCCAGAAGATCAAGAAGCGCTGGGAGGACTTGAGGTCCAGGACCCTTGTGAAGGCCCGGCGCCTCGTGGAGGGGGGCCGGGGCCGCATGAGTTCCATCCAGAAGAGGGTCCTGGAACGCGTACGCCCAGCGCTCCACGCCCAGGTCCTTGAGAGGGAGGCCCGTCTGGAGTTGAGCGGTAAGTGTGCAAGCATTACTGTGTGAGACAGGGCATGTTGCGGTGTGCTGGTTCTATGATACTTGCCTGTATGTGTGCCATGGGCCATGTATGCATGTATGTGTGCAGGGACATCATGGTAATGCATGTGCGACCAGTGATGTGTGACCCACATGGTTGTTGCATGTGTTGAAATGTGGCATGGGGAGCCCTATGCAGATTTAGGACATGAGAGCATGCCAGTCTCTGTACCTGGACATGGATGGGGGTGAAGGATGGGTGCTGATGCCAGGTACATATATGGTAGCCATGTCTGTGTGCCTGACCTGCGTGTCTGTGACTTGTGCATGCCATGGATGCATGACACATGTGTGTGACAATGCACAGATTCTGTGACGCACCCAACTAACCCTTGTTTCGCCTGTGTTCGTTGTGTTTGGGGCCAGATGGATGTGACTGAGGTGAAGTGTGTGCATGTGATATGCATGAGCCATGATGCATGTGAGTTACATATCATTGAATGTTTCAAGAGTCAATTGGACATGCATGGAAATGTGCATGGCATGCACCATGCCTGTTACTGTGTGTGTTTTGCCTGGACTGACCCATGTGTTGTGGAGGGACATGATGGAAGTGTACTTTGACAGGGGTGCTCATCTGCTATTGCTTCCTGTCTAGGGGACCATTTTACAGTAGCCTGATGCTTGTGTCCTTTGTCTCCCTCTATGCAGCGGCTAGTGAAGAAGAGGGCGGAGACGGCGCTGTGGAGCAAGGCGGCGGGGATCCCCCCAAGGCTGCAGCGGAAGGGGTGGGTGAGCCCCCACAGGGGCCTGCTACGGCGGGAGACGGTGAGGAGCCATCCAGGTTGGTGGTTTGCACAGAGGAGGAGGAGGCCGACACTGGTGCACACATGGGGCCTGGTGGGAGCATCCCTGCTGGTGCAAGTGGTGCAGTCCAGGGCCAGGGGCAGGAGGCAGCACAGGTCACCGTGGAGGTGCCTGTGCATGTCGCTGTCCCTGACCCTGTGAGTGCACCACCATGCACCAGCAGGGATGCCCCGTCCCAGGCCCGTCCGCAGGTAGTGGGGATGTCCATGTCAACTGACTCCCCTCCACCTGCGGCCGTGGGAACCCCTGGCCGCGTGGAGCAGGTCCTGATTGGGGTCGCGATGCGCACGGCTGTGATTCGTGATGACGTGCGTGCTTCCCGGGAGGAGCACGCACGTCATCACGAAGTGCACCGTGCCGACGTGGCCCAATTGGGATCGGCCATGTTCGGGGGGTTCCTGCATGTGTTGGCCAATCTGACGGCCCTCTCCTCCTCTGTGCAGGCTATCCACCGGTCGTTCTCCTTGCCGTCTTCCGGCCCAGATGCCACCATGGCCCCCTGTGGACCTGCCCCGACCAATGCAGCCAGCTCGGTGGGGATCCCATCCCTGCCACAGTTGGGAGTCGGAGGTCCAGCAGGGGTGGACGACACAGCAAGTGGACCCCAGCAGATGGAAGATGTGCCGGCATCATCGGGCAGGGCACGTGCACGACGGCGTCGGTGGTTACCATCAGCCTGGATGCCGTCGTGCTGGCAGAGGCAGTGGCGTCGGAGGCAGCAGCGGGCTCGACGTGGGAGGCATCATGGCTCAGGGCCATCAAGATCAGAGGGGCAGGCATCGGCCGGAGGGCAGGGCAACCCTGGCATGGCGGTGTGTTCCGTGTGGGAGGAGTTTGGCCAGCGGATAGGTGCGGAGCGGCAGCGGGCGGAAGAGGAGTGGCTCGCCATGGCCAGGGCAGAGATCTCCATGCGTCGGGCATTGAGGCGGGCTGAGTGCCTCGAGGAGGCTCGCAGGGATTTTGGTGAGCACATGGGGTTGTCCCTGCGAGACCTCGGGGCCAGGACAGAGTCCCGCCTCCAGGACATTGACATGGAGTTCGAGGATGCCCTGGCCAGCATCACCAAGTGAGCCGCAGGACTAGCCCGCTGCCTTTGTATATAGTTTTTTAGTTAGTTAGTGCTAGGTTTCCTTTATTTATTTTTATTATTTTGGACCGCTCGGACAATGGCCACTTTTTTGTACATATTTATTTTATTAGTTAGTATTAGGTTTCATTTGTGCTGTTGGGCTCATGGACCCTGGAACATTCCTGTATATATTGTTATATTTTGGGAGATACATTTTTTAATTTTTTTATTGTTTACACCATGACGTAATGGTTTTTCTTTGATTTCCTACTACATGGTTTTGCTTTGGACAAATTATATTGATTTTTTAATCCTTTGTTTTTTGGTTTATCATTTTTGTTCTCGGACATGGACCTTTTATTTACTTTGCCACATAGTTGTATGTTTTATTGGTTTACTTGATATGTGTTTTTAATACATTTTTATATTATCTCACACTTGTGTTATTTTCTCTTTGGTTTCTTACATGTCATGATATGGGTTTTGACATTCACTTGCACCCATTGTGTATGTGTGTGTGACGGACATGTGTTCTTTTGCATACTTGCCTTTGGGGTTGTGTCATGTGATTGCATTCACTATGTGGGTGCATGCAATCCTTGCCTGGGTGTTTGTGCTGGGTATGCTGGCCATTACTGCCATGATTGTGTATCGTCAGGACCTGGGGCCAGGGGGACATGGGTGGGGGCCTGCTGGCAGGTTCCCCACAGTGCTGGGGGTGGGGGTGGTGGGAGACATGGGTTGGACATGGGTGGGGGCCTGCTGGCAGGTTCCCCACAGTGCTGGGGGTGGGGGTGGTGGGAGACATGGGTGGGGGCCTGGTGGAGGGTGCCCCTGGGGGGTGGGGGGTGGGGGTGGTGGGAGACATGGGTGGGGGCCTGGTGGAGGGTGTCCCTGGTGGATGGGGGGTGGGGGTGGTGGGAGACATGGGTGGGGGCCTGGTGGAGGGTGTCCCTGGTGGATGGGGGGTGGGGGTGGTGGGAGACATGGGTTGGACATGGGTGGGGGCCTGCTGGCAGGTTCCCCACAGTGCTGGGGGTGGTGGGAGACATGGGTGGGGGCCTGGTGGAGGGTGTCCCTGGTGGATGGGGGGTGGGGGTGGTGGGAGACATGGGTGGGGGCCTGGTGGAGGGTGCCCCTGGGGGGTGGGGGGTGGGGGTGGTGGGAGACATGGGTGGGGGCCTGGTGGAGGGTGTCCCTGGTGGATGGGGGGTGGGGGTGGTGGGAGACATGGGTGGGGGCCTGGTGGAGGGTGTCCCTGGTGGATGGGGGGTGGGGGTGGTGGGAGACATGGGTTGGACATGGGTGGGGGCCTGCTGGCAGGTTCCCCACAGTGCTGGGGGTGGTGGGAGACATGGGTGGGGGCCTGGTGGAGGGTGTCCCTGGTGGATGGGGGGTGGGGGTGGTGGGAGACATGGGTGGGGGCCTGGTGGAGGGTGCCCCTGGGGGGTGGGGGGTGGGGGTGGTGGGAGACATGGGTGGGGGCCTGGTGGAGGGTGTCCCTGGTGGATGGGGGGTGGGGGTGGTGGGAGACATGAGCAGGTGTGCAGGGTAGTTCCCTGTGGTGTGTGCTGCCTGCAGGGGCCGTGGAGGGTGTACAGGTAATGCCTGGGAGCACACAGCCAATTCGCGTGTGGAACTTCCCGCGCACCCCTGAAATCCACGTACCCGGCCATATCGCGTGTGGAACTTCCCGCGCACCCCTGCAATCCACGTACCCGGCCATATCGCGTGTGGAACTTCCCGCGCACCCCTGAAATCCACGTACCCGGCCATATCGCGTGTGGAACTTCCCGCGCACCCCTGAAATCCACGTACCCGGCCATATCGCGTGTGGAACTTTCCGCGCACCCCTGAAATCCACGTACCCTGCCATATCGCGTGTGGAACTTCCCGCGCACCCCTGCAATCCACGTACCCGGCCATATCGTGTGTGGAACTTCCCGCGCACCCCTGAAATCCACGTACCCGGCCATATCGCGTGTGGAACTTCCTGCGCACCCCTGAAATCCACGTACCCGGCCATATCGCGTGTGGGACTTCCCGCGCACCCCTGCAATCCACGTACCCTGCCATATCGCGTGTGGTACTTCCCGCGCACCCCTGAAATCCACGTACCCGGCCATATCGCGTGTGGAACTTCCCGCGCACCCCTGAAATCCACGTACCCGGCCATATCGCGTGTGGAACTTCCCGCGCACCCCTGAAATCCACGTACCCGGCCATATCGCGTGTTGGACTTCCCGCGCACCCCTGCAATCCACGTACCCTGCCATATCGCGTGTGGAACTTCCCGCGCACCCCTGAAATCCACGTACCCGGCCATATCGCGTGTGGTACTTCCCGCGCACCCCTGAAATCCATGTACCCGGCCATATCGCGTGTGGAACTTCCCGCGCACCCCTGAAATCCACGTACCCTGCCATATCGCGTGTGGAACTTCCAGCGCACCCCTGCAATCCACGTACCCGGCCATATCGCGTGTGCAACTTCCCGCGCACCCCTGCAATCCACGTACCCGGCCATATCGCGTGTGGAACTTCCCGCGCACCCCTGAAATCCACGTACCCGGCCATATCGCGTGTGGGACTTCCCGCGCACCCCTGCAATCCACATACCCTGCCATATCGCGTGTGGTACTTCCCGCGCACCCCTGAAATCCACGTACCCGGCCATATCGCGTGTGGAACTTCCCGCGCACCCCTGAAATCCACGTACCCGGCCATATCGCGTGTTGGACTTCCCGCGCACCCCTGCAATCCACGTACCCTGCCATATCGCGTGTGGAACTTCCCGCGCACCCCTGAAATCCACGTACCCGGCCATATCGCGTGTGGAACTTCCTGCGCACCCCTGAAATCCACGTACCCGGCCATATCGCGTGTGGAACTTCCCGCGCACCCCTGCAATCCACGTACCCTGACTAATCGCGTGTGGAACTTCCCGCGCACCCCTGCAATCCACGTACCCGGCCATATCGCGTGTGCAACTTCCCGCGCACCCCTGCAATCCACGTACCCTGACTAATCGCGTGTGGAACTTCCCGCGCACCCCTGAAATCCACGTACCCGGCCATATCGCGTGTGCAACTTCCCGCGCACCCCTGCAATCCACGTACCCTGACTAATCGCGTGTGGAACTTCCTGCGCACCCCTGTAATCCACGTACCCGGCCATATCGCGTGTGCAACTTCCCGCGCACCCCGGTATGCACGCACACGTTTATTTTTTCTCTCAGCGCGTGTCTGTGTTTGTGGGTACCCCTTTGTACGTCATTTGTCCTGGAGGGCCACAGTATTGGACATTGATCATGTCTGTATATAGGTGCTATTTGTTGGCGCACCTTTTAGCGCACATTTCTTGCAGGCGCAGAGACGCTACCGCCTGCTTTCTTGTGGCGGTCGTGTTTGTGCCTGTTTGTGCCTGTGCGCTGCTTTGAGCGTGCGTTTTTTTGCCCTATTCTATTCCATGAATACGTGTTGTATGCGAGCGTGTGGGCGTTCCGCGCACTTGCCTCCTATACTTTCCCCGTGCCGCCCACATTCTTCCCCATTCCGAGTGTTGTGCCCCATTTTATTCCCCATTCCGAGTGTCCCGCCCTGTGTTCCGCCTACTTTAGAGCTGTGCGCTGCGCTCGGAGTGATAGCGCAGTGGCCGTGGCGCACGACGTTGGTTGACCTGTGCGCCGGCCTGCGCCGCGCGCTTTTTCAGCGCACGTCCTCTGCTTTTCTTGCGCACGGACTTCCATGAATCGACGTGCGCTGGTTTCCCTGCGCTTTTCGCTAATTTTCGGCGCAGCGCACGTATTGGCCCCTCTGCGCCGGGATTTTCGGCGCACATTTATTCCATGAATCGGCCTGTCCATTTCAAAGCTCACTCGCCCTCAACCGAAATCTTATATTGGGGAATGCGTGGCAGCTCAATTCCATGTTTCAAAACTATCTTAACAGGCTCAATCTGTAAAGCACTGACATTATTGTCGTCGACAGCCCACAAGCTCTCTGGTACATCAATGAATTCTGGAGGCAAAGGTCTAGTCAAAAATTGCAAGGCAGAAGATTGCTGTGCTGAAATCGTCAAGCGCACTCCATCATAAGAACAATAAATCACTGCATTTAATTTTTTTAACAAATTCAACCCCAGCAAGTTCTCCCCGTAATCTGAGGTCAACAGAAAAGGACACTGGTCCGTAAAGGGACCCAAAGAAATAGGTACCGGCATAGAAACTGGACAAACAACTTGTGTACCGGAAATCCCTACAGAAACATTGGTTTGCCCTGACAGTGGAATGTTTGGAACCCGTGAATGATCAATGGAACACTTCTGTGCTCCAGTGTCTATCAAAAACTGATGCTTCCTATTTCCCACCATCACTGCAACGTAGGGACCTTTCTGAATGACAGGAATAGGCGTAGGTTCCAAACCCTGCTTCGGGCAATCCTAACAAAACAGAATATTATCAAAAGGAAGCTCTTCAGATAAATATGCAGCGGAAGGATGATCAAATATATTCCTAATGTCCGCACTCAGAGTCTGATTGTCCTTCGAAAAAGGTTGTTGAGGTTCCTGTGTAAACTGACCTCTACCAGGGACCCCTAGGCCCGGGCGATCTCTGGATCGCCTACCCATATTACCAAAAGTATTATTCGACCTCTATTGAAGGACGGGGCATTGTGCTCACCAATGACCCTCTTGACGACAATAAGCACATTGATTAATATTCACAGGACCCAAGGGCACATTCCCCTGCGGGACATACTGACCTCTAACCTGAGAGTTACCCCTTCTAGGGCCCCTAACAATTTGCTGCAATAGCACCTTAGTTTTTAAATCACCTTTCCGTTTGTCAATCCTATCTTTTTCATTATTGACACGGTTCTCATAGTACTGAGCCATGTGCAGTACTTCTGATTGTGATTTCGCCTGCCAAACGCTCTCAGAAGACATACTCTGTGACTGGATGTCAGGCAGTAATCCACGTACAAATGTGTCCACAAATAATCTTTTCCCAGACTCTGTGCTTAAGTCTTGTCCACTGAAATCTGAGAATACCTGTTCAAACTGATTAAAGAACTTGGTAGCACCTTCAGACTTTCATTGGACACAGGCCGTAAGCTTGACCCAAATAATTCTTTTTTTGGGAATTATGGTTTTTAATTTAGCAATGATTCTATCAGGCAGAGTTAATATCACCTGTTGTGGTCTTTCGCCAGCTGGCCTTTCCCCATCGAGTCTAGTTATATTCACCCATGTATCTCCCAACCCGGGTACATCGTCAATAGTTCTAACTTTTTTCCATAAATCTACAGGCAGGAGTACAGGAAACAACAAATCAATGTCACCTAAGGTGAACACTGAGGATTGCAAAACAGATTCCATCTCTTTATAAAACCCTATCAGATTTTTCCTAATATCAGGAATAGACTGTCTAATGGTGTTCACTTCCTGTCGTGAAAACTGGACGTGAACAAACTGTGATACATAATGCGCAGGAATGTTCACAGCGACTATATTATTTACAGCATCGGCCGCAACCTCAACCTTCGGGACAAATGTCGGAGGAACCTCTCTCATAGGCAACTGAGATGTAGGCAACTCTGAACGCTTACTAAGCAACAGAGCCAAAACGAGCGCTAAAGCAGTCGAAGAAGTGTCAAGTGAAAAATCTCTCTTAGAAATGTTCAATAACTCTGATGGACAACTAATGTTCCTTTTTACACATTCATCCTGCAGGTACTCTACCATTACCTGTATCACTTTCCTCTGCATTTCCAACGTATATTGACTATATGTCTCATATACCTCAACTGGAGTTATCGATATGTCTGAAATCCATCTAATCGCATCTTTCTTACATATTCGCATTTCCTCCGATATCGGTTTACGACACAGAAGGAACCGTTTCTGTACATACGTATTTCCCATTTCATCATCCTCAATCTGTATCCTTTCTAACTCCTTTCTATACCCAAATAACCTCTCGACATGCTCATTTACCTTCTCCACAGTGTCTCTGGAAAGTGCTAAAGTATTTAAATCCCTTAACCCTTGCGGAACATCCGCATTATTTAATCTTCCCCACATTATACATAACTGAATCCCTAAACCTTCAATAAAAACATTTTTCTCAGGAAAGTTATCTGTATTAAAAAGTGTGCAAAAAAGCGCTAGCTTGATCATCCTTCTCCATACAATGATTAGCCCATTAAATTAACTTAGGTTTCTTCTCCGGTGGTACAGTACTGCGAGTGACAACCTTTGACCCTGCACCACGATCGATTACAAGCGGCTCAGAACCACTTGGAAGAAAGGGAGCAGGCAAATTCGATGGAGGTGCTATAACTGGTGTGATAAAAAGAGGCAGAGGAGCAGGTGGAGGGACAAAAACCGGAGGAGTAGGAACAACAGGTTGAGAAGGAAGAGCAGGAATAACAGCAGGAAGAGGTACAGCAGCGAGAAGAGGAACATACAGAGGTGGCGCAGAGGCACCAGGCCTTCATTCATTTAATATTTTATCAATAAACTCATCAGAAACATGAAAATCTTTGGAATGATAGATTTTCTGAATACCAAGTGAGAAAGCCCTTTCCATATTTTTAGCCGACTCAGACTGTTTATCCTGGTCATATAACAACGCTTTTTCGGCATTCGTTTTATGACGGCGCACATGTTTCTCTCTACTCTTATGCTGTTGTAACGCTTCTTTTTTCCAATTCTGCAAAACATAAAATGCTACAGGTCTAGCCTTTTTCTTTAACAAGACTGACTCCAAATATTCAATGCGAGGGATCTCAAAACTACCATTGATTGGCCACTGAAGTTCGGAGGCATGTCTGGTTTGTCTGTGCCAAATATCATTAAATACCATACTTCCAATGCCATGCTTACAGTACATAGTACATGCCGGCGACCCCTCCTGTGGTGCCGGACAGCTAAATTCCAATGATTATCTATCACTGCGGAATAATGCCCTAAAGCAGGTAGACAATTTCCTAGGCATATCTCAAATTCTTGGTGTTACCTGGTCAATAATTGTGTCTGCAGATACAATACGCCAACATTCAAATTGTCAGGGTTGAATTAAGAATCGGGTCACGACTCACCTGACCAAACCTAAGGAGGACCGATCGGTACTTCTAAGAATCTTACCTAACCAATCTTACCTCGTGTATGGTGATTTCGACAAATCTGCCCGCCTCGATAAATGGACCCTCGTCAAGATGCCATCTCAGACCACAGTGTAATCGTCCAGGGATCGGGTCGTGCAGCGCAGCTGAGGTGTCTCGTCTCATCCAGGGGCCCCTTTCTTTTTGTCACACTGTCCGATCCCGGACCGATAGCGTGTGTCAACCTTCAACAATCCGGCATCAATCTTGAGGGTCCCTATTCGGGTGCCAACTGTGAAAACAGAAATAAAATATCGAGGCTGAGTACCCCAAAAGGAAATACACCGAACACGTGTTACAAAGGAACATACAAAGTACTTTATTCTCTACTGAATTCAATTACAAAAAAGGTGCAAAGTCAGATAGCTATCGGCCCTCAGTACAACACAACGAACTCCAGCGTGGTTCAGTGTGTTCACTGAGAGACGCTGTACATTAGAATGCATTCGCTTTTTATACATTTTGTTGGCACTATGTCCAGCCCCACTTCGGGTTAATATTCTACTTTATACATCACCAATTCTAGGGTTCGTGCCGAGTCTCAAATAACCGCATTTAACTGGTTTCGCATGCAGGCCTTCTTAAACATAAATACAATATAGTAAGACAGATGTTCTTCGTTCAGTATGCAAACACATTATCTCAATATATGCTCATGGATTAGTTGCATCGCACAAGTGATACCTTTACACATAGGTCAACGAAGGACGAGGTCTCAGTTCATAACCTCAACAAGTGGCCTGCAGGCAGATTACACATTAGCTATGTACAGAGGTCAAGACGGCCATGTTGTATTTTGCAATGACATCGTCCACCATTTTAGCTCACAGGGTGACTTTTACACAACGAATCTTAAAATGGCGGTTTGACCTAAAATGGCAGCCTACATAGATTTAAGGTCAGGACCTTGCAACACAGATTTCTTTCGCAAGCGACTTTCGAGCAGCTTGGCGTAGGTCAATATTAAATATATTTATTACAATAGGAGGCACAATATACTTTCTATTCCGACAGGTGAGCCTGCGGTCCGAGATGGCATCTTGACGAGGGTCCAAATATCGAGGCGGGCAGTTTGGCCAAAATCACCAACCACGTGGGTCCTTTGTGTCCTTAGAAATCCGATCGGACCTCCTTAGATCTTTTATCAGGTGAGTCGTGACCTGATTCCTAAGTATCCTGATAATTTGTTTTGGCACATTGCACTCACAAGTACAATTATTGACCAGGTAACACCAGTAATCTGACATGCCTGTTAAATTGTCTGCCTGCTCCAGGGCGTTATTCCGCAGTGACAGACAATCTTTGGAATTTGGCCGACCAGCGCCACAGGAGGGGTCGGCGGCATTTATTATGTACTGTAAGCACGGCATTGGTAGTTTAGTGCTTAATGACATTTGGCACAGACAAACTAGACATGCTTCCGAACTCAGTGGCCAACCAATGGTAGTTTTGAAATTCCTCGTATAGAATACTTAGAGTCTATATTATTAAAGAAAAAAACTAGACCTGCAGCATTTGATGTATTACAGAATTGGAAGAAAGAAGCTATGCCACAACTTAAAAGTAGGGAAAAACATGCGCGCTGTCATATGCCCAACGCTGAAAAAGCATTGTTATATGATCAAAATAAACACTCTGAGTCTGTTAGGAGCATGGACAGGGCTTTTTCAATTGGTATCCAGAAAATCTATCTGTCTAAAGACTTTCATGTGTCTGATGAGCTAATTGATAAACTTCTAAATGAACAAAGGCCTGGTGCCACTGCGCCACCACTGTATGTACCTATTCCTGCTGTTTTGCCTCTTCCTGCTGCCGTTCCTCCTCCCGTAGTTGTTCCTGCTCCTCGTATCGTTCCTCTTGTTGTTCCTCTTCTTCTGGCTGTTGTTCCTCCTCCTAATGTTGCTCCTCTACTTGCTCCTCCACCCTTGCCTACTGTTACGGGTTTGGTAGATTTGGCTTCTGCACCAGTGATAGCACCTTTGTTACCGAATGTACAAGATTCGTCTACTATTTCTCTTCCAAGTGGTTCTGTCCCACTTGTAGTTGATAAGATTGTAACTCGTAATACTGTATCTAAAGAGAGAAAGCGTGATTTAACTGAATGGGCTAGACAATGCACGGAGAAGGTCGAACAAGCTGATGTTTTTGCCACACTCTCTAATCTAGCAAGTTTTCCTGAGAAAAACGCTTTTATTGAAGGGTTGGGAATTCACTTATGTGTAATGTGGAACAGATTAGATGATATAGATCTCCCACAAGAGTTAAGGGATCTGAATGATTTAGCATATTCAAGAGATACTGTGGAGAAAGTATATGAGCACGTCAAGAGGGTTTTTGAGCACAGAAGGGAGTTAGAAAGTTTACGGAATGAAGAAATTGATGGTGATAGTTTGGACGCTATGTTTGTACAGAAACAGTTTCTTCCTTGTTGTAAGTCGATAAATGAGGAAACACGAATTTGCACACAGGATGTGATTAGGTGGATTTCAGACATGTCGATATCTCCCTTAGAATTATATGACACGTATAGTCAGTATGTGCCAGAAATGCAGAGGAAAGTGATACAGGTAATGGTAGAATACCTGCAGGATGAATACATAAAAAGAAAGATTTGGTGTCCCACAGAATTATTGAATATCTACAAGAGAGCTTTTTCGTCTAACACTCTTTCAGTTGCTTTAGCGCTCGATCTAGCTCTGCTGCTCAGTAAGCATTCAGAGTTTCCTATCTCTCAGTTGCCTATGTGAGAGGTTCCGCCAACATTTGTTCCAAAAGTTGAGATTCCAGCGGATCCTGCAACAGGTACTGCTGCTTAGGGTATTCCTGCACATTATGTGTCGCAGTTTGTTCACGTCCCGTTCTCAAGACAGGAAGTGAACACCATTAAACAATCCATTCCTGATATTCGAAAGAATCGAAAGGGTTCTATAAAGAGATAAAATCTATCTTGCAGTCATCAGTATTTACCTTGAGCGATATTGATTTGTTATTTCCTCTGCTCCTACCTGTTGATTTGTGGAAACAGATTAGGACTGTAGACGATGTACCAGAGTTAAGAGACACATGGGTTAATATAGTTCGATTAGATAGAGAAAGGCCAGCTGGCGAGAGACCACCACAGGTAATACTGACTTTGCCTGATACAATAGTCTCAAAATTAAAAGCTATAATTCCTGAAAGAAGGATTATTTGGGACAAACTTACTGCATGTGTCCAAGTGAAATCCGAAGGTGCTACCGAATTTGTTAATCGGTTCGAACAAGTGTTCTCAGATTACAGTGGACAAGATTTGAGCACAGAGTCTGGAAAATGACTTTTTGTAGACAAATTTGTGCGAGGATTGTTGCCTGACATCCAGTCGCAAATTATGTTTCGGAGAGCACTTGGAAAGCTAAGTCTCAGTCTGAAGTACTGCATATGGCTCTGTACTATGTGAACAGTGTCAATAACGAAAAGGAGAGAATCGAAAAGAGAAAGGGAGACCTGAAAACTAAAGTACTATTACAGCAAATTGTTAGAGGCCCTAGAGGGGGTACTTCACAATTAAGGGGACAGTATGCTCCACAGGGAAATGCGCCGTTGGATCCTGTAAATGTGAACCAGTGTGCTTATTGCAGACAAGAGGGTCATTGGCGTGCACAATGCCCGATCCTCCAGCAGTGGTCGAATAACGCATTTGGGTAGACGATCCAGAGGCCGCCCAGGGGCAGAGGGTCCTGGTAGAAGTCCGTTTTCTCAAGATTCACAACCTTTTTCACAGGATAATCAGGCACCGAGTGTGGATAATAGGAACATTTTTTATCATCCTTCTGCTGCATATCTCTCTGGAGAACTTCCTTTTGATAACATTCTATTTCGCTAGGATTGCTCGAAGCAGGGTTTGGAACTGATGCCTATTTCTGTTAATCAGAAAGGTCCCTACGTTGAAATGAAGGTGGGAAATAGGAAACATCTCTTCTTGATAGATACAGGAGCACAGAAGTGTTCCATTGACCATTCAGGGTTCCAAACATTCCACTGTCAGGGCAAACCAATGTTTCTGTAGGGTTTTTTGGTACGCCAGTAGTCTGTCCGGTTTCTTCGCCAGTACCGATTACATTGGGTCCTTCCCAGACCACTGTCCATTTCTTTTGACTATGAACTGTGGAGAGAATTTGTTGGGGTTGAATCTGTTGAAGGAATTAAATGCGGTAATTCATTGTTCTTCGGATGGAGTCCGTTTGACGATTTCACCACAGCAACGTTCTGTCTCTCAGTTCTTGACTAGACCTTTGCTGCCGGAATTTAGTGATGTTCCGGAGTGTTTGTGGGCAATTGATGACAATGATGTCGGTGTTCTGCAAATTGAGCCTGTTAAGACCATTTTGAAACATGAAGTAAAGTTGCCACGTACTCAGTATAAGATTTCGGTCGATGGTGAGCAAGCTTTGAAATGCATTGTCTCCGATTTTGTACATCGTGGGGTAATTCAGGAAATTGCAGGTAGTTTGTGCAATAGTCCGATTTTGCCTGTGTAAAAGAAAGACGATAATGCAATTCCTTTTCGTTTCATCATTAATTTACGTGCCATCAATAAGATTTTTGCTCCACAATTTTCTATTGTGCCTGATGTAAAGACAATATTAACCATGATTCTGGCGTCTGCTACTTTCTTTAGTGTTGTAGACCTTAAGAATGCTTTCTTCAGCATTCCTATACACAAGGATAGCAGATATCTGTTCGCGTTCACCTTAGGGGGACGCTCGTTTACATTCACCCGTGCACCGCAAGGTTACACGGAGAGTTCGAGCATCTATAGTAGGACTTTGAAAGAGCAGCTCGACACACTCAAGTTGCCTACCACTTCTACACTGCTCCAATATGCGGACAATCTACTTTTAGCTGCTGACTCAGAGAGTGCCTGTAAGGAGAGCACTGTGTTGTTGCTTATTCATCTAGTAAAACATGGACACTAAGCTTCACTCAAAAAGTTTTAATATTGTCGACAGGAGGTCTCCTATTTAGGCTACCTCCTGGCAAAGGAGGGAAGAAGGTTGATGCCTGAGCAGATAAAAATCATTTCTAGCATGCCTGTCCCAAATAAGTATGTCAGAGCC
This sequence comes from Ambystoma mexicanum, assembly GCF_040938575.1. Taxonomy (NCBI): domain Eukaryota; kingdom Metazoa; phylum Chordata; class Amphibia; order Caudata; family Ambystomatidae; genus Ambystoma; species Ambystoma mexicanum. The sequence continues at coordinate 501,635,112 of NC_090934.1, forward strand.
TTGATAGGAATGGCTTTTTACTGTAGACAGTGGATCCGGAACTTCTCGTTAACAATTAAACCAATGTTGGCTTTGACGAAGAAGGCCATTTCTTTGCCATTGCCGTGGAACTTGGAACACCAGTAAGAATTTGATCTGCTCAAGACTGCACTGTGTTCGGCACCTGTTTTGGGCACACCAAATTATGAAAAGGCCTTCGTGTTGTATGTGCATGAACGTGATGGATGTGCTTAGGCTGTATTAACGCAGGAACATAGAGGGAGGAATAGGTTGTACGGCTCCTTTTCTTCCGCTCTTGATCCTGTCACATGCGCTTTGCCAAGATGTTTGAGAGCTGTCACTGCTGCTGCTGCTGCTTCTGTGAAATAGAGCGAGGGAACGGTCTGAGGCCATGCTTTAACCCTGATGGTGCCTCACTCTGTAGATGTTCTATTAAACAGAACACAATAGCAACACCTCACCTCCGCAAGATTAACGAGATACGAATTGATCTTGTTTGCTCCGCACATTAAAATTAAAATTCAGAGGTGTTGTGTTCTGAATCCGGCTGAACTTTTACCTTTCCCGCAAGGTACTGCTTGCAGTGACGAAGCGTCACATGTCTGCCTTTACACCACAGAGCAAGAGACTAAAAGCAGAATCAATCTGAAAGATACTCCTTTGAACAATCCACAAGGGGAGCTCTTTTGTGATGGCTCCCATTTCAAACTTCCGGATGGTACATCCACGGCTGCTTATGCAATCACCACATTGAGCACGATTGTGGAAACAAAGAGAATCACGCATACCTCTGCACAGGCTTCAGAGATTATAGCATTGGCAAGGGCTTACAGTAAATATATATACTGGTAGTCAGCATGCTTTTGGGGTGGTACACAACTTTGGCAGACTTTGGGCAGAACGAGGTTGCTTGACCTCGCATGGAACGAAGATTCAGTACGGCTCCTTGATAGTACGGTTACTCTCAGCGCTTGTACTCCCCTCTCAATTAGCAATCATGAAATGTGCAGCGCATCATAAAATCATAGATGATGTGGGAAAAGGGAACTCTTTTGCTGACCAGATAGCCAAACAGACTGCCACTGATCCCTATTCAGAAATGTATACTTCAAGGGAAGCCACAAATGTTTGTACTTTGGATGAGGGTATCAAATCTGTGAAAAGTATTCAAGCTGATGCCACATTAGAGGAATCTAAGAAATGGGCTGAGGTTTTGGCAAGATTGGATGATGACGGATGTAGGGTGGACAAGTTAGAAGGGAAATGGTTGTTGCCAGACATGTACATTACAATGATGGTGCTATGGCTCATGGACCTTTCCACATATGTGCACGGAAGGTTACCAAAATGTTACAAAATGTCTGGGTGAATGATAAAATCTCCAAAGTAGCTGAACGTTTTGTTCAAAGTTGTATGATTTGTTTGCAGCATAATATGGGAAAGGGCACATTGACTCCAAGGGGTAGTTTTGCTCTACCTTCTGTCACCTTTGATGTTATCCTCTTTGATTTCATATGTACTAGTTGTTATCTGCGCCTTTAGTAAATAGGTTGAAGCCTTTCCTGTTAAGGATGCCACATCAATGACAACAGCGAAGACCATGCTTAAGGAATATTTTCCTAGATTTGGTTTGCCAAGGGTCATCTGGTCGGACAATGGTCCACATTTTATCGGTGCTGTAATTCTGCAGATATGCGCGGGATTACAGATCGATAAACTGTTTGATTCGGCTAGACATGCTCAAAGTGCTGGTTGGTAGAGAGGCATAAGGGCATCATAAAGAATAAGCTCGCTAAGACGTGTGCCGGCACCAAACTGAAATGGCCGGATGCCTTACCGATCATGTTGTTGTCAATGAGAACGACTCCACAGACTAAGACTGGGCTCTCCCCATTTTAGGTGGTTATGGGTAGGCCAGCTAACAATTGGAACCTACCTAAGCCCCGATCTTTGCATAACATTGAACATGTACTTCTTTCCGACTACTGTGGCCAATTAAAAAAAATCTGCATTTGATTTATCAACAGGTGCCAGAAGCCCCCCCTATAAAGTACGAGGGCCCAGGTCACAGCACACGGCCTGGAAGCTGGTTTCTCGTCAAATCATTTGAAAGAGCATCCTGCCTCGCACCGTGTTGGCGGGACCCGCATCAAGTTCTATTGGCCACATAGACCGCAGTACGAGTGTCGGGGCAAAAGCATTGGATCCACGCATCACATATCAAGAGGATTCCCTTTGTTTTGCCACTCAATACAGAAGACACAGAAATCCTTACCAGCGCTTCTCCCAACGATCACGCAGCATCGAGCAGCATCGAGAGTGCTTCGGAGACTCTCCCTGAGCCCGTGGGGCCTGGGGAAACAGCCACTTTATCTCCACACTCTCCTACAGATCCTTATTCGCCATTGTCAGGGTCTGTCATGGATCCGCCACTTCCATCAGGAAGCAACAACACATTATTCTCAGATCACGCAGTACCAGGAGTCACAAGGTACGATCTGTGCCCAAGGAGATAGACTTACTGCACGGTTCAGCTGTCCAACCAGGAAAAATCATTGGAGGGCTTGTCTTTTTGGCCGGTTCTTTTGTACACAAGGAATTCTGTTGGCTGGGGTTAGGGAAGGACTAAGAAAACATGCGATCAGGAGATCGCCAGCAAACAAACTCTGGAGTATTTGTTTGAAGAAACAATGCCTGCAACCGCTCCCACTCGTACGGAACAAATAAGAGACTGTGTGCCTAATAGTAGTAATGAACAATTGAATATATGGGCTCCGAAAATGTATTGTTGTCTTGTGATTATGTTAATCGGCTTCACAATAGTAATTGCCTAAGGATTTTGATATTTGGAAGAAGTACATCTGATTCAAATTTTGCTACCCACTGAAAATGTACCTACTGTTTCTACACCTTTTGTGCATCTGCACACTCTATCTCCTAGAGCCTCTCAGAACAGACAGAGTTACCACAACAACACTTTATTACTCATAATGAATGCCACACATGCCATTTTTAATAGATCTAATTGTTGGGTCTGCTCGCATTTACCGCAACACAGAGGCAAGGGGTTGGGTTAGTATATTCATACTTTACCTCTGACTACTGCATTCTATGCATCTTTAAGGGCACTATTCTTTGGCCAATGGAATGATAGCATCTCGGGGAACTTTGATGGAACTAATTTGAATGATTTTGACAGACGAGTTCTAACGCCCATGGATGCTCACTTTTTGCGAATAGGAGCAAGCTTAATGTTGCTTCTATTAGGCCTTCTGATAAATTGTCTCGTCCTTTTCAATCTCTGATCTCTTTCAAGATGGCCCCTATAGGCAATAGGGATGCCACGCCACCTTCCTACACTGTTAACCACAGCCCCGATTCAGTTTCTTTCTGCATACAGAGGAATGGTACTCAGTCAATGGGTGATTTCAAGGGTTGCGCCAACGTTGCGAATTTGACCAGTGTGCAATTCCCGTGAGGAGAAGACACTTTCTTGCTGCTGCTGCTGTATTTTGTCAACGTGCGCTGGGAGTTCTAAGAACTCGCGCATTTCGCATTTCCATCTCGCCTGCTCGCTCGCTTCCAGGAGGAGGCGGAGCGCTGTGCCGTCACGTGACTGATCACCTGACCTATCCAGGCACATACAACAGAGCTCAGCACAGCCGAGCGGCGTGTGCAATTCCCGTGAGGAGAAGACACTTTCTTGCTGCTGCTGCTGTATTTTGTCAACGTGCGCTGGGAGTTCTAAGAACTCGCGCATTTCGCATTTCCATCTCGCCTGCTCGCTCGCTTCCAGGAGGAGGCGGAGCGCTGTGCCGTCACGTGACTGATCACCTGACCTATCCAGGCACATAAAACAGAGCTCAGCACAGCCGAGCCGCGTGTGCAATTCCCGTGAGGAGAAGACACTTTCTTGCTGCTGCTGCTGTATTTTGTCAACGTGCGCTGGGAGTTCTAAGAACTCGCGCATTTCGCATTTCCATCTTGCCTGCTCGCTCGCTTCCAGGAGGAGGCGGAGCGCTGTGCCGTCACGTGACTGATCACCTGACCTATCCAGGCACATAAAACAGAGCTCAGCACACCCTTGCGGCGTTAAGCCCGACATGCGTAAAGGCCAACGGCTGTTGAGCGGCTGTTTGGCGCTGGTGGCGCGATAATCAGGGAGACTGCGGAGGAACTACCTCTTTGATCCCTTCTGAGCGCCCACTCCCTCTGTGCAGTGCGCACAGGCCACATATTGAGTACTCTAGGTGGTTCCAGCTAGTCTGCCTACGGCTAGCATTTTTGTACTCTCTGCAATGACTGCCCAATCAGGCCAGGGAGGCCCCCAAACAAGGAGGAAAACGATTCAACAACGACGGATGCAGAATCCGTGGACAGCCTTGAAGGCAGACGCGGCTTCAGACACTTCAAAGGTAAGCACTGCTTCACGAAAACACGCGTCTAAAGCGCAACCTGAAACGCTTGATTTAACAGGAACAAAGCAATCACTGTTAATTGCTGTGTCCCCTTCCGACCCCTCTATGACTTCTCCCTCGCACGATAAATCCTTTGATGCTCCAACAACGAACACAACGTGCGCAGCAGGCAGCAAAGAGGTGTCAGAACGAGTAACAAATGACTGTCGGTTGTCACCAGGAAATTCCGAAAATCCTCTTACCCTGACAAGTTTTGCTCAAGCTAATCCTACTGCTCCTGTGCCACCTCCTGCGCTGCTCATATCGCCACTACAAACCATTGGTAATCAGATAGTTGACGGAGGCGCACACACTATGCCTGACGCCATCCTAAAGGGGGCAGTGGGAGCTGCGGGGTCTGAGGGATCTGTGCCGGCACTCACGCCTGGGGACGCCGAAACAAATGATTCATTAGAGAAGGCTGTTCCATACATAAATGTACCTCAACAAAGGCCACTACTAACTCTTGACAACTTACTTCCGATTGGCCTAAACTTGTCAAGAACATTTTCATTCAACAATACATTTCAAGCCACGCATAACCAGATCACCTCAGAAACAGCTGATGAATTTTTTTCCCCTTTTGAACTTACGGATGCAGAACTAATGGAAGCCTCACAAGATGAGGAGGGAAACGGGCGCCTACTTGAATCTGATGAAATAATATTAACTACACAGGCCTTAGACACAGACCACGCAACTGTAAGAACTATTCCGGCAACTGTTGACACACCGCGGAGAGCTCCTCGGTTTCTACAATCCAAGGAATATACGACGTCTAACACCATTCAGTCTCTCCATGGCTACACAACTGTAAAAGGCAGTCAGCAACATACACTCCAACGATATAGTCGCAATCACATCGACCATGCTGATCTCCTTCATAGATTGTGTGACAACATGGGACACATGCAGATGGGGAACTTCAATAAAATTTGTTCGCCAATACGTGACAAACGAAATGGCGGTGGTACAGGAGAAAGTACCTCAAGTACACCTCACGTCAAGCCAAGAGGTCCAACATTTAACATAGACCCCTCCAGTAAATCGAGAAATGAGAACTTAAAGTCTACAACATTACAATCTTCTCAGGAATTACCTATTACCACGGCCGCTACCTCGACGCTGGCAAAAGATCCCAATTTGGAGAATTTAAACAGTTCACATTTAAATCTGTCAGACAAAACCAGCACTGAGTCAAAACCAAGTTTGTCCTCAGCAGCTGCAATGCAGATCTACAATAATGTTCTAGCAGCCTCGTCTGCGGCACTCCTTCCGTTTTTGAAAATGTATGAGTCACTCCACGAGGCCTACAAAGACCAGACGTCACTCATAATAACTCTAAAAGAAAAAATGGATAAATTCGACTCTGTGACACACTTCCTGCAACTACGGTCGACACAAGAAGCAGAAAAAACATTAAGATGGCAAGAGCGCCTAAGTGACCTCGCAGCGCGTCACCACTGCCAGAATGACTCTTTAGCCGACGGTTTGCTTGAAGCCGTAAAATGGATGAGACATTCAGCCTTGATGAACCCAAGCATCGAAACTACAAAGCTTCAAGTGCCTTCACGATCGAGCAAAGATCCTCACAACCAGCAAGTTCAAACACAGAATACAAATGCAAATGTTTTAATTTCAAACAACACTGATGCAGCTAGTGAATCTTCAACTACGACCGGCCAGCAAGAAGTTAGAGTCCAGGTCGTGCAACCCCCCGAGTGTGGTTCTGTGTCTTTTCCGAACGAACAAGCAATCTGTTTCAATCCAAAACTGACTTCCAAAATATCTACAGCCTCTTTTGGTATCTTCGAAGGTCCGGCAAAATCACTAAAGGTTCCCACGAGGCAAGTTCAAACAACCCAGAAACCGAAAGGCAGGCAGTCAGAGCCTGGGAAAAAATTGCCAGACCCTGAAAAACATGTACAGCATTCAAAGTCACAAAAATTCATCAGAAACGTAACACACGACTGTAGAGTTGGCTTATTCGAAAGAGCTGAACAGCCAAAAATTGATGACCAAAAAATTGTTCAGGAAGTCACAAACCACAGTAGAGGAGGCCGTCATGTCTCTCCGACAAGCAAGAGACAAAGAGTTGACGCAGACCGTGAAAGTCCCATGAGCAAGTCACCGGGATCAGCAATCGATATATCCAACTTTTCTACTCACTCTGATGAAGGCACAGCCGATCGCTCAATCGTCCCTTCCAATATGGCCACCGATGACATCCAACATGAATCCTCGCATAGGCTAAATCCAAGAGCGGGACAGGAGGCAACCTATGATAATAGGTGGACAAAGCCTGAGGACTGTCTAAATCTGCCTATATGCCTTAACCCAAAAAATCCCCGACAGCATGAAAAAAAGCAGGTCCGATACTCATCAAAAGCATCCACATCTTCGAGATCTGGAGCTAACTCGCTATTCTGCAAATTGAAACTACAAAATCTACATCGAGAAGACCATGATTTGAACCTGAACCGCAAAAACGTACTGAAACTATTTTCTTGCATTCCATCCCTCAGAACGATTTTGTCGGAGGACATTCAAATAGTTGCGTATGCTTCTGAAAAGTGTTGTGACCAGGTACTGCTACACATTTCCTCAGGATCAGTTCGAAATATAATTCTGAATGCACTAGAGGAATTGTTAACATTTGGGTTCGACATATCGGTGGAACCGACGAGCTTCAGGTCCGACATCGAAATGTCCAATACAAAAGACACCTTTCAAGGGACCCAAGAACAACGACGTGCTGAGCTTCGTAGAGAAATGGCAATCTCAGTAACCTCAGGCACAAATCTTAATCATCCAGTGAAAAATGGCAGCCACACTAACATCTCTGGTAGACGTTAGCCATCAATCAGCAGTAAAAAGTGTACTTGTGAATTTATTTCATGGAATACTAGAGGATTCACTCACCTATTCAACAAATTTGAGGCTGACTTGGAAAGGGTCTTTGTCATTTGTCTTCAGGAGACATGGTTGTGCGAGCCACCATCGAGGGACGGATTCCAGACTCTATTAAATCCTGCAACAAAAAATGTAAAGGGGAGACCCTCTTCTGGTTTGGTCACTATGATCAAAATAAACACCAGGTGGCGCCTTGTTGATTCCTCCAGTCCTAATCCATTCGTACAAAGTGCACTGCTCCAAACTACAGACGAAGACCAAGAAACAAGGAAACACCTGCTTATTATAAATAGTTACTGGAATCCGGCAAAAATAAGCACCAAAAAATTTCATCGACTCAATAACAACCTGCATTGATCAGACATTGCTAAACTACAAGAATCTATCAATAATCTGTGCAGGCGACTTAAACTGCTCCTGGTTCAAATTCGATCATGCAACCAAGCAGTTCAAATTATCATCATACGATGAAGTAAAAAGTCGGGAGTCCAAATGGAGGCAGGCGCTATGCAATAGAAATTGCAATATGGTAAATGGACAAGTTCTGGGCGACAAACCACCCCAAAAAACCTGGTCATCCCCATACGCCCAATCAATAATTGATTACTTTTGGGTATCAAAAAGTTTCTTTGAAAGTGACATAAGACTATCAATAAGCTCAATGTCAAGTAGTGATCACAATCTGCTTCGGTTGGCCTGTATGGTAGAATGGACGATTGAGCAAAGAAAATACGATCTCGTAATTTCCGTAAACAGTGGCGGAAACCGGCTGAAGATGGATAGACCAACGATAGAGAAAATAAGCCAGAAATTACGGCGGACCTCTGAACAGTCTGTAAACTACGCACCGTTGCTATTTGATTTCATCACAGTCAAATCCGGTGATCGTACAATGGGCTCCAAACATAAACACCTCTCATCTTCAATCCTGACACAAGCAAAACAAGTTATGAGACGAGATATAAGAACCTTAAAGAAGTCCCACAAATCGGACAGCGACACAAATGCAATGAACAACGCCATACGCATACGTCGCCAAAAATACCGTAACTGGTTAAAATCGCAAAAATCGATAATTGAGCAAGATCAAGCTGAGTACCTGATGAGGCATTTAGTCCAAAAGAATTCCCGAGAAATCTGGGCAATTTTGAACGCAGGAAACTCGAAGCACCAGTCACTACCATCGAACGAGATTGATGCCGACTCATGGGAACAGCATTATGGCAACATCTTTTGTAAAACAGCTAATGAGGACGCTAGAAAACCTGCACAAGAGACAATATCTTGGGAACCTCGAATAACAGGACCAGACATAAGACTCGCCATACGATCTCTGAAAAATTCACACGCAGCAGGCCCAGATTTAATATCAAACATGATGTTGAAAAAGAACGAGGAGCAATGGGCAATCTTCATCGAACTATTGTTCGCCCGTGTGCTTACATCAGCAACGATACCTGACTCCTGGCGGGACGCAATCATAGTGCCAATCTACAAAAAGGGCAATCGGGCAGATCCAATCAACTATCGCCCGATTGCCCTGCTGGACACTATAGGCAAAATCTTTGCATCTTTTTTACGTCAAAGGCTGGCTGCGTGGTCTATGTCAGAACAAATCCCTGATATCCGGCAAACAGGTTTTACCAAAGGCGTGGGGGTGGAGGTGAACCTGTTGCTCCTAAACATTCTCAAATTAGAAAGCCAAAAGGCAAAGACGAGACTATTTCTCGCCTTCATAGATCTGAGGGGTGCTTTCGACAGTGTAAACCGAAACAAACTGTGGCAAAAACTGGCAAATTGGAAATGTCCAAGAAACCTCATCAAGCCAATTAGAGCACTACATACGCAAACCACCGTCAGCATAAGACTAAACAACGAAGGCACCCTATCCAAGCGGATACCAACCAGCATAGGTGTGAAACAGGGATGCCCATTAGCTACTGAACTCTTTAAATTGTTTATTTCTGACATCCCTGCTCATCGCAAAGATGTGCGATGTTTTCCACCAAAACTGAATAACATCGAAGTAGGATGCATAATATATGCTGATGATGTGGTTTTACTGGACAGAACCGAGATAGGCTTGCAACGCCAATTAACAAACCTTCATGACTACCTGCACAAAAATGACCTGGAGCTAAATATTGAAAAAATTAAGATCATTATTAATAGCCAAAATTGTCCGAAAAGACAAAAAACCTTCAAGTGGAAAATCGATGACATCTGTCTTGAAACAGTCAATTCAATCAGATATTTGGGAATCATCTTTAACAGCTCAGTCCATGAACATCACTGGAAAGTTGACATGATCAATCGTATGACTCAATTTGGCATTCAGGGACAGTTGCTGAACAAAACGTTTGGCAAGTTCACTTTAACACCGGTCTTGATTTTCTATACCCCAAAGGTAGTTCCAGCAATCACCTTTGGATCAGAATCCGGTTGGAACATAGATGTCTCGTTTTGGCAAAAATTGGAAGGAATCTTCTGGCGGCGTGTTCTGAAGCTTCCAACCTACATATCAATGACCCAAATCAGATAAGAACTTTCACTGAATTCTCTACATTCGCATGTAATGTGGAAGTCCTTAACAGTAATGCGAAAGATGAATTTGTCTCCGACAGCCCCTGCATTCCAAATTTTCTCTGCGACAAGTAACACAGGGAATTCGAAACTTCTCGATGAGTGGAAGCAAATCATGCTGAGAATCTTAGCCACTGCTGATCTCAACCTGAACGATCTACTAGAGAGACCACAACTAGCAAAAAAAAAGTTCGAACAATGGTGCTGGATTTCGAACAATGAATCACGTCTCTTGAAACCGACCACCTTAGACTCTGGAGTTGGGGCACTTAAACTAAATGTTACAAGCAACTACCTAAAACACTGCCCGTCTCGACATCATCGTGAGCAGTTCCTAAGGTTTCGTTTAAATGCCATAAAAACGAAAGAAATGATGTGGAGTCGTCACTTTAAAGAAGTGAGTAACAACATATGTCGTTTCTGTCACTGTGAAACCGAAACTTCTGAACATCTCCTCACTAGATGCAAAGAAACCACCGCCAAACGGATGACGCATCTGGGAGACTTCATTCCTGTGGACTGTATTAGTCGAGATTGGTGGTCATATGCGGCAGCCGGACACTGTATAAAATTAAGCTGTGCCGTAGTTGACTACTTGGACTCTCTACGTCTCGACACAAACTTTATTTGAAACAACGTTTCATCCAGGATTTTCAGAAGTGTCTCGAGCGGACGGTAACAGTCTGATGGACCTTTGCTTGTTTTGGAGAAGTCCTCTTCTCTTTTTCTTCTTTTTCCTTCTTTTTGGATACATAGGACCACATTGTAATAAAAGTCTGATGTCACAATGCTTGCATTGAGACATGTCAGACTGGTGTTTCAATAAAAAAAAAAATAAAAAAAAAAATAAAAAAATTTGACCAGTGAGGACAGACCTCTTTATGTAGGCAAACCTGTCTACTTTGTTTGCGGTAATTAAGCTTTCCCATGGTTACCTAGGGATTGGCAGGGAACCTGTTATTTAGGGATTCTATTACCCGGGGTATTCATAGCAAGCACCATAGAAATCTCTATGGCTCGTCCAAGGCGGGACGAGAATGGCGATACTTCAACACAAGTTCTGGGTGACTTAGCTAAATCTTTTGTACCTTTTTGGGGGCAAATATTAAGTTCTGAGGCTTTCAGAAGACTAGCGAGAGTACTGGAGAGGACCATCAACTGGACCACTGACATACCCTATAACATGACTTTAGAACAAAAAGCGGTAAGGTATGTGGCACTTCAGGACCGGATGGCCTTAGACGTCATCCTGGCTGAGCGTGGTGGAGTATGTAAATTAGTGTGGTTCGCTTGTTGCGTTTTCGTGCCAGATTCCTCCCCAATCATTTTTAAGGCAATACAAAATCCGTACGTCCTTAGTTTAGAAGTGCATGTTCCTGAGGGAAACTGGGATCTTAGCGCTTGGTTCTGGGACTTCTTACGATCTTGGGATGGAAGCTACTTTCAATCTTGCTAATCATTTTGGGTATACTGTTGTTTTTCTGTTGCTGTTTACAGTGTCTTCCTGGAATATGCTCGGTGTTAGGAGGATGTTGTGCACAGGCGATGGGAACGTTAGGACAAAAGGTACGTGCCCCAGAGAAGATGACAAACAAATTTGTGTTGAAAGAAATATCTGTTTCTGACCTCATGGTGATCGATATTTCTGATAGTGATTCAGGGTGTATGGACATTGAGATGTGGAGTTACTCGTAAAGTGACTAGAAGTAGTTTAGCGCTTGGCTTAGGCCAAAAGGAGGGTTTGTTAAACGGGAAATCATATTGTGCCTCCTTCTGTAATATACATTGGCCTAAGCCCAGTCTCTCTACGAAGAAAACCATGTTTCAAATGTGCCGATTTTGGATCGACGTCACCGCCATTTTGGGATCATCCGCCATTTTGATTTCTGTTCAAATGTAACTCTGTGTTCTAAAATGGTGGACTGTGTTTCCAACTAGTAACCAAGCCTTCCTGAAGCTTGCCCTTTAGTTAATATTTAGACTGTCTGTTGGCCGAATGTTTAGGCTGAGTAAAGAGACCTTGTCCCATGCCTGACTTGTGGTCTCAGGATTGTCTGCACTAATAAGCCTGATCCACGGACATACATCGACACAATTTAATGCAAATATCGAACGTGGACACTGGCTGAACTGCATTGTGAGGGACATGTGCTAAGGCTTACTGCTAAATCCGGGAATACACTGTTGCCATTGTGACTTAATTGTATGTAAACTAAATGTAATCCGTGTGCATATTGTCATACAAGCCATAAGTGAACTCGGCACAAACTCTAGACCACGGATTATTAACTTGCAGAGGGGCTAGACATTATTACAAAATTGTATAAATGCATGAATGTCCAGATGTCCAGTACCTCTCACTTCTCACACTGAGTGGCTGGTATTCACTGTGATGTACTGAGGGCCAGATAGCTATCTGATTTGTTTCTTTGTAAACTGTGCAGTAGTAATAAAGATCTGTGAATCTTTATAAGCCTGTGTTTGGTGTATTTCCTTTTGATAGTACTCAGCCTCGATATTTCCTTGCGTTTTCAGTAGCTAAATGCGCCCTTATGCTTCCGAATCTTTACAAACTCTTAAGTTGAATTACAATATTTGAACCTTATGCTTCCAAACCTTTACAACCTCTAATGTTAAACTACAATCTTTGAACTAAAAAAACCCTTTTGCCAACATTAACTCATGTGTGCATGTGCCAATGTTTCGCCCACTTTTGGCTTTATCTAGGCATCCATAACTATATGATCATCAATAGCATAAACATTTGGAAATCAAAATCATACATTCTTTGTCCAAAACCTACCTGTGTATATTTAATCTATCTGTTACTGCAATGTATGTGCACTTAGTGGTTGGTTCAGTTCCTGCACCACTGCCCTATATCAACTTTGGTCATTCCATCTGAATGGACATTCAACAGGAAAACATATGCAGTGTTATTCACCTTGCAGGAGTTGCATTCGAGTTGTACCAACCAGTTAAATTTTCAATCTCTTCTTCATGGTGCGTGCTTGGAGGCAATTCCCCAAGAAATCTTTATCAGTCAGCAGTTGTTTTATTTCAAATGTGGGGTGGTGCTCTGCGTATTTTGCAATGCTATGTGCATATATACCTATGGTGCACAATGGCACATCCAAGCCGCCCACTGCATCCAAACAACAGGGCCTCGAGCCATGCTCAGTGAACACTGTGCTTGGGTGTTTTGTTTCACCATGCCCCACGATTCTCAAAGAGCCCCAATGTGACTACAAGCCGTGGGCTTTCACCATGCAATGGCACCTCCTAGGCACACATTGCGCCTATTGAGCATATCCCTGGCCGAATCAAATACACCAAAAGTGCCAACTGAGCAAAGTCATGTCCAGGCACTCCCAAGCTATCTGAGGTGACCATTGGGAATGACTTATAGCCCTGTACTTTGTCCACTTTGCTCGAAGTATGGCCAACGGCTATGTCCTGAGAAAGCCAATCTGACCACTGACAACTATGCCTCAGACCATGCCGAGGGTCCACCAACACACATAAAGTGGTCACTGGACATGGTCTGTCATCATGCCAAAGGCTGCCCGGCACTGTGAAAATGTCACATTCTGGAGGCAGGAGGATGGGAATGGGGGGAACTGCTACCTGAAGTAATGTATGGTAAATTCACAAGGGACACATTCCATCCTCTGCCTCAAGTAGAGAACTAATCCAATTGACAAGAAATCCATATGGAAGCTTGGGAGATTTAGATATAATGATGAATGCACATATTGCTCTAAGACAAAACCAGCAGCATGTGTGTCATGGCATATCTGCAAAATCCGCTCATACTCGCTTGTGGGGTTTCTCGAATATCAACATGTAGCCAGACATGAATACGTTCTGATACTAAATAGAAATTAGATTGTGTCATTCCTGGAGAATTACCGGACTGGGAGTCACTCTGGAAAATATTTTAAAACGGCAGAAATATGTTCCTTAATCTCCGATGTCGTGGGTCAGTCACAAGACAACAAATGACAGCTGGGGAAGGAATAGTACAGACTGGACTGTCCTAATCATCAACATGCCCACACAACACACCCAGTTGCCCACAGTCAAGACATGTCTCTAAGCCCTCCTAATCCTTTTATACTATACAAAAGGGAACATTGAGATGGGACGTATTGGAGTTAACAGTCACTGTGGGAATCACAGGTGCATAACGGTGCAGTGTATCATAGAGTGGAAGGAGAAGAAGAGTTAAAGAGAGCGAGAGGCATGTAGTGGAAGTACCCAAGAGTGTGGGAGGAGCAGAGGTGGTCCTCCCCATGCTAAAAGACCAACACCATGTCATGCAGGTGGACAGCTCCTTTTCATACCCTGCACCAGACACATGTGGGGGTCCTAGAAGATCCATGCTCTGACCCTTGATCTTCAACATGTACACCGGGCCCTGGAAATTCTTCTTATCTGCCACAACATCTTCATCCACCAAAACTGAGATGATACTACACTCTACCATTAGCATGCTGTGCCCCACAAAATACAAAATTCCTCCTTTGCTTCAATAACACAGAACACACCCGCAGCCAGACCTGGCTGTCCGCCATGAACCTAGAGGGCTTCACCCTACAGTTGTACCATGCACCATGCCCTTGAGATTCCACATTGACAGCCAAATTTGCATCAGAACGCATGTAGAAACAGAAAAAAAAAGAAACGATTCTTCTCATTCTCTCTCGTGGAAAACATTAGAATTTCCTTTCAGGCAATAAGACCCCATACAAAGTACAGGGTGTTTTTCCTTTGTCGCCTAGATGGTGGTACACACTGCTCACCAGCCAACTCATTTCTGCCTTGGCACAAAGAGAAATATCCTTCCTGTCATCAGAGCGCTAAACAAATTGGACCAAATTAAAACAAATTCATCAAACTACATAGGTTGACCCTACAAGCACACTTCTCCTCGAAAATGAACTGTATCATTTCAAAAGCCATCACCTTACATTATCCTTCCTAACTAAATGACAGGAACAGCATCTATGGTGGCCAACACTCCACAAGAATCCTGGGCCTGGAAAGATTGAGGCTGTAAAAGTGTAAAAAAAAGAGGAAACAAATATTAAACAGGCATTTCGTATCTACTCCTCAGCCTATGCAACCTCACACTCATCAGCTTTAGACGCACTCCCACAATCGTGCAATGCAGAAAGGATCTCAAGACCAACTTCTTCAAAGAACACCTTCTTTAGGAGCTTAGACAGTCTCTGTAGCTATACATTCAAAGAGAATCATATTATAGTAGCATTCTTAATAGTTATCCTGTCCTTAAATTAACCAATTTAAGTTGGGAGTTTTAGTCAATGTACCATTTCTTCTGAAACTGACGTGTTTTATTGTATTCCTGTTTAATCTGTTTCCTGCGAGTTAAATCATTTAACAATTGGTTGATGTATTTAAGTTCAACATTGTTTAAAGTAAGTACCAAATATTTGTACAGTTTCCCCATTTCAGTATTTAATCATTTCCAATATACAAAACGAAGATTGTAGATGTAAATATATTCCGTATCAAGCATATCATATGTCAATACCGTGTTTGTTCTCCTTTATCTCTCTGTGTGTCCCTTACTAACATACACACACACACACTGTTTCTGCACTCTTTTTTCTCTCTGTCTCCTAATATGTGTTTGTCTCGTTCTATGAGAGTGAGAGTTGAATAATTAAGTGTATGATTTATAGAGCTATGAGTGAATTTGCGGACACCTGTATGACTATAGTACTAAACAAATATCTTGAGGCGAGGGGTGGGTGCCTGTTTTAATTTTGCAAAAGCATCTACTAATACAATCACACAATCCTATAATTATTTCATTGTAGTAACATCACAAGATGACAGTCTGATATACTCACATCACAAGCTTTCAAACTATCTTTGTCAGAAAGGAAAGGGGGACAAATAGCTGCAATGAGGGTTCAAGCCTGTTTTGTATAACATCAAATAACATTTTTGGGAACATAATGATAATACCAGATCTTTACATTTGACAACTATGTATTTGATATAAGGGTTTTGTGTTTGAATGTCTAAGTAAATAATGCACATTGAGTTTGAAGCTCATCTCATTTTACACACCACTAATTTAAAATAGTGTACCATTTAAATGGGTACACTGATTCAGATACCTTCAGGATTTGGAGGTGAGAATAAAATAGCCATGTCATCAGACAATCCATTGAGTTTCAAGAGCCACCTATGTTTCCTAGTGCATTATGGCAGCCCCATCTCTTGAAAAGAATTACTGTGCACATTCTCAATTCTCAATGCACATACATCCTAAGAGTAGTATATCAAGTGGATTCTTGTAACTTTTGGGAAGGAGTACATAATCTTAAGGGGCTGCATTTTGCTTGGGCTATAATGTGTTTTAACAATAACCTCTTATCTTTGAATGAAGCTGTATGCATCTTCTGCATGTTAAGATGATGCCATTTGCAGAAAGTGAGCCACTAATCATTCTGACCAGATATAATGGGCCTCATTACACGGTAGGCAGTAACCATGGCGCTATTAGCACCATGGTTGCCGCCGGTATTTTACTGTGTCCGCCTTGGTGGATGGCGGAATTACCGCCCTACTCCATGGTGAGCTGGGGCAGTAATTCCCCATTCACCAAGGCACTTCCCCATTCCCATTTTTGTAATTTGGTAAAACCAGCCGTTAAGGTCGGGCCCCGCAAAGGGAACTCGTAGTAAGGCGGTAAGAGTTTACCAGTACCGGTGCCCTTACCGGTACCGGTAAACCCTTACCGCCTACCGTGTAATGAGGTCCAATGTCAATAGATCAACCTCTGTCTGTTGTGAGTTGGGTCAGAAATCTGTAGTGAGAAGTGTAGACCCTTCTTGATTGTAATTGCATTGTTGTCAACAAAGCTGTGCTTAATTTACATGGGCACTTGTTTCTCCAAACATAATTATTAATTTCTGCTCTATGACCAGTTCTGCAATCTTTGCAATATGTTCTCTCTGAATGTCATGCCAATGCTTGGTGGTCTAAAGAAGAAAAGAACATTAAAGAGGTAATTCATGGATTATTTGCACCGAAAAAAAAACGGGATTTGTGCGCCATTCTGCCTGTAAATCCCTGTTTAACAAATGGGGATTTGCAAGCAGAATGGCACACAAATCCCGTTTTTTTCGGTGCAAGTAATCCATTAATTACCCCCTAAATGTTTCTGAGTTTGGAGTTTTTGACAAGGTTTCATTCTTCAAAAATGTTCCATAATGGACAATTTTGGTTGGTATGTTAACACTGTGTATCATTCCCACGCCTCCAAAAAGCCAAGAGTCTGTTCTTGAAGAGGTTTGTGTATTTATTATGAAGCCTGGGTCAATACATTCAGCTGAGGTTTCACTGTATTTGGGTGATTCAGGTTTGGGTGAACATTTCAGAGATTCGGTTGACAGATCCATGTTATACTCGTGACAATTCATGCTGATGTACTGTTGTTGTAAACATTGAGTTTCCTGACATCACATGTACAAATCAAACAAAGTACAAAGTCAATGGAATAGATCAGAACTTTGCCTGATGTGGATGCTCAAAGAAAGAAAACTGCTAAATGACTAATGACGTTGCTTTGATAACAAAATGTACTTTTGATTTGGAGCTGACAAAACATTGTAATCTTTGGAAAGGAATGCAAGTATAACTTTTTTGTTTTTACATAGCGACATTGCAGGTGATCATATTTGCAAAGGTGGCCGGTGCGTTTTAGGGAGCAGTGCTGTAGCTAAAATAGTGTTCTAGCCATCCCCCTTTCATACGTGAGTGTCGGGGGCATCTACGGCGCTCCCTGCACCCCCTTGGAATATGGCAGTGCATTTCATCATGATAGGCTCTTGATAGGCCTTCCATTGTGAAATGTGCCAAAAAAAGAAAGAATAAAAAATACATCTCTATCCATGGTTGAAGAATTGCAAGTTAAGTGGGATATCAGAGGTTAATGTCACTGCTATTCCATGCTTAAAATACATTAACGAATGCCCCTGAAATTATCCTTTCATTCACTGCACTTCCCCTGTGCCTGTCCATCAACGCACACGGGCAATGTGTTTGTTTTTTGCACTTTTTTTGTGGTCCTCCCATTTCTGAATTGTGGATGCACATTACATTGTGAAGAAATGCTGCTTATTTGTGCACAATGCGAAGAAATGAATAAAGGGCATCTGAATGTGTGCATGTATAATGCACATTTTCAAAGGAACTTAGTGAAAATGGCACATCATTTTTCAGCGCACGGGATACAATGCTTTCACGTATCATATCACTTGTAGCATCAGCTCTCGTGAGAATGGGCCTTTTATGTGTTTTCCCAGATACAGTACTCATAATATTGCAACCCTGCCAGACTAAATGGTATTCCTTTAAGGCATGCCCAAGTCTACATCATGAATGCTTGACGTGTGACAGACACTGCCTAGGCCCTACTGGCCTGTCTGGGGTTATTGACATGCAGCAATGGACTCTCCCCATCATTACATAAACCACCCCATGAGTCCTTGTGGAATCAAACTTAGCAGGATGATACTTTTTGCATCCCTAATGGATGAATGACTCTTCCGCAGTCTGTAGGCTTTTCAGGGGTCCCTGTCAATCATGCATTTCCTATGTTGTGACATCATACATCTCATAAATAATTCTGTATGTGTCAAAATATAAATGATGCAAAGAAGACCCAGGCATGCCTGATGTGGGACTGACTCTGCTGCTCTGCAGTCTTACAATTCCCACTTCAAATGCACTATTTTGATAATAGTCAGAAGGATGAAAGGGTGAGTTCCTCTTACCCTGATTCAAAATTGGGACCTGCAGGTTGGGCATAGATATCTGCAGTAGGTACATTAATCCACTAAAATATCTTACTGCAGAGTTTAAGGTGCAGTCACACATATAAGACCAGATTCACAAAGCGTATTCCCATGGGATTACACTATTATAAAACACTTCTGTGAATCAGGCCCTTAGTACTTTCAAAGATGATGGAACGTACTCCATTTTCTTTTGTTAACCCTACAACCCAGCCTCACACGGCACCCCCCTTTGCCCTAACCTTTCTCTCTCTTTCTATCCCTTTCAGATTCCTTTTAAATTATTTTCTGTACATTTTTATTCCAAGACTCATCCCAAATCTGCCCAAATTTCTTCGGACATTCTCTGAAAATGTGTGGCTCTTAAAGTAGATTTGGGCAGATTTGGAATGAAAGAGTTTTCTGCCGGAAACTACAAGCCTATGTGAACCTGACTAGGGGATTTGCTGAAGCCCGCAGAGCCCTTTTAGGAAGATTTTCCCAGGCTTGTTTATTAGAGACAATGGCCATAACTCAGCATAGCCTATGCCCCGACCCTGGGAGGCCAGCATATCATGAATGTCTAATTGTATGTTTTGTGCCAGAGCACATTTGCAATATAACATTATTGTATGTGGATTAGAT
Organism: Ambystoma mexicanum; assembly: GCF_040938575.1. Classification (NCBI taxonomy): domain Eukaryota; kingdom Metazoa; phylum Chordata; class Amphibia; order Caudata; family Ambystomatidae; genus Ambystoma; species Ambystoma mexicanum. The sequence continues at coordinate 501,654,529 of NC_090934.1, forward strand.
ATTAAAAGAAAATCTGCATATAACTATATTTCTAAATGACATACCCTACAACTCTGATGCCATTAAGTGGAATATGGAAGTCACATTTCACTGCGATAAAATCCCATCAGGGCAATACAACATTTTTCTTTCCCTATTTGCTATTTACAGCATAGGTAAGCAGAGCACCATGCTCGGCACCATGGCTGAAATTTACGGAGATTGAATGCTGCCCGTGGAGCTGTTCTGTGAAAGCACATGATCTTCAAACCAGCCAATGAAACAGGCCTACATCTAATACACTAGCAGAGAGCAGAGCCCAGTAGACAACACTTGACACTTGGTAAATCCAGCTAGATTTCACCTTATTCTTAAATTACCTGAAAAGCAGAGGCAGTGAGTTTACCAGCTGCAACAGTTCTGGAGAACCGATGGTCATGGATGGCCAGTAACAAAATGTTCTAGTGGATATTTTATTTAAAACAGATTTTAAACATAAGTTTCAATATTTCAATGTCATGTCAGGATTCTCTGCAGCCTTCAGGTAACCGTGTTCATTAGGCCATCTGACGAAACACTGCCAAACCTGTAAAATGCCTGTTTTATGATTCCATTATCCTGCCACATGTGTGATAGTTAGGACCTGAAGAGTGGCACAGGAAAACTTACAGTGTGGAAATGTCCATGATGAGGGTACCTATCAGAAATCTCACCAAATCAAATATGATGAATGTAGATACATTTCTAAAGCATTTCCCCTGCTGCTTCCTTTCATACACTACAACATTACTGGAGGTGGGGGAGCCAAGGAATTGGTGGGTACAGCTGAGACAGAGCCAAGCCATGTGACCTGGCTCGTCTCTAAGGAGTGAATGCAAGCTATCGAGAAAAAGAGGTCTATCTTGCCATCTGCATCCCCACCCTCAAACACAAATGTCATACCTGTCATCCTTCCTCCAACACTACTACAACAAATCTCCATTACATGGCATCTTCCTCCCTATCTCCCACTGCACAAACCCATATCGAATTCCCTGTCTCCATGCCGCCTATAACAGAAAACCAATACATGGCATTTCAATTTCAGAAGATGTGGCGCAGTGACATGAAATGATGTCTGTAATTTGGACACTTGACCCCATATCTTCTCTTTGCTAGCTGATATATGTGTGCGCTAATGTACATAATTAAGGAGCAACATTATTGCTCTGTTTCATAAAGATAACTTAAATGTACACAAATCACAATATAAACCAACTTAGCAAATGTATCGCACCATATGTAAAAGAAAACATGTGGTTCTAGCTTTATTTGAATCATCCTGAATGGAATTGTACAAGTAGAAGAATCCAAAGTAATGTGAGTCTAAACCATCCCCTCTGTTTTGCAACTGGACTTGGAGACACAAGAACAAAACTGTGTGAAGTGTTCAGCTACTTGTAGCCATTGTTTCACTCAGATTTGGGGCTGGTTATTGTGCACATTGTCAAGCAGGGCTAAACCATAGGGGAACTATTGCCAATCTTTCAGCAGACTAAAGTTTGAGCAACGAGCAGTGCCCCAGTGTCCAGGATGGAGTGAGACTGATGACAAAAACTAAAGGGTCATATGTTAGGCCTCATGTCAAGACAAGCACTCCTCTTGACCAAGACCAGTTTGGCTTACCACCACCTCATTCTCAAACTGTGCATTATGTGGAGAACCAGAGGCCCCTGCCTATATCCAGGGCAGATTAACATCTTTGTTTTAATTTTATGATAAGCTCCTTAGTAAAGGAAAATGCACCAGACAAACCCTCTTATCCACCTAGCAGTATTTCACCTATTTCAATGTTCAATGTTCCGTTAGTATAGGAATATGACACGTTAGTGACAGAGCAATGAGTGATGTAAGGGATATTTTAACCTTTGGCGTGCACATCATACATAATCAATATTTTATTATCTTTGGCTTTGGAGAAAACACTGCAGTTTAATACACTGTTTAATACACTACACTACAAGTGCAAATTTTTGCGTAGTGCACAATTAACAGAAACATGTCTAAGTGATCCTAGCTGTGGCAGCATAAGCAACATGATAGATTTAATAATATTGGTTTGTCCAGGATTCCATACGTCAGTCACGTGTTTAAAACAGGTTCTGTGATGGTTCACGTTGCACTTTTGCAGGTTTCAGACCATACATTATTCCCATTGCATCTTTAGTTTTGCACCAAAATGCAATTCCTGACAAGAGATAAAGAAAGTAGTCTGCGGAAGTAGATGATTGCATGCAGTTCTTTTAACTGACCCTTGGTGGCAGTGGCATTTTATATTATTATGAATTTAACAAAGCATGATATGATGCTTGGCCAGCTCCAGTTGGGCTCCTCTTTCAAAACGGTACGTGCGCCGTTTCCGAACCAGGCATTTGGCTGCAACAAGGCTAGAGCTGGCTTTAGCTCCCTGACCTCTCATAAATACCAAACTATCCCAAATAGTTTTCTGGTTGCCTTTCTTGATTCTCGGAACTAGCAGGGTGTGCTCCCTTACATTGAAGGTTTCAAAACGTACATTCTGTTTTGCAGCATAAGTTTCATAAAACTGTAAGGCACTGACTAGTAGCTATGAGCAGTGGTGTAACACAAGATCTGGGGGCCCCCCTGCTACCCATGCTGAGCTCCCCCCAACTCTGCAACAAATCACGTGTCGCACCACACTGTGGGCCGGCTTAGATTACCACGCTAGCGCAATACGCACAAACGTGCTGCTGAAGGAGTATGCCGCACACTGCAGTAGGAGAAAGATATACATATGTGTTTTAATGCAATATACAGCACACAATATGAGAAAAATGTGCTAATAAGCCAGTGTTTGCTATTGTTTTGTAGGGTAACACCAATCCAATACATGCAAGTCACCAACAGTGCACAGGAATATTAATGCTTTGCTGTTAAAAATGCCACGCCACAATGAAAACATGTCCCACTGGCTGCACAATGTAGACCAGTGTAGACACGTAATAACATTACAGTAAAGCATGCCAGGCCACATTTAGAAATGCCTAGACTGATTGCACCAAAATGCCAGTCGAAGCAATAAGACTCATCAAGAAGAAAGCACACATTCAAGTCTGTGCCTCTGCAGCCTCTACAAACATGACCAAACTCTTTAAAAATCTGAAAGGAACTGGCCAATCCTGTTGCGGTCTCTACCTCTCCTGGTCCCTCAAGAGGCCCTCTTTATGGCTTTGGCCTCTCGCTTCTCCGCTAAAACTCAGGACATCCTGTCCACTACCTCCTCTTCCTCTCCCTCTTCCTCTCTCGCCCCCCCCCTTTGGCCATCTCTCCCTCTCCTCCTCCTTTCTCCTCTTTCTCTCTAACACCTGGCAAGGTTTCTAGGCAAATCCCATCTATGGAAGTGTCATCGAAACAGGTGCTCGTCTGCTCCTCCATAATCCTCAAGGACCATATTGACACTCTTGCTCCAGCCTTGGCCTATTTTTGTAATCATTCTTTTGCCACTGGAACTTTCCCCTCTCCCAAACTCTTGGAAAAGCAGGACATCTCTCAGCTTACTCTCCACACTGAATCTGTTGGTTGTCTCTATGACCATCACTGTGGCTTAAAAGCTGCCAGGGCATGGAATCTGCTCTCCTGAACAACTGTGAAGACCTGATCTCTAACCTTGATTCCAGCCTTCCTTCTGTCCTCATCCTCCTTGAACTTTCCTCTGCTTCCGACATGGTCACTCTCGCCATCCTGATCAATCGACTCCGTGAGAACCTGGGCATCATGGATCAGGCCCTGGAGTGACTGACCTCCTTCCTCCTGGACCACCCCTCCGAGGTCCAACTTGGTCCCTTTCTCTCTGCCACCTTTCTCTACCTGTGGCATTCCCCAGGGCTCTATCCTCTCACCCTGGTCTTTCAACCTCTACTTGGCCCCTTGGGCCCACCTGATCTCTACCTTCACCTCTAACTTTCAGTGTTATGCAGGTGACACTCAGCTTTCCTTCAGGCTCCCCTCAGCCTCCTCTCCTCTCTCGCTCATTCCTGGTGTCATCTTCAACTCCACTCTCTCTTTCTCTCCTCACATCTTGGACGTCGCCAAGAAGTCACACTACCAGCTGCACTTCCTCAAAGGGACTCTTCCCTTTCTCAATTTACCCCAGAAGCTCACCAGAAGCTCTCCAGAGCACTGGTTCTCTCTAAGCTGGACTACTGCAACAGTCACTTTCTCAATCTGCCTTCCTCTACTCTCCGCCCTCGGCAACTAATCCAGAACTGGACTGCAAGTCTTATCATTGGCCTCAAGCCCAGGTACTGTATCTCTCCAGCCATGAAATCTCTCCACTGGCTCCCGGTGGCTGCAAGGATCCAGTTCAAGACCCTTTGCATTGTCCACAAGGCTTTCTGGGGTTGGGATCCGCACTACATCCAATGCCCTCTTCCAAAATACCTTCCTTCTCGAGCCCTAAGGGCTAGATGCTTCTCCAGGCAGAGAGTGGGGTGTAGATCTCTCTCCTCTACAGAATGCCCCCCTGCCCCTCCCAAACTTGAGCCGGACCACCTGAAGTTCTGGAAGCAGCTCAACACATTCCTCTTCTCCTCTGCTTTCTCTCTCTCCCTCCCCTGCTGACCTACCTGACCTACCTGTCTGCTGTACTAACAGGTTGCTTGGCTACCCTCAGCCTCACTGAGTCCAGGCTCTTTCTTGATAAGTCACCCTTGATCTGCCTCCAGGCCTACCACGCAGTTAAGGGCTGTAACTGTAACCCTACAGTCCCTTGTTCTCCTTGCAGTACCGAGAGCCGAGCTGCCCTGGCTGCACTCACTCAGAGCATTGCTGCCCTGTTTTCCCCTCCACTCTCCCTTGCACTCCCCCCCTCATTTTACCCTTGCACTTCTCTTTCTCGCACTTGCATGATCTGAATGACACAAGGCCTTGTAAGATAATTTCTCTTGTCCTCCCTCTGTTTTCCTTCCCTTGTATTGTCACGCCTAAAAACACTTGTGTACAGGTGTGTTATATATGACTTATCATATCATATAATTTTATCACAGATGCCCAGAAAAATATACAATGCCACAGTAAGAAACGGCTAGACTTTCAGAATCCAAATGCCAGTCTAGCCAGGTAATTACACTTAGCAGGACTGCTTTATCAGAAATGCCCAGTTAAAAAAAGTCTTACCAAACTGAGGAATGACTAGACTGGCTGCACAAAAATGCCTCTCTAGCCACTAATACCACATATCATGCCTGCTTAGCATGGACATGGACGGCCATTATGATTTATTGCATAATTCCGCCCCCCGCATATCCCTTCTCCCTCCCATCCCTTACCCAACCTCCAAAATCAGCTAATTGGCCCAGAATTACCCCCATGTCCCTCTCCCTTGCCCCAGTGCTTACGTATGATGCTCCATGTCTCATAGGTAAGTACTGGGATGAGGAAGAGTGGGACTAGGAGCAAAGAAGAGTACATGTAGCTAAGTCAGGCATTACCTTCACGTACCTCTAACTCATCCCAATACTTGTGTATGCAGCATAGTGCCTCATACACAAGTACTGCCTCATACACAAGTACTGGGATGAGGAAGAATAGGGCTAGGAGTAATAAAGATTACCAATAAGTACATTAAACACAAGTAGTGGTGCAACACAATTGAGTTGACTGGGCTTCAGCACTCCCCCGTCCCATGAAATTGTGGACTATGTTCACTTGACCTGGCTGACCTACAGAGCAGTTGCCAGACAGAAAAGGACACAGATGTGAAACGGCACCTGCGTTTCGCTGTTAACAAGGTCCCGGCATAGCAATTACTAATGTACAGCATATCACTGTTAGTGCCTGCATTCAACATTTTTAGGCTATTGAATTTGTGATGTGGGTTTAGTACTTGCATGCCAGGGGAGTGATTGTAAGGGTTGAGAGGGAACAGGAGACCAGTCATTCTCACAGCAGTCCATAAATGGGGTCTTTCAGACTTAAAGGAGAGAGTTAACTGCTTGTAATATTGAAGCTGCACGAGAATAGTCTCGTTAAAATGCATAAAGAAGTTTGATGCCCCCACACAAATAAGTTTGCTACTCTCCCACCACACATGAAGTTAGCACCTCTCCCAACATTGGAATGGTTAGCCCCCCTGAAATGTAGGTTTTGTTGCGCCCCTGAACACAAACACACACATCATTCACCATATATACACATGGTCACCCGGTCATCCATACATTTAAGTGTGCACTGTTTCACCATAGAAGCACACCCAGGCAGCCACCCGTACATTTAAGTGTGCACCCTTTCACAATACAGGCACACCCAAGCATCCACCCATACATTTAAGTGTGCACCATTTCATCATACAGGCACACCCAGGCAGCCACCCATACATTTAAGTGTGCATCCTTTCACCGTACACGCACACACGCATACCCAGCCACCCATACATTTGTGTGCAATCTTTCACGATACACTCACACACAACCACGCATCATGGGGTTGAGGGGAGCCATAAAACTTCAAAAATACATTGTTTCTTTTTGAAGTCACTCTGACTTCATAAAGAAATTATTTCCGTTAAGAAAGGAACCATAACGGAAATAATTTCTTTATGAAGGCAGAGTAACTTCAAAAATGATCTATTTATTTTTGAAGTTATAGGGCTCCACCCACCCACCCCATGACATGGAGGCCTCCAGTCTAGGGTCTTCATGTCATGGGGTGGGGGTAGTCCCCAGACTTCAAAAAGAAAGTTTCTTTTTGTATTCACTCTGCCTTCATAAAAAAAAGTATTTCTGTCACAGAAATAATTTCTTTATAAATGTAGTGATTTCAAAAAGAAATATGTATTTAAAAAAAAATTGAAAACAATTCTTTTTCACATTTTTTTTAACTTCAAGTAGGGCCCCCTCCCTGGACATGTGGTTGCGGGGGCCCCTATTACGCCAGTGGCTATGAGGCTCTCAGCTAGAGAGAAGCATGAGGCTTTATCGAAACGAATGAAGGAGTCTCTTGGTGAGGCTGTCCATTTAAGTCCAGAAGTCACATGACTGTGTCCTGTGCCTGTTAAGCATAGGAGCAGAGCATTGTCACCTCACCCACTGGCAACAAACACGCGCACACTTGTTATTTGTCCCTAAATCCCAAAAGAATGCGAAACATGACAGATATACATACACAGACCTCACTAAGAGAGAACACACAGCTGTTTCCCAGAGAAGTGGTCTTGTCACCCCTGTTCTCTGTAACCAGTGCCTAGACACCTGCGATGTCCACGAATCTAGAAAAGAAATGATGAATAAATAAATGCATAAAGTAATAATCCCAGCATTCACCATTGCATGCCTCTACTCAGAGATTTTTCAAATTTATTGAAATTCTTCACCATCAACTTTGAGTGGGATGACCTGTCTTCATGTACTCAATGACGAATGCATCCTGGTACCATCATTCACTGAATAGAACTCCATTGGGAAAACACAACAGCTAGAGAACACACCTGAAGAGCTCAGGGCTAGGAAATGTCAGCCATTCATCAGCTTTGAACTCCTCTCTAGTCTAGAGTATTTTAATCCTTGCAAGAGCACATCAAAGAGAATTTCTGATATAGGCATTGTTCGTGATTAATTCCTGACCAAGGACATTATTTCGCCAGAGCCATTGCAAAACTCGAAAGCATCTTTCTTTCCTCGGACTAACCTGCTACAGCAGGCTGTGCTCAGGGGTGGACTGGGAAGCAAAAAAGGCCCTAGAAATAATTTTCAAAGTGGCCCCATAATACACATTTTCAGCAACCCAACCTTTTTCCTATGAGCAAACTTTGGAAATAAAATAGGTCACCACACAAAAGAGGCCCAGGTTGCAGAGGTCTACTGGGAAATATCCAACGTTCCCTTTAAGCCAAACCCCCGCTGGCTGGGCTAGAACCCTAGAGTTCTTTTTTGTTGTCCCTTGAAGCGAATTCCACATAAAAGATCTTGTGAAAGATACATTGACAATTTGAACCCACACTTTAACTTCCCATAGGAATTGGAAGGCCACTAACTCTCATTGACGGCCCTCACTTCGCTCAGGGTATTTCAAGCTCTTCGAAAGCAGATGTGAGCTATGGAGCTTAATTATTTATATAGCTTTAAACAAAATGAAAACTTTTACTTTTGAATCCTAAATTTGCATTCCAATAGTTCGTATTAATGTCTGAACAAAACACATACCAGCTCTTCAGAAAGCATTCCAGGATTAAGTCAATATAACTACCACAGGTAACAATAGGGGGCGTGAAAGAAGGATGCGAGGGGAGCGTATTTATGGTCATCTGCTAATGTATTTATTATTTAGTTTCACACTAAATTAATACTTTGTCTGCCTCATCACAGCCAGTTCGTTTGTCTGATTAAGTTGCTGGCAAAAATAAAACTTCACTGGCTCTCCATGATTTTTAAATGTGCAAATGTGTTCTAATTTAGTGGCAGTGATAATTCCAGTGGCAGCTCCTCCATTATGGGTGATGGGGTGCTGACCCACTGGTATCCACGTCCATTATGAAAGAGTGTAGCCAGCCCATTGTAAACATTGAGCGCTCCCCAACTGTTTTCTGCAGTTGAGGAAGAGCTCTTGGGAGGGCTTGAATTGTCAAAGGGAATCATGATTTCATTTGAACTGATTTTGTTCCGAAGTGCACATTTCCAATGGATCATCCAAGGCCAGGGGTGTTTTGCTTTCCCAGTCTTGCATGGCCCATTTGGGATCCAGGCTGGGGAACTGCACCTCTGAAGAAGTGTGGGGATGCTCCCACACCTTCACTCACATGCATACTGTGTGGTGGTGTGACATGCTAGCCTTCTGAGTCCTGGTGCATATACAGGAACCAGAAAGTGCTATTTTCTTCTTGGTTCCAATTTGTGTGGTGCGCGGGCCAGCTTCCTTAGGGAAGGAACCATAACGGAAATAATTTCTTTATGAAGGCAGAGTGACTTCAAAAATAATCTATTTATTTTTGAAGTTATAGGGCTCCACCCACCCCATGACATGGAGGCCTCCAGTCTAGGGTCTTCTTGTCATGGGGTGGGGGTAGCCCCCAGACTTCAAAAAGAAAGTTTCTTTTTGTATTCACTCTGCCTTCATAAAGAAAGTATTTCTGTTACAGAAATAATTTCTTTATAAATGTAGTGATTTCAAAAAGAAATATTTATTTAAAAAAAAAAAATGAAAACAAATGTTTTTTCACATTTTTTTAACTTCAAGTAGGGCCCCCTCCCAGGACATGTGGTTGCGGGGGGCCCTGTTATGCCAGTGGCTATGAGCCTCTCAGCTAGAGAGAAGCATGAGGCTTTGTCGAAACGAATGAAGGAGTCTCTTGGTGAGGCTGTCCATTTAAGTCCAGAAGTCACATGACTGTGTCCTGTGCCTGTTAAGCATAGGAGCAGAGCAGTGTCACCTCACCCTGTGGCAACAAACAAGCGCACACTTGTCATTTGTCCCTAACTCCCAAAAGAATGCGAAACATGACAGATATACATACACAGACCTCACTAAGAGAGAACACCCAGCTGTTTCCCAGAGAAGTGGTCTTGTCACCCCTGTTCTCTGTAACCAGTGCCTAGACACCTGCGATGTCCACGATTCTAGAAAAGAAATGATGAATAAATAAATACATAAAGTAATATTCCCAGCATTCACCATTGCATGCCTCTACTCAGAGATTTTTCAAATTTATTGAAATTCTTCACCATCAACTTTGACTGGGATGACCTGTCTTCATGTACTCAATGACGAATGCATCCTGGTACCATCATTCACTGAATAGAACTCCATTGGGAAAACACAACAGCTAGAGAACACACCTGAAGAGCTCAGGGCTAGGAAATGTCAGCCATTCATCAGCTTTGAACTCCTCTCTAGTCTAGAGTATTTTAATCCTTGCAAGAGCACATCAAAGAGAATTTCTGATATAGGCATTGTTTGTGATTAATTCCTGACCAAGGATATTATTTCGCCAGAGCCATTGCAAAACTCGAAAGCATCTTTCTTTCCTCGGACTAACCTGCTACAGCAGGATGTGCTCAGGGGTGGACTGGGAAGCAAAAAAGGCCCTGGAAATGATGTTCGAAGTGGCCCCATAATACACATTTTCAGCAACCCAATCTTTTTCCTATGAGCAAACTTTGGAAATAAAATAGGTCACCACACAAAAGAGGCCCAGGTTGCAGAGGTCTACTGGGAAATATCCAACGTTCCCTTTAAGCCAAACCCCCGCTGGCTGGGCTAGAACCCTAGAGTTCGTTTTGTTGTCCCTTGAAGCGAATTCCACATAAAAGATCTTGTGAAAGATACATTGACAATTTGAACCCACACTTTAACTTCCCGTAGGAATTGGAAGGCCTCTAACTCTCATTGACGGCCCTCACTTCGCTCAGGGTATTTCAAGCTCTTCGAAAGCAGATGTGAGCTATGGAGCTTAATCATTTATATAGCTTTAAACAAAATGAAAACTTTTACTTTTGAATCCTAAATTTGCATTCCAACATTTCGTATTAATGTCTGAACAAAACACATACCAGCTCTTAAGAAAGCATTCCAGGATTAAGTCACTGTAACTACCACAGGTAACAATAGGGGGCGTCAAAGAAGGATGCGAGGGGAGCGTATTTATGGTCATCTGCTAATGTATTTATTATTTAGTTTCACACTAAATGAATACTTTGTCTGCCTCATCACAGCCAGTTCGTTTGTCTGATACTGTGATTTTAAGTTGCTGCCAAAAATAAAACTTCACTGGCTCTCCATGATTCTTAAATGTGCAAATGTGTTCTACTTTAGTGACAGTGATACTTCCAGTGGCAGCTCCTCCATTATGGTTGATGGGGTTCTGACCCACTGGTATCCACGTCCATTACGAAAGAGTGGAGCCGGCCCATTGTAAATATTGAGCGCTCCCCAACTGTTTTCTGCAGTTAAGAGAGAGCTCTTCGGAGGGCTTGATTTGTCAAAGGGAATCATGGTTTCATTTGAACTGATTTTGTTCCTAAGTGCACCTATCCAATGGATCATGCAAGGCCATGGGTGTTTTGCTTTCCCAGTCTTGCATGGCCCATTTGGGATGCAGACTGGGGAATTGCACCTCTGAAGAAGTGTGCAGGTGCTCCCACACCTTCACTCACATGCTTACTATGTGGTGGTGTGACATGCTAGCCTTCTGAGTCCTGGTGCATATACAGGAACCAGGAAGTGCTATTTTCTTTGTGGTTCCCATTTGTGTGATTCGCGGGCCAGCTTCCATGTTTCCCTGGAAGTTTGTGTGTAACGATTAGCAGAGTCCACACTGCGGCTGAAGATAAGAAATATCTGTATTATGTATGTATGCTTGTGTGAATGAATGAGTGAATTATGCATGGGTCTGTGCTGTGTGCTCGTATCAATGAGCGAGCATATGGTGTATTGGTGCATGAGTGAATGCTGCACGAATAAGAGAGGCAATATTGTGCGGATGTGTGTGCTGTGCACCTGTGTGTTTCTGCAAGGCCAGGCTGCTGATTGTGTGTGGGGGTGTGATGAGAATCCAATGGCATAATCAAAGATGCGCAGAAAAAAATGAACATTTTTGATCAAGAAAGCATGATAAGTGTTATTACATGGTGAGACTGGCATTTTGGTGCAGCTGGTCTAGCCATTTCTAACTGTTGTGTAATTCTTTTTGAAAACACTTATATGGCATGCGCTTCTGGCACGAACAGTATTATCACACCAACAAAATAACTTTTTCAGTTTAATTTATTTTTTGCATTGAGATAATGTGGTTTCCTTCTTTATACATTGATACACATCCTTATAATTATTTCCTCTCAGTACACATCCTTATAATTCTTTCCTCTCATTTCCTCTCTGTACACATCCTTATAATTCTTTCCTCTCAACACGTGTTTCCCCACGTGAAATACACGTGGTTCATCAGGAGAGATTCTTATTAAGAGAAGAAAATTATACAAAAAGTAAGACAAGATTAACTCTTTTTTTTAAAACAAACAATAGTGGTGGTAAATGTTGTAAGCAACTATAATAGTATTGCCTTTCAGTCATACTCACCAAAATTCTGTGTTTTGTGTTATTATTTCTGATATATTATTCCTTTGTTCATAATTATCTCTCTCATTTATGAAAATCTTTCTTTATTAAAGTAAGATATAGGCAGGTTTCTGTAAAATATAAAGAAAGGGTATCCTGAGTTAAACCCAAGCTTTCCTGTTCCTCCATGGCCTAAAGCTGTATAGTCCCTAAGATGTTCCATTAAAGCCCAGATTATATTCCTCTCATAAGAAAGTTACCTTTTGTTGCCCTTGGTACGTTTGCCTCCGGTCTGCCTCGATCCGCACTGCTTAACTACACGATTTTCACTTTCTTTTATACAAACTGCAATCTCGCGACGTGTGACATCATCGTGTTATGCTGCGCGATGATGTCACTCGTCATGCCGCGTGGTGACATCACACGCCACACAGAGACGTCTGGTGGCCATTTTAATTCCATAATTTTACCGTGAGACCTTGATCATTTTTAAGCTTTCCTAATTTTAATTAGTCTTACTAATGAGACCTATATTTTAATGGTACCCAGCCTCTGAGGATATATAAAGAGTAAGAATAAACGAAAGACTACAGAAAACGAACGAAATCCTTAAAGAATAGAGAATCACCTCTTAACAAACAGCTTGACTTTTCTTTGCTACTCCCTGATACATTCCATATTTTAACCCTGAAACAGTACTTAACTTTAGCAAACAACTTGTACAGTCTATGCTAATTCTTCATACATTCCATAATTTAACCATAAAACAATACATGTCTGGACCTAACAAAAAACAAAAACAACAGAAATTCAGTGAATATGCTTTAAACGTGGTGCTTTTTCAAAGTCTTATACTTTTCTTTCCAGAATTTGAGTGTAATAATGCATTATAACCAATAAGCCATCTCGCTTTCTGAGTTCAAACCAGAATAGCAGGTGTCCAAAGTGCATATCCATTTAGCTTCTCTTTTCCTTGATTTTCACTTTCTTTTATACAAACCGCGATCTTGCGACGTGTGACATCATCGCGTTACGCTGCGCAATGACGTCACTCGTCACGCCGCGTGGTGACATCACACGCCACACAGAGACGTCTGGTGGCCATTTTAATTCCATAATTTTACCGTGAGACCTTGATCATTTTTAAGCTTTCCTAATTTTAATTAGTCTTACTTATGAGACCTATATTTTAATGGTACCCAGCCTCCGAGGATATATAAAGAGTAAGAATAAACGAAAGAGTACAGAAAACAAACAAATTCCTTAAAGAATAGAGAATCACCTCTTAACAAACAGCTTGACTTTTCTTTGCTACTCGTTGATACAGTCCATATTTTAACCCTGAAACAGTACTTAACTTTAGCAAACAACTTGTACAGTCTATGCTACTTCTTCATACATTCCATAATTTAACCATAAAACAATACATGTCTAGACCTAGCAAAAAAACAAAAACAACAGAAATTGAGTGAATATGATTTAAACTTGGTGCTTTTTCAAAGTCTTATGCTTTTCTTTCCAGAATTTGAGTGTAATAATGCATTATAACCAATAAGCCATCTCGCTTTCTGAGTTCAAACCAGAATAGCAGGTGTCCAAAGTACATATCCATTTAGCTTCTCTTTTCCTTAATTGTAATTCTCTATTACCTCCTCTTTCCATTGTGTCAACTCTTTCAATACCTAGAAACTTAATTTCTTTGATGTCAGTTATTTTATGTTCTTGATTGAAGTGTACTGCCATTGGGTATCTCATGTCCTTATTTTTGATTGCTCTTATATGTTCTTGTAATTTAACCTTTAGTGTTCTGATTGTGCTTCCCACATATCTTTTTTTGCATATGCATGTTATTACGTAAATCACATATTTTGTATTGCAATTAATGCATTGTTTTATCTTTTAGCATCTTCAATTTGGTAGTCTTATTTCTTTGATTCCATTCTCCATTTGATCACAAAGACCACAATTCCCACAGCTCTGGGTTTCTTTTGGTGCCGGCACTTTTAGGAATTGACTGAGAACCTCAGGTTTATCTTCTTTGAGATGACTTGGACTCATTTTTTGCTTTAATGTTGGAGCTCTTCGGTAGATTATCCTTGGTTTGACTTCTATATTCTGTTTGATCGTATCATCACTTTGTAGAATATTCCAATGTTTAGTCAAAAATGTCTTTAGAATATATGCTTCGCTGTTGTAAGTGGTGATAAAATCTACCTTTGTTTCTTTATTCTTCAACTTTGGTTTATCTTTCAGTAGTTCAGTTCTGGGAATTTTTTCAGCTCTTCTTATCGATTTTTCTACCGCTTGAGGTTTATAGCCTCTCTGTATACATTTTTCTTTGAGAAGTAGGAGATGATTTTCATATTTTTCTTGTGAGCTACAATTCCGTTTTGTTCTTAGAATTTCACCATACAGTATATTTTTGATTATATGGTTCGCATGGTTATTTTCTGCATGTAACACTTTGTTTACTGATGTTGGTTTTATGTATAGATCAGTCAGGATTTTCTCTCCATCCATATAAATTTGCAGATCCAAGAATTCTATACTTTCTGGGCTTTTTTTGTCTGTGAATTTGATATTATAATCATTTGTGTTTAAATAACCAATGTATTCATGTAGTTGCCTCGTATCTCCATTCCATATCATTAGAATATCATCGATATACCTTCCCCAGTATACAATACGTCCTTCTATAAATACTGGGTATTGCCATGCATGATTGATCTCAAAGTGACCCATGAACAGGTTTGCGTATGCGGGTGCAAACTTAGCCCCCATCGCTGTACCCTGCTCTTGTCTATAGATTATTTTATTGAACATGAAAATGTTGTTGGTTAAAGGAAAATGCAACATTTCTAAAATCATTTTGTTTTGTTGAAAACATGAGATTGATCTTGATTTCAGAAAGAATTCAGTTGTTTCTAAGCCTTTAAGATGTTCAATACTGGTATATACAGACACCACGTTACAAAAAGAAAACTTTTCTCCCAGGGTATTCCTTCCATCTGTTGGATAACATGTTTGCTGTCTCTTAAGTATGATGCTAAATTAGTTTTTAGTTGCGGAAGATTTAGATCGATATATTGTGATGCTCTCTCTGTTAATGAACCTATACCATTTATTATCGGTCTGCAGACTGGAAATTGATCAAATGTTTTGTCAATTTTTTGACAGGAAATATGTTATGGGCATAATTGGGTGGATGTTATCCAAATAGTTGTATTCTTCTTCTGAGAGTAGACCCATTTCTTCCCAGTTTTTAATCATGCAATGCCATTCAATCTGCAATTCCTTAATTGTTCTTTTTTTTAAGTATGGAGTAACAGTTCCTGTCATTCAAGTGTCTATGTCCTTCAGTTATGTAATCCTTTCTTTGCATAAGAATGATGTTACCTCCTTTATCTGCACTTTTAGTTACCCAATCTTTATTTTTGGCTAGAACATCAATAGCTTTTGATTCTTTGAGTGAAAGATTATGTTTGAATTTAGTTGGTTTATTTTTGAGATAATTTTGTCTCAAGTCTTCACTCACCATTTTTTGAAAAACATCTATCACTGTAACGCTCACCTGACTCCCACGGAGGCGCTGGACTCTTCTGGGTTGCTGTGGCCTCTTCGAGCGTGATGCGCAGAACTCGGAACACCGACTGAACAGGACCCTCAAATCTGGCTTGTCTGGCCCGTAGGACTATCCTTCTGCAGATGAGAAAGGGGATTAACAGTCTGCAGAATAGTGTGCTCGCTCCCCCCTTACCCCCTTCGTTCTTCTCTAACTTCCTCCGAAATCCCCGGTTGAAGCTCACCTTATGGTTTGAAAGGATGAACTCTCCATCCTGCTTCTGGTGTTTGTCCAGTTACTTCACTGGTTTTCAGAATGGCGCTGGCAAAATCCACTTGACTTTTCCGAGTGGAACGCCGTGAGTATGAAGATTACAAAAGTTCAAGTGTTGAGCCTCCTTTTCTGTATCCTTCCTAACCTGTGATGTGTCCTTTATTTCAGGTGCAGAATGAAGGCGATGCGTTGAGGGATTGAATTGCCGTTGGTAAACTCAGGTGAGTTAGCAATGGGGGCGATCCCTATTAATGTCTTTATATTCCCCCAGTAATGTCTTTTGTCCTTTCCCCATAGGGGCCGGGGTGTGGTACCTGCCAATAAAGCGGCGCCGACCCGAAATGAGGAATGGTCCACCAACAGAAGACCGGTAAGTGTTATGGCGGAAAATTAGGCTTTCCTCATATGTTCCTTCTGCTCACCTTTTGTCTCTTCTTCTCTCCCCTAGGTGCAGAGGTGTGGCAACCGGTGCAGACAGTCGCGGTGGAGCCAGAAGAACTCCCGAGGACAGATGAGTGAACCGCAGCGCTGCAGTGTGCAACGCGGTGCTTTAAAATGAAAGTCTTTTCTCAGGAACGCTGGCGTGAAGGTTCCGGATGCAGGTAAGAAGTTTGATAAAATTCTTGGTTTTCACCTTTCTCTTCTCTTCTTTCCTTACAGGTGTTCCAGGATCGAGGCGGGCGTGGCTGGAGACCAGATGCAGGAGCAGACACGGTGAGCGTTCAGCTGCTTGGATGCAGAACAACGCGAAGCGTGAGCTACTATCTGGGCGTGGCTTAAATAGCCCCCAAAGTAGTTCCAGGTAAATATCCTTCCCTGGCCACGCCCAAGTGGCAAAATAGTCCCAATGAAAAAATAGTCCCTTTCAGGTCTCAGGGAGGCCTGAATCTTACAGCATGGTCTGCATCAGGTAAGTGCACAAAACACCTTCCTTTATGAGCCTGGCGCCTATGGTGCCAGGACTGATGTCCAACATGAGCCTGGCGCCAACGGCGCCAGGACAGAGTCCAAAGAGCCCCTATAAGGGGCCGCTGGGCTTTTACCCAGGGGCATGATGCCTGCTCCTGGGGGTGCTGGGCCTGGCCTGGTGCTCAGGGGGTAGGCATCATGACAATCACATTGTTTTCTGCCGTTTTAGGAATGAATTTTGATTTCAATTTTAAATTTGATTCTTCTGCTTGAAAATGATTGATGTTCTGTTTTTCCAAGAACATTTCTGTGGTATAATTTTCCTCAGTAAGGTTCATGATATTCAATGTACCTTCTACAATTTCAACTGAAAGTGGTGAAATTTCTTGTTCTGCCTTTTTTTTGTTTTTTGATCATTACTTCAGCAAAGCATTTTTTTTTATTTTCAATTTTCTGCAGAATTTGAACAAATCTACTTGCGTATGAAAGTAATCAGCCTTGTTTGATGGACTGACATTTAATCCTTTATTCAACTCTGTATTTATTGTTTTGTCTACTTCCAGTCCAGTTAGATTCATCACTAAATTCACTTGGTCCTTTTGTCTTGTGATCTGGTTTGCATTCCCCCTTGTCCACTTCCTTTGTTTTTGTGTTCCTCCTCTCTTTCCTCTCTTGTTTTTGGTAAATTGGTTGATGTACTTTCGCTTGTGCCAGATCTTGTGCCCTTTATATTCATCATGCCTTGTTGAAAGTTTTATTTTGTGATGGACTTGTGCCTGCGGAATTCTTCTAAAAAATTGAATTCATGTGTTCTATTCGATGTATTTGGTTCTTCTTCTGTTTCTCTTTCCATTTCACTATTTGTTTCTGTATCTGATGATTGAGTAGTTGAGGATGGTATGTTCACATTTTTATTGATTTTAGAATAAACTTTTGGGATCGGTGTGGTTTTTCCTTTTATATCATATTTTCTCTGATATGTTTATACTCTTCCAATCTTATAGTCAATTTCGTCCCTTAGAAACACTTTTTGTTTTTTGAAATTCAATTCTTCAGTAAATTTATTCAAGTAATCATCCAATATCTGATAATTTTTACAGGTTATTTCAGGAAGATTTAATTTTTCATTTGTTTCTTTTAATATTTTTATTTCTTCTAATGCTTTCTCATGTGCTAATGCCGAATGATTTATAATTTTAACCATCATTTCTTTTGAAGTTTTAGTGAGGAGTGCATTCCCAATTTTCCAAATCTAACTGTTGTGTGACATTTTTTATTGGACCCTGCTGTTCCCACAAACTACCGACCTATAACCACGGTCCCAGAGACAAACTAGCATACTCACAAATTCAAATCCACCTTGAGCAAAATCATCTCTTAGGAGCTAGACAATCAGGATTTAGGCTGAACCATAGCACGGAAACAGCACTCAATGATTTAAAAATCCAGATGGATACTCTTAGAGACTCAGTTAAACTCTGTATTTTACTGCTTCTGGATCTATCTGCCGCCTTATACCTTGTAGGTCATGATAAATTATGTTCCAGCCTAGCTAAAGACTTTAGCTTTTCAAAAAATGCTACACTCTGGGTAAAATCTTCTCTTTCTTTCTGAATGAACATCCAGAGTCTCCATTCACAAAGATGCTGCTGCCCCATAGCAATCCCCATTGGTGTACCTCAAGGCTCTTGCCTTTCTCCAACCCTTTACAATGCCTACACAAAGGTCTATACGATATGGGTGTCATCTACACCAACTCTGCAGATGACACCCAGATCCTCAACCCTATCTCTGAGAACTATGACCAAGACACATTGACCATTAACAAAGTTAATGCCATTATCCAAAACTGGATGGCCCTGAACAGCCTCTGCCTCATCGATGAGAAGACACAGATTCTCATTGTGGGCTAAATATCCAAAATAGACACCCTTCACTCAGACTGCTCGGCAATCAACATTGATGGTACGTTGATTCCAGCACTCAAACAAATAAAAACATTAGGAGTCCACCTAGACACCAACCTCACTATGGTCAAACATATCTCCGCTCTTGCGTCCTCCACGGCTTACACATCCAAATTAATTTCATTAAGCTGCCAATTCCTCACATGTACAGACTGTATTACATTGGCCAGAGCTCTGATTCTATCAAAATGAGACTATTGTAATGCCTTACTACTAGGAAGCTTGAATACGAACCTCAGCAAACTACAACTACTGCAGAATAAATCTTTAGGGGCAGCACTAGGAATAATAAAATGTGACCATATATCTAACATTAGGAGGTAGGCACACTGGCTTCAAGGCCAGAATTATATTGAAAATATTATGTGTCACACACAAATGCCTTGCTAATAAAGCCCCTATCTACATGAACAACACCATTAAGAAAAAAACAGCCAGTAGAGACCTCAGATCCAACAATAACGCCCTCCTTGAGATCCTGTGATACAAATGCTCTAGAGCAGGAGGTAGTAGTTTCCAAGTCCTTACCCCCAAAAACTGGAACTCCCTCCCTCTCAATATTAAAAATCCTTCCCAGGATTAAAAAAATCCTTAAAAACATGGCTATTCAACCAATTCTAGCCATCTCAAATCAGTTGTGTAGGCCTATTAGTATCTCTATGACTAACATAAACCTTACCACTGAGGTTGACTGATCTGATCCTGTAAATAAAATTGATTGCTGCATTGTTTATCCTATGTATCAAAAGTTTTGCTTTAAGACCTATTTTGTAACGTTATCTTGCTGCTAATATGTATGTAATCTAAAGATGTCTGTAACTACTCTGTGAAACCCCAGGGTCTGGGCGTGTAATAAATGTAATAAATAAATAAATAAATAAAAATAAGCATGGTAAGTGTTATTAGGTTGCTGGATTTGCATTTTGGGGCAGCCAGTCAAGCCATTTCTTACTGTGGCATGACATTTTTTACTGCACATTTTTGATAAACCGAGCATACTACGTGTTATAATGTGGCTATATTGGAATTTTGGTGCAGCCAGTCTAGCCATTACTTTGGCATAGCATTTTCTTAGTGGGCATCTATGATAAAGCAAGTGTGACATATGCACGTACATGGCTAGGCAGGAAGTTTAGTGCAGCCTTTCTAGCATTTCCCATGGCATGTCATTTAAAAGGGCATCTACAATAAAGCTACTATAATGTGTAATTACATGGCTAGATTAGCATTTTGCTGCAGGCAGTCAAGCCATTTCTTACAGTGGCATGATATTTTTTTACTGCCCTTCTTTGATAAATCAGGCATAATTTGTGTTATTAGGTGGCTAAACTGGCATTTTGGTGTAACCATCTTGGACATGTTTTCATAATGTGGTATCGCATTTTTAATTACAAAGTCAGCTGGAGTTTGTTCTTACATTGGGACACTGCCATGTATTAGCAGAACCAGCGTGGACTTGTTTTCTTATAATATAATTACTAGCATTAAGCGCAAAGCGAAGATAAGTACGTTCTTGGATGGGAATACTAGCACGTGTAGGAGCACAGTCAGCATGAAAATATTGTTATATCGATGAATATCGTGGGCAAAGGCTTCATTTAAATGCTTTGGGAAATGCTCCTGGTCACTGTTAGTAACTCACATCTATTTGGTTTTTTCATGGCTCACCCTACAAAACCAATTGTAAATGCACCATTTTCACCTATTATTCAAAAATAGGGTATTGTGCATCCTTTTTGGAGGGTTTGTGTCAGAAGCGACTGCATGACAGTTGATGCAGTGCGGCTTGCCACGTGATATATGTAGAGAACAAGCAGGTGCTTTTCTGTAAGCTTTCCTAGTCGGGTGGATGTAGCGTGTCGGAGCTCTGCAGATTATAAAATCTGCGACTTCACCTTGCCTTAGCCTGGATAGTTCCAACCCCTGGAGTTCAGCGAACGGCGCCATTTAGAGGTTGGTTGGGAAGAGGGGGCCCCTGGTTGGCAGGTGGGGGCCTGCCTGCCTTTGCTTTGGAATCTTGGGGCTCCAACACTTTGACCTTGGCGGTAAGAATTTTACAAACGGCTTTAGGTACTTGCTGGCAGTGCTCCCACTGTCCAACTGTGGCACGTGGTGTGGTGCCTGTTGTGCCTGTTCTGTCCACTTATTATAAGTGGCTGTGCAGGAATGCAGCAGGAGAGTGGGGCTGTTCGTGGTTCGATGTGAGAAGACAGGGAAGTTGTGACTCTGCCCTTGGCTGACTGTATTTAAAGCTGCTGGCTGCTGGTTAATTAAAGATCCTCGTACAAACGTATTAAGTTGCAATCAAATTAAATATTGAGAGGACTTTGTAAATACACACTTGAATTATTCAAAGCCACTCCCTTTCGAGGCTTTGGTTTTTTGGTAACTCTGAATAACTGTCGTATGCTCCAGAAATATTTTTGTCTCTTAGCAACACAGCAGCGGCAGCGCGGTTGTCCCCGATTGGCTTAGGAATATTTGCTACTGGTACATCTGCTATACCCATAACTGGGTACTTATGCATGGCTGGGGCTTGATCTGCAAAAAGGGAGGATCTGTTGTTAACTTAACATAGACAGTGACTGCTGATCTACTTGATCTTTGAGCTGCCTAAGGGGACTCTATCATCAGTTTAATTAAAAGCAGTGACTGTGGTTCTATTCAATCTTGGGGCTGCATGAATAGTATCTGTGTATGGTGCTGTCCAGGCAGTGATTGTGGATTTTTCTGACCTTTGAGTTGCTTGAAGAGAGGTTGCCCTCTGTGCATTTAAAGCAGTGGTTCCGGATTGCACTGCCTTTTGAGACGTTATTGTCTTTGTGGCAATTTTGGTGCAAAGTATTGATTGATTGCTCTAAAGTAGCAAGACAAGAGGTTATTTGTGGTTCCTTGGTGGGTCCAGGTGAGTCCAGAGCCCTGCGATTAAGTATTGTTTGTCAGACCATCAGAATCGAGATGTGGGTCCCCCCCACAGTCTTATTAAGTCGGGTGAAGCTTCCCTAAATACCCGTTGTTGTTTCCGCTGCTTTAGTGTAACAAGTGGGTGTTTTTTTTTTAAAACAGGACTAATGCCAACAGCTTGTCGTAGATGCTTGCTACACACTAAGGAGCGTGCTGCCTGCTCTCAATCCTGGGAGCTAGCTTCAACTTAAAAGAAATTGCAAGCAACGCAACATCTTACCTGCGGTAACCGCCCCGGTTATAACAAACTGTACCTGTGAAATTAATGTGATGGCTGACGGTGAGCGCGGTAAGATCACCCCATTTTTAAAACCAATTTCTAAAGTTATGACTGTTGAGACATCACCTGCCAACATTCTGGAAGCAGTTACCACAACTGGCTCTGATCCCAATTCAACGTTGGAAAATCTAATAGATAATAATGAACTTTTAGACTTGGTTTTCAGTTTAGCTGAGGTTAACACTGCTAGTGCACTGACTCAAGTCGGAACTCAAGATACAAAAAACATAGAAGGTTTTATTCCCTCTTCAAACTTAACTAGAACTCCTGATTTGAACCATATTGCAATGAATGCCTCACCTGACAGCCATATCAAGCATCAATCAATTAAAAGAGGACTTGAGTCGATTGATTGACATGAATACATGTAAAAACGTTCTTTGATGCTGGAGTATCAGAATATGGATCCAGGTCAAGGTCCACTTCTGGACTCCTTGATTATGGAGATTCAAAAAACGCAGCCCACACAAAATGTACACCCACAAGGCATTATTGAAGATCAAGTTGCTGGAATCAACCAGAGAGAGCTCATGCACCCAATTCATCGAAGCATTGAAACCTTCCAGCCCAAGCCACTTCAGCTGCTATTGGGAAATCTACTTTGCTAGGGAAGAAGAAAAATCAGTAACGTAAACTTCTTTCTTCCAATCAACCTAGTTTAGACAACAGTGGTGGCTCTTTGAGTGCAGTTGTAACTCAAGCTTTGAGCTCTTCCTTTCTGAAAGGTCTGGTTTGCCAAGAGACAAATAGTGGCTTTGAGATTGTGACGAAGAAACTACAAGATCCAACAGCAAGGAAACAACAGAGATATATTCCGGGATTAAGAATGGCAAAAAATGCAGTTTCTTTTGAGGAACATCTGCATGACAGTTCTACATGTAGAGATGCCTTCTTTGCTTTGACTAAAGATAATGCTGGTAGACATGTAAGTGGTATCCAGCTAGACTGTTTGGCAAAGGCGAATAATGTAAATCAAAGAATGGGCTTAAACTTTGACCAAAAGTCTAATCTCCCATTGCCCATTTCAAATACTGGCAATTCACTAAATTTAGATTTTTTATCATTGAATGTGATTAATCACACATCTGATAAGATAAAAAATAATGATGTGTGCTCAACTACATCTTGCCTGTTCTTGAACTGGTCTAATATTCTCAAATTAATTCACCAAATATTACCCTTAAAAATGATCATGACTCAAGACATCAAATTGGTTGAAATTCTGTATACATCTCAGGGGTCTAAATTTGCTGTGATACATTTGATTTTGGCAAATTGTCAGTGAACTTCTCATGACCCAGGATCCTGTATTTTTGTCTGTGGGCTATGAATTTGTGAAAGAGGTAAAGCCCAAGGAAGGGAAAAAGTTGAAAATGGACACTATGGGTAGCCTTTTGACAGAAGATTTCATTAAGAATATTGTCAATAAGGTATGCTCTATGCTAATAACTAAAATGATCCCCACCGCTAGTAAGGTCTCACATTACTATGGGGAGTATGATTTTGATGGGGTGGAGTGACAGGAATGTGTGGATGACAAGCGGATAATTATCCACTCAAGGAACATCAGGGGATACAGATGTTTTAGAGCTAATACCTTGGGGTTGAATCTTTTGCTTAGTGCTGTTGTTACCGGGCTCTAAGAAACCTGGCTAATACATGATTTGTTTATCGATGGTTATGTGTTATTACAGTGAAGGGAAGGAAAAATATGAGTGGATAGCCTTTTGGGTGGTCTGGTCTTTGCAACAGTGCTAAGACTGAAAGCGGAAGAGTTCCTTGATAATCATTCCGTAGAGTATGTCCTGGCAATTGCTATTGAAAGGGAAGATAAGGAAACTAAAACAATGTTGTCATTAATAAATGTCTTTAACCCACCTGGTAATTCCCAGTCTGAAGTTATGATTAACCATATAGAGTTCACGCCCAAGACATGGTTTAGTATTTTCCCGATAGGGCAATACAACATATTTGGGGACCTAAATTATAGACACCCACAGTTTCTTATTTACCAAGTTATTTTATCTCAAGATTACATCTATCTTTGAAGCACCTACAATACATGGACCATTAGAAGTGACGAAAATGAACTAATACATGATTCCAATCCCTGGTTGCATTTTATTCTTACACATCAAAAGTTATCAATGGTTAATGTTGCTGCTAATGATTTTTGTTATACGTGGTCTAATGGCTTATGTTTCTCATGGATTGATTTTGTATTGACCAATGATCAGGGCTTTGAAAATATTGTCAACTTTTGCTTATCCCTAATTATGCGAGTGGCCATGTGGTGATAGAATTTGTCCTCAGCAATGATTGTGACCAGCCAATAAATAAGATAAAGGGTGGGTTGCAAATTAACATTGGAGGTAATAGAATGAAATGGACTGATTGGAATGTATGTAAACAAATTGGGATTACTGGACAAGCTAGTAACTAATGTCACTTCTTATTTAATAACATGGAAGAGTATTACTTATTCTTTTTTAGATAAGGCTGAGAAAAAGGTGAAAAAGATAATTGCTGATAATAATAAACAGTTGCAAAATGTATATGATCATACGATAGCGATGACGAAAAAAAAACTAAATAAAGTCAAGGCAAATTTCAGGAACTGAACGAATCAAATCTCATATATAAAAAAATATTAAGAATGTGATTTAAGAACTGCCACAGAATGCACAAAATCCCAGCAAATTATGCCCAGTGGAAAATCATGTATAGCTTTAAATGACAAAAATATGCATATGTTTTGGGATGTCTTTAATAGGGTAATTGTTTGCCATGTGGTTGTGAGAAAGATAAACCCCATATCAAATGAGAAATGGAAAATGTATATATTGTCATTATATTATCTGGAGAAATATCCAGAGTTTTTAAATGATTATCAGACTGTCCCAGATAAAGACTTTTTTAGTTTCTCAGAGGAGGATGTGAAGAATATAATGAAAAAGTTAAAGCCATCGCATGCGCCGTGTCCCGATGGCACACCAAACAACCTCTATAAAATGAATCCAAAAGTATGGCCATATATCCTATTCATCATTTTCCAAGTGATTACCTAAGGCATGGACTAACTCTCTATTAATGCTGATATACAAAAAGGGAGGTAGAGATCTCCCAGGCAATTATCAAATCATAGCTATGATCAATTCCAGCGAAAACATCTTTTTACAATTGCTTTTAGGCTATATTAATAGGTGGATAAGGGAGAAGAGGATTTTTCGTAATCCGCAAGCAGCTTTTAGGAAGGGTTTTAGCACTTAATCAAATCTTTAGCGTTTAATGTATTTAATTAGATTGACTTTGATGAATAAGGATATAGTTTTATACCTTTGTTTTATTGATTTTACCAAAGCTTTTGACATGGTGAATCACCATATTTTGTGGGAAAAGATGGTAAAAAGAGATTTGCATCCTCAGATTTTATATTTTGTGAAAAAATTCTATAATGATAATGGTGTTCAAATTAGGACCAATCAGTGAGCCATTCCAGGTAAATCATGGCCTAAAGCAAAGGTGTACCTTGGGTACGTTGTATTTTTTAATATATATGACTGACCTAAAGGAACAATTGAAACACTGTAAAAATGATCCCCCACATATTGCTAATCATCCAATAGCCTGGTTATCATATGCTAATGACATTGTGGTCCTTGACCAAATGGCTATGGGTTTGCAATGAAATCGTGTAGTTATGGAGAGGTACGCAACCGACCATGGACTAACTATGAATCTAGCAAAAACTAAAATGATGACTATTAAGGGAAACAGGAAGAACATTAACGGGGTATAACATAGAATTCAGTGCACAAGTGACGCACGCGGCTGGCGCACAGTGTGCGCGTGTGACTTTCTGCGCCAGCCACGTGCGCTAAAATCCATTCCTGCGCACAGCGTATTCATGGATTTTAGCTTCCAAAACCAGCCGTGGCGCAGAGTGGCGCAGCGACCCTGCAGCAGCGCCAGTTACTCCCCGAAACCCTCCCCGTGTGCCATGCGCAGCGCACAAATCCCGTACATGGCGCGCAGGCCCCCAACCACGAAAACACCTGTTAAACTCCCCGCGCACCCCTCAGAATACACGTACCCCGATGCACGGGGAGTCTCACACGCGATTGGAGCGGGGTACGTGTATAACTGGGGTTCGTGGGAAGTTTCACAGGCGATTGGAGCAGGGTACGTGTATTTCGGGGGTGCGCGAGAAGTTTCACATGCGATAGGCCCTGTGCGAGTGGGGTACGTGTATTTTGGGGGTACGCGGGAAGTTTCACACGCGATTGGAGCAGGGTATGTGTATTTCGGGGGTGCGCAGGAAGTTTCACACGCGATAGACCCTGTGCGAGTGGGGTACGTGTATTTCGGGGGTACGCGGGAAGTTTCACATGCGATTGGAGCAGGGTACGTGTATTTCGGGGGTGCGCAGGAAGTTTCACACGCGATAGGCCATGTGCGAGTGGGGTACGTTTATTTCGGGGGTACGCGGGAAGTTTCACATGCGATTGGAGAGGGGTATGTGTATTTCGGGGGTTCGTGGGAAGTTTCACACGCGATAGGCCCTGTGCGAGTGGGGTATGTGTATTTCGGGGGTGCGCAGGAAGTTTCATACGTGATTGGAGCAGGGTACGTGTATTTCGGGGGTGCGTGGGAAGTTTCACACGCGATTGGAGCAGGGTACGTGTATTTCGGGGGTGCGCGGGAAGTTTCACACGCGATTGGAGAAGGGTACGTGTATTTCGGGGGTGCGCAGGAAGTTTCACAGGCGATAGGCCCTGTGCGAGTGGGGTACGTGTATTTCAGGGGTTCGAGGGAAGTTTCACACGCGATAGGCCCTGTGTAGTGGAGTACGTGTATTCCGGGGTGCGTGGGAAGTTTCACGCGCAATTTCGCTGTTAGAGCGGGGTACGTTTAACCAGTGGGGTGTGCGTGGAGTCCCACACGTGAAGTAGCACTGTAGGTCCTCCCTGGTGTCCCCTCTACCCCCTCCATGGCCCCTGCAGGCAGCCCACACCACAGGGGACTACCCTGCACCCCTGGTCATGTGCCGCAGGCAGTCCATCCACCATGGGCATTCCCCCCATCCATGCCACATGTCAATTTGAACTAGTGATCACCATCCCCCAGCACTCCCACTCCCCAGCATTCAGGGGCACCTGCCAGCAGGCCCCCACACATGTCCCCCAGCACCTCAACCCCCCCTGCAGTCAGGGGCCCCTGCCAGCAGGCCCCCACACATGTCCCCCAGCACCCCCACCCCCCAGCAGTCAGGGGCACCTGCCAGCAGGCCCCCACACATGGCCCTCAGCACCCCCACCCTCCAGCATTCAGGGGCACCTGCCAGCAGGCCCCACAAATGTCCACCTGCCCCCATGTCATGACGATCCTCAATCATGGGCCTTATGGCCAGCCACATCACACCCCACGCCACCCCAGCCCAAAGACCCAACCAAGTATTGCATCCACCCACAAAGAAATGCCCATTACATGATACAACCCGAATGGCAAGTATGTAAATGAACACATGTCCGTCACACACACACAATGGGTGCAAGTGAATGTGAAAACCCACATCATGACATGCATGAAATCAATGAGAGAATATCACACATCGAAGTATGAAACAAAAATGTATTGAACCCAAAATGAATGTATTGAACCCAAAATGAATGTAATGAAAAGCAAACACACAATAATGTGAAGAAGAAATAAAACGCAGCATGTCCGGAAAATAATCAAAAATATGAAATCAGAATCCAAAGAAATCCAAATGAAAATGTGTCCAAAGTCTCAGTCCAACAAAGCAAATCCATGGAAAAAAAAAGTGAAATCCATTGCTCCATGGTGAAATGAAAAAAAAAAGACAAATCCACTGTTCAACTATATACAAATCACCAATCCAGGGTCCATTAGCCCAACAAATGAAACGAAACCTACAAAAAAGACTACCTAATAAAGAACTATATACAAAAACGTGGTGCATTGTCCAAGCGCCCCAAAATAAACAAAAACAGAAAGGAAACCTAACACTATCTAACTATATACAATGGCGGCGGGCAAGTCTTGCGGGTCACTCTGTGCTGTCCCGGGCCAGGGCATCATCGAACTCCATGTCGATCTCCCGGAGGCGGGCTTCTGCCCTGGCCCGAGGTCTCGCAGGCAGGCACTCATGGCCTGTTTCAACTTATTGCGAGTTGCCTCGAGGCACTCTGCCCGCCTCAACGCCCGATGCATGGAGAACTCCGCCCTGACCATGGTCAGTCGCTCCTCTTCCGCCGGCCGCCGCTCCGCATCTATCCGCTGGCCCAACCGCTGCCACACAGAAGACACTCCCATTCCTGGGTCCTCCTCCACTCTGGCCGATGCCTGGCCCTCCGATGTTGATGGCCCGAGCCATCATTGCTCCCACTTACAGCCTGCTCCTGCTGCTACTGCTGTCCATGTGCCCTGTCCGATTGTGCCTGCACATCCTCCATCAGCTGGTCTCCAGTTGTGGTGTCTACCCCTGCTGGACCGCCGACTCCTGACTGTGGCAGGGATGTGAGCTCCACCAAGCTGGCTGTGTTGGTCGGGCCAGGACCACAAGGGGCGCTGGTGGAATCTGGGCCGGAAGATGGCAGGGAGAACGACTGGTGCATAGTCTCCACAGAGGAGGAGAGGTCCACCAGAGTGCGCGACACATGTAGGAACCCACCGACAAGGGCCCCTCCCAACAGTGCCACGTCGCGATGGTGCTGTTCGTGATGGTGTGCGTTCTCTGCAGTGTCCTGTGCTGCCTCCTGACCCTGGCCCTGGACTGCACCACTTGCACCAGTGGTACTACCCCATGCAGGCCCCATGTGCGGCTCAGTAGCGGGCTCCTCCTCCTCTGTGGAGACCACCAACCTGGATGTCTCCGTACCCTCTTCCTCCATTGCAAGCCCCTGTGGGGGCTCACCCGGCCCTTCCGCCACAGCCGTAGTGGCAGACGCGGCACCAGCCCCATTGCTCCCGGATTATGGCAAGTCCTGGGAGGGTGGCTGGGCCTTGCGTCACCGCCCGGTGGAGGCATCCCCGCCGCTTGGCTCCACAGCCCCGTCTCCGCCCTCTTCTTCACTTGGCGCTGCGTAGAGGGAGACATAGAACACAAGCATCAGGGTACAGTACAACATTCCCCTAGACAGGAAGCAATAACACATGAGTTGCAGTGTCTAACGTCACTTCCATCCTGTCCCTCAACAACACATGGGTGAATGCACGCAACAAACATGCATGAACAGGCACGGCGCCTGCAAGCAACATCAGCATCCATGTACAAGGGCCTCTATTAACCAAAATCTTGCCTTCAAACTCACATGCATCATGGCTCACATTGATCCCATGCACACACATCACCGGAGGGTCATGCATCATGCCTTGCACACCACAGACACAGTGGATAGTCACAGTGCATACAACGGTGACCGCACTGCATGAGTGAATGTACACATGATCACAGACATGCGTACCTCACACCCCCACCATGTGCAAGAACAGACATTGGCATGCTTTCATGTGTGCATTTTCCATACAGCTACCCATGTTGCATTGTAACTCATGCACCAACCATGTGGTTCACACATTACTGGTCTCTCATGCATGACCGTGATGTCCCTGCACACACACATCCATACATGGCCTATGTCCCACAAACAGGCAAGTATCAGACTACCAGCACACTACAACATGACCTGTCTCACACACCAATGCTTTGCCACTTACTGCTTAACTCCAGACGGGTCTTCCTCTGCAGGATCTGGGCATGGAGCGCTGGGCCTACGCATTCCAGGGCCCTCATCTGGATGTCACTCATGCTGATCCGGCCCCAGTCCGCAAGGCCTGATTACGAGGTCCCTTTGCGGGTGGCACTTTAACGCCTGCTTTTAGCAGGCGTTAAAAAACCAATCCGCAAAGGTACCTAGGAGCTAATTACGGCACCGTAATTTACGGTGCCGTAATTAGCGCCTTCCCCTATCGGGCAAAAATGGGAATGGGGAAGGGCGATGGTGGCATGGGGAATTACGGCCCCGCCAACCTTGGAATGGGGTGGTATTTCCCCATTCCACCATGGCAGACTTGTTACAACACCGGCACCAACCATGGTGCTAATAGCGCCATGGTTTAGCGCCGGGGTTGTAATGAGGGCCCTGGACCATAAGTCCTCCCAGCGCTTCTTGACGTGCTTGATGTCGCGGGTTGCCACCCCCCTCTGCGTTGATGGCAACCACTACGTCGTCCCAGATCCTCTCCCGTCCTTCCTTGTTGGCGCGTGATGTTCCGAAGAGGGCATCAAAATGCCCCAGGACATGCTCCACTAGGGCACCAACTTCCTTCACACTGAAGCTGGTGGCCCTCTGCCACTCTGGCTGGGGGTTGCCAGTGGTCTCAGATGGTGTTTGCCCTGACATGGCGACCCCCGAGGCAGGCGTGGGTGGGCAACTGGGTCCTGGGGCTGGGCTGTGGAGCGATGGTATCCCAGTCGGGAGTCTTCTGTTCCAGCAGGGGTGGACACAGCAACTGGAACCCTGGCTGACGTGCAGGCACCAAATAGCAGGGCACGTGGGCAGCAGGCAGGCAGGTAGCAGCAGATGGCCGGTAGGAGCGTGCTCAGGGGCCTCGGGGCAGTAATTTGGCCTTCTGGGCAGGAGTGTGGTCTTCCGTGTGTTGTTGCGTGGCCAGCTTGATACGGAGTGATTTGGCACGTGAAAAAATTGCATGTCAGCGTGTAATTGGAGGAAAGGCCCTTAGCGCGTAAGCGCGTCAGCACATGTACGTGATTTCATTGGACCAAAGCCCCTTAGCGCGTAGGCGCTTCTGTGACGTTATGCGCACGGGCGTTTCCCTCGTGATGTGGGCATAGCGGTACAGCGCACATGAAAAAACTTCACGTCCGCGTGTGAATGCGTGTAATCCGAGGAAAGGGCATACGCGCGTAAGTGACGTGACGCGCGCGGGCGTTTCCCTCAGCACGGGTTAAAGGTGAGCATGGCCAGTTCACTGTTCAAAGTTCACTGTACGTGCCTTTCGTGGAGACCGACGTGTGTTCCTGCTTCGTGTTGTTTCACGCACCATCAAAAATTCACAGCTATCAAGGATGTATCTCTTCTTTTGGCGGGGGTATTGGCTACGCGTGTTTTTCTGCATCGCGCTAGTCAGATGGTGAGTCGCGCACGCTATTTTTCCCACTGCAGGTGCCCCTGTGTATCGCACCCGTTTTCGAGGTCATAGAAGCCTGCGTGTCTCACGTGTACGCGTTTTTCGTGTTACTGGGTGCCACTGCGTACTGCGGGAGGTTGATTCCACGCACGTAGGCTGCAGGGTTGCGTGCACGGTTTTACTGCAGTTCCGGGGTGCCTGAGCGTTGCGTGACCTGTCACTACATCACCGGGGTCACATACAGCCTTGCAGGTGCAGGGGGGCTGTTAACATCTTGCATCCCACCCCCTTCACCCCAATTGCCCAGGTCAATTGTGATGTACACCTCCCATTGGCACTACTCGATCTGTGCCGGCACTACTACATCTGTGCCATGGTTGGGAGGCCACCAAAGGTGAGGAGCGCCTCAGCTGGGCGGCCTCCTCATAGCGGGCGTGGTCATGGACGTGGCCGGGGTGACCAGGGAGTAGGCGGACTCCATGGTGTCTAGGGTGGACGCAGAGGGGGAAGAGGCAGGGGTGCGCCAGTTGAGCACAATGT
This sequence comes from Ambystoma mexicanum, assembly GCF_040938575.1. Lineage (NCBI taxonomy): Eukaryota > Metazoa > Chordata > Amphibia > Caudata > Ambystomatidae > Ambystoma > Ambystoma mexicanum. Next base: position 501,686,222 of record NC_090934.1, read on the forward strand.
TGTGCCATGTGTCGGTGCAGTCATGCCACCACCCCCTGTGGTTCCGGGAGATGCAGCTTCTGCATCTGGCACTGACGCCCATGTGACCCGGCAGTCCATTTCATCGACTGCCATGGGCCCAAGGGTAGTGATAGCTGCAGGTGCAGCTGTGGACACCACCACCCAGGCTCAGGGTCTCCCAGCGCAGGCTGCGTTGGCACTTGAAGAGCCCTTGGAAGATTTCCAAAAGGCCAGGAGGGAACCCGTAGGGGCACACAGGGCTGCCCTGACCAAGACACGTGTCCCTGGGGCAGTTATGTCATCTGCTGCCCCGAACAGCCGGGTGTTGGCAAGTGCAGGGGCAGATGCACCCAACAACACCCCGGTTGTGAGTTTGCCAACCAGGACAGTTGCGGTCAATGACCCTGCCACTGCAGATGTTGCTGCGCAGGGTCCATTAGAGGGCACCCAGCTGCCACTGACACAAGTCAGGCCTTTGGTCGTCCCTCCACCTGCCACTCCCTTGGCTCAATCCACTGAACCCACTGGCCATACTGATCAGGGCGGCATTAGTCAGTCAGGGTCTGCGCCACAATCCAAGAGGAGGAAGGTTGCACCTGCAGCACAGGCTGGGACCCCACACACAGCCACGACCTCTGGCACGTTGAGGAAGAAGCCTTTCTGCAAACAGGAACTGGACTTCCTCGTGGACTAAGTGCGGGACCACAGCTGTGACATGCTAGTGGGTGCTAATTGTCAGACTACGGCTGCCCACCGTGATACCCACTGGAAGCAATTTGCGGAACATGTGAGTGGATTCAGCCATGAGGTGCGCACGGCGCAAGAGTGCAAAAAGCGTTGGAATGAACTCAAACGCAGCGCTATGGCTAAGCATACCTCAAATTACAACTTGACTCTGATGACTGGCAGTGGGCCTGCACCAGAGGAGGAAGACCTCACTCCGCATGAGTCACTCGTTGCAGAGTTCATACCATCTGAATCGGTCGAAGGAGTGGGAGAGATGCCGGACTTTGATGCCCAGTCAGTGAATGTTGATGCGTGTTTGTTGAGGACGTGTGTGTTTTACTTGTGTGATGTGTTACACATGACTGCCACTACATGTCACTTGTACATGGTTTTGATGTGAAAGTAATGCAATGTTTCCCTGATGCATGTCTACTCTGCTTGATTGTGGACATGTGGAGCAGACGGGGACTGTCCGCATCACCACTATTGCACCCTACTCAAATGCTTGTTAACAGAATGCCCCTCCGGTCCATTTTCCAGCTCAGTGGCACTTCTGCATGTAGTGTGGGGTGTCCTTCCTCTCAGCCTAAGGACTATGCATAGCATGACTGACGTGCATGTGTCCTCTGCCTGCAAGCGGGTACTCAATGTAGGCATGCTCCCTTGCCCCTCAACCCCCCGCTTTGCACCCCAATTCCACCTTAGCACTGGTCTGCTACAATATTGCTGTTGGGTTCTTCCCTGTTCATGCCTCCTAAGTACATGCTAACATCCAGCGTCCAATCTGCCAGGCATATGCTGTGTGGTACATCCTTAGTACTTGATGCAGGGTGTCTCACTTGGACTGTGCAGAGGTCAGATGCCCCGGAGGGACATGAGTGCTCATTCATGCTCCATGTGCATTCCACGCATGCCCCTATGTGTCTATGACTGGATGATCACTGTAATACAAGTCCTGGATGACCTACATTGCATGGCATTTCATCTGCCTTCCCATGTCAACTGTGGCTCAGTACTGCGTTGCACACAGGTTTAGGGTCTGACAATCTGTGTGGGTCACAGGCCTCAGAATGTTTAATGGCCAATGACTCTGTCCAACTGGTGTAGTGTCTTCTTCACACGTGGGTGTACTCCAGAGGTTTCATCATGTGTCCTGCTTACTGTCCCATCATCATTTGCTGTGTTGTCATTTGACTCACATGATGCGGTTGATGCTAGTCAACACTGTCTGTCAATACACAGGTCTAAGTTCAGTCTTTAGATACCATGCTAGGCATCCCTGCTTTTGCACTTGGGGGGAGGGGTGGTTTGCTTGTAGACATGCTACCCATTGAATGCACATTGCACGTGATGCCTGAAATTGACCTTGCACTGCCTTCACATTTTTTGACACACACCATGAAGTCCTTGTACATGTAGATAGTGAGTAACATACATATTTGCTGCACTGCATAGACCCACGTCAGTGCAAACTGCCACCTTTCCACAGGTCTGATCACAGAAGCAATTTCAAGTTTATCCAGCATGCATGCCAGGTTCTATTTTGTTTGTCACATGTCTGCCTGATGTGTTTGGTGTCGGTGTGTGCGTGTGTGTGTTGTGTGCTTCTAACATGTGTAGTGAAATTTTCCCTCTCTATTTTTAAGGTGATGACGCAATGGAGCTGGAGGATGGTGTTGTCATGCCAGGCACAGGGTTGTTATCACTACATCAACACAGCACAAGTGGGGGTCGTGGGGTGGTAGGCCACGAAACCCCCCAAGTGCTACAGTCCATCTTGTCTCTGGCTGCCTATGAGTCCAGCCTGATGAACACTCTGATGACCATGTCGAGTTGGATGAGCATCAGGTCCATATGTCAGGGGTGAGTGTTTCTGATGTGGACACTCCTCTGTCTGCGACACCTGCACTGAGGGGTCAGACAGTCTTGGAACCTCCGCCCGTGGTGGATCGGGACGCAGGGTCACCCTCCACACCAGTCACTGTTGTGCCTGGGACATCACGTCGACGGGGGCATGTAGTCATGCAGCCGCGGGCGGTGCCATCACAACGAAGACACCCGGTCCTTGGGCCCCGCAGGGGTCAAGCCCAGCAACGCGGTCGCCACGTGCAACTGCTGTATACTGAGTGGGAGCAAGAAATGACTGCCAATTCTGGACACCAGGGGGCAGCAATGGAGAACATGAGCGTGTGGCCCGATCCGTGCTCCCCCCGGCTAGGCAGGTGCTTCTCCAGCAGCAGGCGGCACGGTCCATGGCCCGCTTGCTCAGGCTGGCATGGCGGCCTCAGACAGGGCACGCCAGGCTGAAATGTTGTCTCTGCATGAAGCAATTGCTGCTCACGCAGAGGCACACATGGAGGCCCTGAGGGAGGAGTATGTTTCCCTCAGATCCACTCTGGGTGTCCTTCTGATGTCCCAGAGGATGCGGGCAGAGGAGAGGTTTGCACAGCTTGAGCGTACCATCTCGGCTGAGCTACATGCTTGCCGGGTGGTGCAGCGGCTGTCCAGCCAGGCCTTGCAGGAGGAACTCAGTGTTACACGTGCTACCTTGCAAGAGGAAGGACGTGTATCACGGGAGGTTCTGCATGCAGACCTACCTGTCATCGCCACACAGAACCAGGCTCACCCGTCTGGCAGACTTGCTGCCGACAAGTGGCAAGCTGCGGCTAGGCGTGGTCATGCTCCTGTGCCACGTCCTCCTTTCCAGGAAGAGCCAGACTCGGACGACAATCTATCTCCCACATAGGTCAGGCTGTGCAGGCGTTGAGCCCATGGAGGTTTTTTTTTTCCTCAGCATCATCGCATGTGGGTGTTGAGCAGCACCCTGTACCTCCCCCCTCCTTGATGCCTCCCCCCGGGTCGAATGTGGCCATTTATGATGTTTCTTTTAGTTTAGTTAGTTAAGTTTCTGTTTGATAGTTAGTTTAAATAGGTAATGTTGGTTTTTCATAGTGTAATTAGTTAATATAGTTTAAAATGGCTTGTCTATTGTGCTTTCATGTGACGGTGTGGTGCTTTGTGGCTTTTGAAAGTATCCACTGTCTGTTCCAGCTGGGCCCTTCAAGCTTGTCTTGTGTATGTGTTTGCTGCTTGGGGTCCTTGACTCATACATGCCACTCCTGCTTCCCTTATCCATGGGCTCGCAAGGATGGTTCAGTGTAACAGCCTATTACACAAGGGCTTTGGACTGTCATATATTTGGCATGTCTGCTGCTGTGGAACTTGTGTTGACACCCCTAGTGGGATGATTGGGGTGTAATTGACCACGGTTCTTCTTTTGCTAGATGGGGTTTTTCATGATTCATGTGTACATTCATTGCTAGGCATTGTGTAATATGTTTCTTATCTTTACTGTACATGTGCATGTTGCAATTCATGCCGTAGATAGTGTGTTCCACACTTTGGCTGTGAAAGACGGACTGATGGTGTGATTTCTGATGTACGTCTCTGACATGGTCCAGTCATGAAATGCCTGAAGACACACACACAGATGAATCTAAAGCATTAATCATGTGTTTCATGGCCTTTCTGCAGGGGGATGAGCCTCCAGACCACCTTTGCCAGCAGACATGGCCCATTGGACGTCTGGAATCTGGACACGTTTGGTGGTGCCGACATGCGCATGTGTGCGCAAGCAGAGGCACAGGGATTGCGATCATACATCCGAAAACTGCTGACGTCTTTCAAGGGACTCCAGGCAAGGTGAGCACTACAGGGGGGTCACAACACAGCAAACCTTCCATCAGGCCAGCTGCACATGCATGCTTAGTAGCAGCACTGACGGTGAGCTTGGACAAATATTGGTGTTGAAGCGCACAATACAGCTCAGATGTGTTAGTGGACTGATGGCTAGTTGATATCGAAGGTTGTCTGGGCACCTGCAGGGGCAGTGGCACATACCCTCCGGTCCACCATGGGCCATTGAGGCACTTGTATTAGCCATGTAGTGTTCTGAGACATGGAAAGAAGCAGCTCACAGGGACAGACAGCAAGGGACATACTCGGGTGCAGTGCATTTCATTTCCGAGTGGAATTTGCAACATGCACTGCCTACTTTATTTTGGTCATGGTGGTACTTGACTTGTTCTGAAGTCATACTTTGCTATATGCGTCTGTCTGCTTACCCAGGGAACATTGCATGTTGTGTGAATCGTGACACATTGGTGTTCCATTTGCCACGCACCCACCGGCGCCTGACTTACTGCATTGACTGTGTATGAACCATCACAGGGGTAATATTACGTATGTGTACGAAGAATCCACACAAGATTGTCTGTTTGTAGAGTAGTTTGTTACTTTGGGGCATATTTGGTGGTGTGTTTGTGTGTTTTGGGAATGCACAGATTATTAACTGTGGCTCTCTTTGCAGCATTAAACTGCTCCTGTTACCGGACCTTAGAGTGCACAAGAAGGAGGCCAGCACTCACCCCAGAGATAAGTTTCTCTTTGACTTCCATTTGAGTAATTTGCTGCTATGTGCCTGATGAACAAGTTTGTTCTAATTGTGTATGTGTTAATGTGAGTACTACATTTTTGTGCATTCCTTACTTTCCCATGTCAATCCTACTCCCCTCTCCTGCCCCTCATTCTGGTTATCCAGTATGCCAATGCCTTTCCTGACTGCATATCTGTGACCCTCCTTCCCCACCAGGGTCTCAGAGGCCTGTGTGAGTTTGACCTTGCAGGCACCCAGACCACGGTGGGGGTGGTTGGTTCGTGCCACCCCTGCGCCTGTACACTGGAGCTGTGACAGTACACATGCGTTCATGGCGCATAATTCTATGTTATGTACCGCACATGGTACACATCCTGTTGTGACATTGTTTTACTGTGCTACCTTGGTTGTTAACATCATTGTGGTAGTACTTGGCCTTTGTGGTGTACTGCTACTTCAAGTCATCTACTGGAGGCTGTTCTGGCTTGTTTTACTGCCTGCAGGCTATTTGCTTGGCGTCTCTGTTGGCCTGCTTTGAGTTCTCTTGGAGTTGGTGCTTTTGCAAATCCAGGTGGACTCTGAGGGTGCTGGCAACTTTTTACACACAAGGTAGGAGATGGTGACAAAGGGGAAGGGTGATCCTGTGGCCAGGTGAAATTAAAGGATGAGGCGGAATGACCCAGGTGCAGTTGTTCAGTGGGTCGTGGTGATTTGTGAGGCGGGGTGTTTTGTTGTTGATAGTTGCATTGCCCTGCAGTTTGATGGGCACCCTGACATTGTAATTATGGTATCCTATGTACATGATGTATTCTGATGATCAATGCCTGTTCATGTGTTGTGTTTACATTTCAGGTGTGAGGGGATAGTTATGGTTTGACATGCTGGGGTGTACACATGGTGAATGTTCACATGTGATGTGTAGAGGACACTGATGGTCACTTGATTGCACATGCATATGTTGAGTGCATGTCCCTACTGACCCACACACTTGCGCTATTATCCACTACATGTACAACCACCCTTCCATGTCCACGTGTACACCCTGTTTGTTTTCTGGTGCCCACTGTGTCCCTGCAGCACATGTTCTATGAACAATTGTGGATCCTGTAAATGCCTAATTAGCTTTTTGATGTACTTTGTCACTTAGATGTGATGCTCAGGGTGTGCATCACACACAATGGCTGTTCACTGTGCTGTGCACTGAACAGTGTGTTGCAGGAGGTGGACACGGCACACAAAAGCTGCAGTGTTGATTTTGCAATGCACATGGTGCATGTAGACAGGCATTCATTGTTATGTTACAACTACAACTTTTGGAATGCATTTGGGTAAGACTTATTTTGGGTGGGAGGTTGTTGATCAGTCATTTCATCTGATTCCATGTCAGGCATCATTGTCGGATGCCAATTTACATTTTTCACATGTCAATGTGTACCTTATTGGTACTGTGTTGGTGTATGGCTATTGCTTGCCATGTCATGTTGTGATTTGGGAAGGTTTGAGTGAGATACCAGTGATAGTCACGCCCTGTTTTGCAGGTCTGTGTGATTCACACCTTGCATGTGTGCCTTTTGGTTACACAGGATTGCTTGTGTTTATGTAGCTAGGGATGCACACAATGTGGCAATTCAATGGCAACAATCTGAGGGTGGTAAGGTTGTGACAGTTGACTGCCTCTTTGCCATCATCGATTGTCACCTGGTATGTCCCAGGCCTGTGTGCACTCCACAGGGTTGGGAGTTTAGGTGAAAAATGTGGCCGCAAGCTGGGTCCGGGCTACCTCGCCACATGCCCTATCCCCTCCCATGTGCAGCGCCTGTGCCTGTGGTTGGGGATGTGTGGGCACCACCATGTCCACCAGTACGCCCTGCCGTGTTGCAACATTGTGCAGGACACATGCTGCCACAATGATCCTGCACACTACTGGGGGTGCATAGAGTAGCTGGCCGCCAGAGCGGTCAAGGGAGCGGAAGCGTGACTTGAGCACTCCGAATGTGCGCTCCACTATGGCCCTGGTTGCAATATGGGCCCCGCTGTATCTTACCTGGGGTGGTGTGGTGGGGTTCCGGATTGGCGTCATCATGTGGTTGCTCAGAGGGTAGGCACTGTCCCCTGGAGAGGTGACAATGGTTGTGATTATTGGGGTTTGTGTATTTGTGTGTGTGTGTGACATGCATGCATTTGCACGGGCATTTGTACTCACCTAGGAGCCATGTGTCGCCATGCTGCCCAGCTTCCAGGTCCCAGCTCAGGGCGGACATTCTGTATATGAAAATGTCATGGGTGGAGCCAGGGTAGTTTGCATAGACAGAGGTGATGATTCCCTTTGCATAGCATAACAGCTGTACGTTGATGGAATGCAGTGCTTGCGGTTTTGGTAGATGTGCTCAATGGCCCTAGGTGGACGTAGGGTCACATGGGTGCAATCTATGGCACCAAGCACTTTGGGGAAGTGTGCTACCCTGTAACAGTCCTGGACAATGGCCTGCCTTTATGCGGGTGTTCTGGGCATGTATATGTGCCTGCAGACTGAGGAGCGCGCTGTCATGATTGCCAAGACCTGGTGTAGGCAGCGTAACTGCGTGGCCTGTCAGACCCCCCCACTATGGCAGTAGTCCACTGAAAAGACCCAGTGGCCAAAAAATGCAGGACATTGAGCACCTTCTCCAAGGGGCTCAATGCTTGGGAGCAGAGGGTGGGGGATGTAAGGTCATCTTCCCAGTCCCTGACCAGGTCTAGGATGATACGGGGTGGAAACCTATACCTGCCATAGACCTGGTCATCAGGCATCCCAAAAAGGCTTGTCCGTGGTGAAAAAATGCATGCCCTGGCTATTCTCCTCCTCCTGCGGTGTTCCACGGTCAGTGCTGCGACAAATGGGGCATTCATCGTAGCTGTATATACGTGTTTGTTGTTTGCGCGCACTTTTATACTGTGTGCGGGGATGTTTCCGCCTGCCTTTGTGTGGCAGACGCGTTGACACCTGTGCGTGTCTTTTGCCGTGTGCGGGTTTCCCATATTCGAATCCCTGAATACGGGTTGTTCGCATGCGTGTGGGCGTTCCGTGTAGTTCCCTGCAGTACTTCCCCAGTTACGCCATCTTTTTCACGCGTTATTCCCCATTCCGCGTGTTACGCCCACTGTTCCGCCCACTTTTGTTGTGTGCGCCGCACTATTTGCGCTTTTGCTTTGTACGTAGCGCACGCCGTTTGATGACGTGTGTGCCCGCGTGCGCCATACACGGATTTGGCGCAGAACTAGTGGGAAACAAGCGCAGCACCTTCCTTGAATCGCAAGCGTGCGCGTGCGCTTGCTTTCTCACGCTTGCGCCACCTTGCACCTGCTTGCGCTGTGATTTTCGGCGCAGGTTTGTTCCATGAATCGGCCCCTAAGTAATGTAACTGAGGTATGCAACATTTCAACTTGAAAGAAGTAAGCAGTTATTGTTATCTGGGCTTGCTTATCATAAATAAAATGGAGGTTGCAAAACTCTCTAAGGCCATAATTGACTAAACCAATACTACATTTAGGGCTATTAGATCTTTTATTCAGAAAGCAGGAGGTTGTTAGAATTATATAGAACTTGTATTGTGCTTTGCATTTTGTATGGTCTGGAGATGCATACTAAAAAGGAAAAGGCTTGGTTGAGTGAGTTAGAAGAAAAACTGTGGAGATCAGCTCAGCATGTGGGGTGCCACAATCGGGAGCTGTGGAAGCCATTTGTTGTGAATTGGGTCTGAGCTTGCTAACCACTTGGACAATTACAGCTTCCTCGTATCTTTATGTGAATGTTTTGTTGAATAGGGATAATTCGGATTCCACCTATGCATGAGAATGAAGTGCTCAATGGTCCTCAATCTGCCCTAAAAGCTTGGTAAAATGAGATCATGGTATTTTAACATGAGATATAATGCTCTTGTCTACCCACAGATAATTTGGCTTTTAAATGTAATGAAAGTAAGCAGCTATTTGGAATCACAATTTCCATGTCACCAAACTAGCAAGTAAATCAAGCTATTCGAACTATGTTAAGCAAGTCCTTTCATTCGGTACCTCTTGCTTCTATATTAAGAATCTGCAGAATAGGAATGTTAGTCAAGTTATTATTGGCCTTAGATTCAATCAATTACCAACCTTGTCTAAGATTGGTACTTGTTATGATGTGCCACTGGAGGACAGACTTTCTCACCTGTGTTGAAGAGATGTAGAGACAGCTAGGCATTTATTGACCAACTGTAATTTTCTTGTGTCTTATGTCAAATGATATGCAAAGATAGTGCATGACTTCTGTTTTATTTGTACAGATCAATTTTGGCTTATTTACTGTCTGGTGAAAACTTGGTCATGAATTTTAGAATATATTATATCTGGTAAACGATTCTTAAATATTAATTTTAATGTATCTAGACTGTTTTATTAGATTATATTTATTATCTCTCATAGTTATGTAGAATGTCTGTTTTAACCTTTTTTTAGCCTTTTATTGAGTTATGTAGGACTTATTCATGTGGAATCTTTGACAGTTACCTTTTATAATTATGTGTATTGATATAGTGTTCTTGTTTCTTTTAATGTGTTAACCCTTTAAGTGCCATGGGTGTCTCCCCTCCAAATGCCAAGGCCTTTTTTGGTGATTTCAGTATGTTGCCATTCAGTACCTTGTAACTTTTTTGATACATGAGATATCTCAGCCAATTTTGGCCCCTTTTTTCCACAATCCTAGGTTGCTGTAGGGGGGTGAGAGAAAATAACCAAAAAGGGCAAAAATGTTGTGTTTTTTCAAAAACTGCCAAACAATTGATGTACTATGAAGCCTGTGGTTATTTCTTTGTAAGAGCTTGGAACAAATGGTTTGCTGTGCGGAATTCCCCAATTTTCTGGCTTTCAAGAACAGGTTCATTGGAAACAAAAACAAATTATTTTGATGTGGTTATCAACTGTTTTGTGAGAGGTAGGCGATTTTGGCTATTTTTGCCAATTGGACATGCGTGGACGGAATGGAAGAAAAGGGTAGGAAAGCTGAATTGGAGGACAGAAAGGCATACATTTCTGAAATTTAGACAAAGTTCCAGGTTTAGGAAGGGATGATTTGCGCAGGTTGTCCAACAACTAGGTTGGGGAAAATGCCATAGTTTGGGGAAAAAGCGGGAAAATGACCGAGAAAAAAAAGGTATGTGGTGGACATGGTTGGCTTGGTACGGCAATGGCTTCTATGCATTTGTGAGAAAAACAATGCTCCACTACATTCCCCCAACTCTTGCAGTTAGGAAACCACACTTTTTTGTAGTATTTCACAAACCAAGCAATATCACAAGCCAAACACTGAGCCATGGTACGAAGGAGTTTTATGCTTACGGCCTGAATAGACGTACTTAGCATGTGTAAATCAGGAAAACCAATGTGGTGAGGAACAGCAAGCAAACATTTTTTGAAAGAGCACAGACAGACCTTTTCAAGGGTAGGTCACTTGTGCAGGTTACAAAAGTGTATAGTGCCTAAATCAGCAACTAAATGTAGGGCACATTTGGGAAATGAAAGGGTTGTGTGACAAAGGGCACCAGCAAATGGGTCGAAATGTTATGAAAACCATACAAACACAACAGATGTCATACCTTCCAGCATTCCCACACGTTTACCCATGAAAACAGTACCTCACATTTGTGGGTGCACCTACCTGCGCACCAAGGGGAAAGCCTAAAACACCCCCTAACTCCAAGTCTTTTCTGACAGCTGAATTTCATGATTTTTTCAGATGGGCACACCATACAGATGTGGGCTAAGGGTGTCCAAGCCACCAGCATCAATGAAAACAGGGAACCCCATGCATTTCCAAAAAGAGGACCTCCGTGGGAATCCGCAGAGGTCTGACTTGCACAAATCGGCCCAGAATGTATTACCCAGAAAGCCCGGAAAAGTCCAAAATGTGGCGAAAAAAACACAATTTCCACACATTTCACTTGGCTCACCCTCTGAAACACGCCACCAACAACACATGACCTACCGTGCTACATTCCCACAGGTGTCCCGATGAAAACGGAACCTCACATTTGTGGGTGTACCTACCTGGGCACCAAGGGGAAAGCCTAAGACACCCTTGTGTTGTTGGCGGTGTGTTTCAGTTGGTGAGCCGAGTGAAATGTGCGGAAATTGGTTTTTTTGGACACATTTCGGAATTTGCTGGGGTTTCTGGGTAATACATTCTGGGCCGATTTGCACAAGGCCTACCGTCCTGCGTTCCCACAGGTGTCTTGATGAAAACGGTACCTCATATGTGTGGGTTCACCTACCTGGGTGCCAAGGGTAAAGCCTAATACACCCTTAACCCCAAGTCTTTTCCGACAGCTGAATTTCATGATTTTTCCAGATGGGCACACCACACAGATATGGGCCTAGAGTGCGCAAGTGACCAAGGGAAACAGGGAACCCCATGCATTTCTGAAAAAGAGGACATCCGTGGGAATCCACAGAGGTCTGACTTGCACAAATCTGCCCAGAATGTATTAGCCAGCAACCCCAGCAAAGTCTGAAATGTGGAAAAAAAAACAATTTCCACACATTTCACTCAGCTCACCCACCGGCACACGCCACCAACAACACATGGCCTACCATCCTGCGTTCCCACAGCTGTCCCAATGAAAACGGTACCTCACATGTGTGGGTGCACCTACCTGGGCACCAAGGAGAAAGCCTAAAACACCCCTAACCCCAAGTCTTTTCCGACAGCTGAATGTTGTGATTTTTCCAGATGGTCACACCATACAGATATGGGCCTCGGGTGTCCAAGCCATCAAGGAAAACAGGGAACCCCATGCATTTCTGAAAAGAAGACACCCGTGGGAATCGAAAGATGTCTGACTTGCGCAATTCTCCCCAGATTGTGTCACCCACAAGCCCTGCCAAAGAACCACGTGGGAGAAGGGTGCCCAAGGCGAGGGATATTACCGCCGACTTTGCTGGAGCTCTGGCTGGCCTGCGTTACAACTTCTCCCCAACATGGAGACCCGGCAGTGTGCCAATACCTCCCCGAAGTGAAAAGCTGCAATGCAGCCCGGCCACAACTCCAGGACGGTTGGAGGTGATGTCCCCAGCCTTGGACATCCATGCACCATGTGGGTGTACCGCCCCCTAAGCACAGCAGCAGCTCCAGGGATGCCTGCAAGATCCCCATTCCTCCCCAGAGGTGACACTTGTAATGTAGCACAGCCAGAGCTGCAGCCTGGGCTTGCAGAGGGACAACCCACAAGGGAGGGATCCGCTCCCAGGGAAACACCAATGTTCTGCTGGCATGGGGGGCAATTTGTGGCCTGACCCTGCAATTGTGTCCCAGCCCACACAAATATCTGCCCAGACGGCCCATTCCCACCCACACCACCAACAATCAAGCCCCTGTCTCACCCACTCCACTGACAGTAGGCCCTAACCATAGATTAATACAAAACAGTACTCACATAACGTTGCAGCTGCTCGAGTAGAAAAAGCTGTAAACAAAACAAAAAACATGTGTTACCATGGTCACAGCAGCAAAAACAAATCAATACTTTTCAAGCATGCCCCCCTTGCAAGCCATCCCTGGTGGTCTACTGAACCTCGCCCCCCCACCCTCTGTGAATACCCATTTGCCGCTTCCTATGGGCAGATATCTGCCCCCAGAGAGGGCTGAATGAGGTACCCCCCAACACTACATTTGGGACCATAGACTTCCACAGAGGAGTGGCCACGCAAGTCTCATAAAACGTGACAATGGACTAAACCCTTAGTCTCGGGCAGCGGCAGAAGACGGAAGGTGTACTGTGCACCAAGCGCAGGAAATTCAAACCTATGATGCTGATCCAGAGGAAGAGGACTCCAAGGGTGCTGGCAGTCCACCGCACAACTGGAGGGAAAGCAAGATGCCGGAGAAGCTGAACGGAATGCCCACCATTCCAAGATGCCCCAGCGATGTGTCAAAAGCCCCACACATGTAAAGGGTGATACAGGAGACCCATAGAGGACGTGTGGATGCTTACCAAGCAGGTGGATGCAGTTGTCCCTAGGCCCCTTTGTAACCATAATGCTAGGGTGGCACCTCCCACCCCCCTTGACAGAAAGCCAACACACTTTCTACTCCTCCTTGCAGTGGTGGAATGAAGCATGTTGACCACTAGGGAAGGGTAAAGGTCCCCAACAACCATGAAGAGAACATGAGAGGGAGAGTCACTCATGCCAGTGGTGTTGATAAACCCACTGACAGCCAAAGGAGGTCCAGGGACCCTAAACAATATACAAGTCATCTTTCACATGGAACTACTTAGCAGGGAAGTGAACCAAGTGGGTCAGGTCAAAGAAGAAGAGAAACCATGGTCTGGGCCCAAATCAAGAAAGTAATATGAATATCTCCTTTGTGTCAGTACTTGGCAACGAAATTAAACAAGTGGGCCACTTCAATGAAGAAGAGAAACCCGGGTCTGCGAACCAAAGCAAGAAAGTGATACGAGTCATGTTCCTTATGGAAGTACTTGTCAGATAAGTGAAACAAGTGGGCCAGGACAAGGAAGAAGAGAAACCGAAATTGTGGACTCTCCAAATACTCATTGTTTGGTGTTGTGAAGTCTAATGAAAAGGAAACCAAGGTAGGATGTCATTCCTCCTAGATACCAGGAGAAGGAAGTCATTCTCCTGGTATCCCAGATTGGCAGTAAGATTCAAAAAGCCTGCGGAAGGGTGTCATTACCTCAGGCTATCTGAGACTGGATATCAGGAGAAGGGATACATTCTCCTGGCCCGTCAGCAACTATTTTCTAGAACTTTGCCATCAGAGGAATGGAGCCATTCCCCCTGACAATGTGTGAGATTTAAGACTTTAATAAGTTCTGGAACTGGTTCTGCACATCAGGAACCATACCCCAGGAGAATGGAGTAATTCTCCTGGGGCCAAAACAGTGCTGCCTTATTCTTTGGTTTCTAACGTAAGGGACAGAATTAAGATTTTCTTGGCACAGGATGATGGACACTTTCAATTGACAGACAACCTGACGGATGCCTTAGATCTTTAGTTGAGGGAGGGAAAACCCTCGTAGGAGCGTGCACAAATATGTTTTGTCTTGCTTTCTAGTTTAAATAAAAGTGTTTAGCCTCAAACATAAAGCCTTTGTGTCAGCCTCCTTCTTCTGCACCCTTACAGTGTTAACAGTCTTACTTGAAATCAGAGTGGTTCCAATGGGTGCAGTAGTCAACATGGCTTATCTCTCAAATTGCGCATGTTCCCATATTTGCTCTTTGTTATACATTATTAAATGACTCTCAGTACTTCATTGTACAGGACATGAAAAAACAGGCTCAACATTTTCAGATATACAAACTTAACTTCCCTGTTAATACCTTTCTTTTCTTCTGTTGTCTGAAATCCATTCCTTTGAAGGCATTATTTATCTATACTCCAAAAGAAAAGAAAGAAACAGTATGAATACTTAAACTTCAAGACAAATGCACACACATAAAAAGCATTGGATGTATAATCAGTGTAATATATACAGTCAGAAACTGTGTTTAACTAACAGAATAAAACAATTCTAAATATGGGTAATTGGACGTGATTTAGCAGCTACTAGCAGACGATATGGTTACCACAAAATACTGCTATTCTGAAATAAAGAAATACACTATATGCATGATACCTACATTTCACACTTTCTGCTAGTAAATAATAATGTAATGCCAACTGTAAGACACAAATAATACCTTGCAACATAGGTAGGAGGAAGCTATCACATGAAAAAGGACACATAGCTGAGGCACACTGTTTTGCATATAGCTCATCCCTTCAGGCTCCATCCTTATCCCTGTACCCATTCACACACATGACCTACCACTATTCATTGAAAATGCATCTTCCTATGAAGTCTTTACATCTGCTGACATGGATTAACATTATTGCACGCAAAATAAAGGCACTGCAACCTTTCGCAACTGCTTCCTTCTTCCACCCTATGCCTGCCTCCTAGACCTCCCACCAACCTGTGATTGGCCCTTTCTCTTTGGCTAGCTCGTAGCAAAGCTCCAGGCACTCTAACATCGACCTGTGGACCATCTTCAGTTTGTGGTGCCATCGGGTAAGTGTGCCTCTCACGTCTGTGAGCCAACACTGGTTTTCTTTTTGGTGTAGTTTGTCCTATTTGTATTTCTGGTGCTCCCTGCACCCTCTCACACCCTCTGTAGTGCTTTACCAGCCACTTTCTTCTTCCACCCAGCGTCTGCCACCTAGCCTTCCCACCACCAGGGCTTTAAGTGGGCCGGGGCCTGCCGGGGCTGGGCCCCGGCAGTCTCCGAAATTTCGTTTTGAGGCGGGGCCCTGCCGGGGCCCACTAATCTCCCCTGTCAGCCCCGGCCACTACAGGAAAAAGCATTTTTTTCTACAGCCTGAAGCTCTTGCTATTATGCGAGAGCTTCGGGCTTCAGAAAAAAATGCCTTTCAGCCATAATGGTGGCGCCGCACCTGCGAGGCATCCCTTTAATCAAGGGATGCACGTGGGCCGGCGCCACCATTATGGAGAAAACGTGAGGCCGCTGGAAGCAGAGGCCTTGCTTTCTAAATACTGAAGCTCCCGTGGATTCTCGGGAGTTTCAGTCTTTAGGAAAAAGGCCTCTGCTTCCAGTGGCCTCACCCTTTCAGCCTTAATGGTGACGCTGCCCCTCCCCAGCTGGCGAGGGGCAGCGCCACCATTAAGGCTGAATAGGAGAGGCGCTGTCCCCTGCCAGGCAAGCCTATAGAATAGAAATGCAGAGATCAGCACTCTCTCCCCCAAAGGGGAGAGGGTGCTAATCTCTACAAAAGGCTGCCTGGCAGGGGTGCCAGTAGCCCATTGAGCCGGCGCTCGTCAAGGGGGCATGGCCTAACGGCCCATCAAGACCCCCGTTGTTAGGCCACGCCCCCTCGATGGGCCCCGGCTCGATTTGTAGTGCCACTTAAGGCACTGCCCACCACCCTGTGATTGGCCCTTTCTCTCCCATAACATGTAGCAAATCTCCAGTACCTCTAACATTGACGTGTGGACTGTCTTTACCACATGGTGCCATCGGATAAGTATGACTCTCCCCTATGCGCGCCAAAAGTGGTTTTCTTTTTGGTACTGTTGATTTCAAAAGTATTTGTTTTCTCCCACTGCTCAGGTATCCCAAGTGTAGGTGTTTCTACTTGTACTGTTGAATCTCAAATGTAGGCATTTTCTCCCACTGCTCAGGTATCCCAAATGTAGGTGTGTCTCCATGTACTGTTGAATTTCAAATTCAGGTGTTTCTCCGTGTACTGTTGAATCTCAAATGTTTGCATTTCTCCATGTACTGTTGAAACTCAGGTTTAGGCATTTCTCCCACTGCTCATGTATACCAAGTGTAGGTGTTTTCTCCATGTACACTTGAAACTCAAATTAAGGCATTTCTCCATGCACTGATGAATCTCATGCTTGGGTGTTTCTCTTACTGCTCGTGTTTCCCGGGTGTATGTATTTCTCCATATACAGTTGAATCTCAAATTTAGGCGTTCTCTCCCACTGCTCAATTATCCCAAATGTAGGTGTTTGTCTATGTACTGTAGAGTCCCACATTTGGGTGTTGTCTCCCACTGCTCAAGTATCCTAGGCCTATTTGTTTCTCCGTGTGCTGCTGGGTCTCAGATTTGGATGTTCTCTCTTACAGCTCAACTGTTCCAATTGTAGGTGTTTCTCCATGTGCTGCTGAGTCTCAGATTTGTGCGTTCTCTCCCACTACTCAGGTGTTCCAAGTTTGGGCAGTTCTCCATGTACTGTTGAGTTTCAGGTTTGGGTCTTTTCTCCTAATACTCAGGTGTTCTAAGTTTGGGCAATTCTCCATGCACTGTTGAGTCTCAGGTTTGGGTGTTTTCTCCCACTGCTCAGGTGTTCTAAGTTTGGGCAGTTCTCCATGCACTGTTGAGTTTCAGGTTTGGGTGTTTTCTCCTACTACTCAGGTGTTCTAAGTTTGGGCAGTTCTCCATGCACTGTTGAGTCTCATGTTTGGGTGTTTTCTCCCACTGCTCAGGTGTCCCAAGTGTAGGTATTTCTCTATGTACATTTGAGTCCCAGGATTGGGTGTTCTCTCCCGCAGCTCATGTATCCCAAATGTAGGTGTTTCTCATTTACTGTTGAATCTTTGAGTGGGTGCCCTAACAGCAAAGTGCCATCAATCACAGCAAGGTATGTATAATGCACCACTTCACTGGCTGCAGGCATGGCTACCCACATACATCAGTATACAGCAAGGACTCCAACAGACATTGGTTGTGCTGTTCACATAAACTCTCTGCATACATTCACTATGCCTCAACACCTCTGACAGCAGAATGAATTGCAGACCTATGACATATTTGGGCACGCTGAACACAAATCGTGAGTTTAGCAGTGACCCCACCCCTACTCCTCTCAGCGCCCATCCTCACGCCTGACGAATGGGTTCATTCTCTACCGGAGCCTGGCCAGCAGTCCTAAGACTTTTATTTCAGCATAACTAATGCACACACATATCACAATCATGCTTCATGACCTCCAACACTCCAGACTTCGGTTCCCTGAGGAGGTGCCCGCTAACAGCACATTGAGACAATAATAATGGTAAAATTGACGCTATAAAAATGACATGTACAGAACAATACAGTACAATTCGATATGCTGTGGGATACAATTACCATAATCCCTCAACATTTATTTTACCAGCTAAGGCTAATTTAAATCGTGCAGCAAACATATGAGAACAACAGATTGCAGAACCCTAAATATCTTTATTGGATTGTTGTAATCCATTCATACTGTACACCCTTTGGTCACCTGCACCTAAGGTGATAAAAGTCTCAGAACCAAGTTACAACACGTAGGGTGTAATTTGCTAAAGCATTTTTGAATGGGAAACTCCCATTCAAAAACACTATGTAAGTCTTCCCATAATATCAAATGTACTAGTTATAGTAACCCAGCATCAATAGTACAAAAGCTTTACAAATGCCACCAGTTTTCCCTTTTCAGTAGCCATGGGGCATGCAGTTGTCAAGTATTGGCGCACTGGTATTAAGTAGCCATGGATGGTAGCACCTACAAAATGTTTAAAATACCTGAACATATAATAACATTGGCTCTAACATGTTTGATAGATACACATGTTCTACAATTGGCTTGGTCAATGCTTTGTGTATTACTGTATACTGTATATAAAAAATACAGGATAGCCCTATGGATTCCACCTGCTTTAAACACTAGCAAAAAGCAGCAACCCCCATAGCAATCATTGTGCAGAACCGTAAATACCATTATTGGGTTGTTGTAATACATTCCTATTATATGCCCTTGGAGTGGCCTGCACATTATTAAGTTGCACATTGATAGTAGGACCCACATAATGGTGCAAGTACCTCAAAGTATAATAGCAATGGCTGGCTAATGTCTACTAGTTATAATTATTCGAAAACTGTTGTCTTTGCCAATACTTTTTTTTTTATTTACTGTATAATATATATATAAACACAGACTATAACCCTGTGATTTCAACCTGCTTCATGCACAGCATTAAGCAAACACCACCAATGGTGATACATTCTGCATGCTCCAAGCCACACAAGCATGGCAGGGAATGTATACAATTATGAGTAAACCTTCCTTGACAGATTCCCATTTTGCACAGGAATTCATTAGAGATGGGACAATGCTTATCATACGTGCATACTGCCAACTGTTCAGAATTGCAATTACATTCTTCCCAACATGCAAGTAACCTGTCAGTAGAAAGGTTTTCAATAGAAAACATTCATAATTGTATCATTGTACCCACACTCTATGCATCCATGATAACATTTTACTAAATCACCATCTATCCTTTTGCTGTACAATATATTACCAAGGTGTCCACCACCCTCACTACTCAACACAAAAGACACCCCTACAAAACACCAGACACATCCATCACTAAATCTGGTTAGGCACAGACAGTGAACTTGTAAAGTTAAATTAATTTTAAATGTAAATAATAAATTCCCTGTATAGGTTTTTAATCTATTAACCTGTGTAATATTTCAACACATGTGCTACAGTTAACCCTTTAAATTAGCAACCGTGTTTACACAGTAATCTCACTACTAAACAGAACATGTTCATCTTTCTATCTGTACATAACAATAAACTACACAGACCTTTTCCAGTTACAGTCACATTTCACATTACTGACCATATATTAATACAGAGACAATCTTTGCAGAAGCACACATACACCACAGAATAACCATTGTCAAGTACCACGTTTCTAATCTTAAGTCCCAAAAAAGTGAAAGGTGAATTATGTTCCTTTTTCCCATTTCATTTAAGCTTAAGGCAGTCCCTGAAATCTGAAGCTGTTCAAAACAAATGTCCGCTCACTGTCACTGTCACTGTGCCTTTAAAACTTTTCAAAAAAACAATGACAATGTAAAAGGACTAAGCAACCCAACTTAACAAAATGACTGACCCATTTTGACTTCACCCTATCACATAAAAGAACACAATAAAAACAATCAAACCTGCAAATTACAAACACAGAAATACTGACCTCATTCATGCCCCAAAACAAATGTACACTCCCTGTCACTGTGCCTATGAAACTTTTCAAAAAAACAATGACAATGAAAGATGACTAAGCATCCCAACTTAACAAAATGACTGAATCATTTTGACTTCAGCCTATCACATAAAAGAACACGAAGAAAACAATCAAGGCTACACATTACAAACACAGAAATACAGACCTCATTCATGCCCCACAGCAACTGATACTCGAATTGCAAATAAGCATGCATTTCCAAAGAAACTGTGACAGAGTGCAGGCATCATGGCTGGAGATAAAACTCTGTGGTTCATGTGTGATTAGTGGTTGTTTTGTTTGATGATACATTGTAAAAGCCTATATATATTGATAGTGACCTGAATTTACCAGATTTTACAATTACATGATTTTGATTGTGAGGAGCATGAGGGTGTCAGATTTGTCTGAAATTATTTTCTATGAGAAGCAGATGTCTTATTAATTGCAGAGTTAATGATTCGGGGATGTACAAGACATTTTCCTGTCTTTAATTAAGAAACACGATTTGGAAGCAGTAAATGAGCTCTTCCCTCATAGTACGTTAATTCTTTCCAACATAACTAAGTGCCAAAGTGGAAGTGGACCACCAAATTGATTTCTAAAACTGAGAAATCATGGAGAAATGTGAATAAAGTAGTTTCTGATGTCTTCAGATATCAAAAACATATATGGATTTCCAATAGCAATATCCTGTTTTGCATGTCTAATCTTTGTAGACATGATAGAGTACATTTAACTGATTATGGAAATGCACTCTTCCTTGAGAACATTAAATCAACAATGCAATTTTGTTGAACACTGACAATCAATATACCTAAAAACAGTACTTTTAAAGACTACCACTTACACATACTTATATACATGTAAATCTAAAAAGCTCACATTTTATGTCTACAATTACTGCATAACCGTGATTATACTGTGACTATATATAAAGAAACACACTATATTCTCAACATTAATACATACTTTCTATAGTTGGCTCTTAAAAGAGCAATGGGACTCATCACAAGTGTGCCGGTCTGGTAACTACGGTGCCAGCAAGCCTACCGGCACTGTTGTTACCTGACCGGCACACTACGAGTCTGTCTGCTGGAGTTGCTGTGCCTGGCAGGTCTGCCATGCAGGGCGCACCGCCCATGGTAAGCAGACCGTAACGGAGGCACTGGCACCATTATTTATAGTGCTGGTGCCTCAGTGTTCTCAATTCCCATTGAGTCCTATGGGACGCAAATGGGAATGGGGAATACATTTTTCCGGCGCCTGACTTCCCAGACTGGTGGGGTTAAA
This sequence comes from Ambystoma mexicanum, assembly GCF_040938575.1. NCBI lineage: Eukaryota > Metazoa > Chordata > Amphibia > Caudata > Ambystomatidae > Ambystoma > Ambystoma mexicanum. The sequence goes on from NC_090934.1 coordinate 501,707,262, forward strand.
ATCCCTTGCTATTACCGGCAAGCCAGGCACTGGAAAAATGTGCAAGTCCGGCGGCAGCCCGGCAGTTTTACTGGCACGGCTACCGCCAGACTTGTAATGAGGCCCATTGTGTTTCTTGTCAAAAGTATAACCATATAATGCATTCCCTCAAAGAATTAAAACAAACTATTAACATTTCTCTGTGCTCTTTTCTTAAATGCTTTATTAATTTTATTTTGCCAAACATATCCTGTGTTCCCAGACAGAAATATCTGTCCACAGCTTGAACACATACCTCTTTGTTCAAACACTCCAACTACAGTTACATGGTAAAACCATGTAAATCTGGTTAGCCAATAATTTTCATGCTCTAGCCCTATCCCTTCTACATCACTGGTAGTTCCATTCTCTATGTAAGATGATCCTTCACAATCTTCAGAAAAATCAGTATCATCAGGTAACAACACAATAAAGGAGTTGTCCGAATTTGTTGGTGAAATTGTACTCATTTTTCCACCTCACAAAAATGATCATAAACGTCCACCAATACTATGTATATAGACTTGATTTCCACATCTGCAAATAACACATCTCTCCCTCCAGAGAATTTAAAAGAAGTATCACCTTCCAATACCACAACTTCTTTGAACATAATGTACGAGTGGTTTATACAAGGAGTATTTTGAAACTCATTATCTCATTGGTCTAAACTTTTTACCTTTGGATTTTGTGGCGCGTCAGAAGAAGGACTGGACTTCTATTCAGAGCATAGAGAAGACAACCTCCTAACTATCCCTAAGCTATGGGATTTCCCTACCTGAACTCCAAGTTCTTACTTTCTGTTGCCCGAGTACTCTGCATGCTTTGGACAATCTTCTTCTTCACAGTATTGTACTCATTTCCGTTCTCATAGGAATGTAATGTTTCTGTTTCACAGTAACATACATTAATTAGTTCTTCATGTGTTCTTTGGATGGCAGTTGTTGGAGGTGGGTTGTGGGTGAGTAATTTAGGGAGGTCCTCTTTAAAATGGGAGTCCTTGTTCCAAGGGTGGTCCTTCCTAGTGATGTCCTGTGTGCCTCTACCCCTATGGAGGTTATATCGTAACAGGCTCACCTCCCTAGCATCACAAGAAAAAGTTCCACCTTTGGGAAAAGTGACTGAATCCTGCTCTGCTTGTGACGCCTGCCACACAGAAGGTAGGCTTCTCATTTAAGTATATATGATACCTATATGATTTTTTGAACTAGTACACCACTGCACTAGAGAGCATGCACTGAAGGAGATATTTAATATCTCCTTCATCTTCCCTTGAATGTTTTTTGACCCTGAACAAGGAGAAAGGGTGCCAAGAGACCAAGACAATAGCCAGGTTGGTGAAAGCACATTGAGGACTCAAAGTGTAAATGTTAATAATGTTTTTCTGGGTACAGTCCATGCATGAACAATTCTTATTATACATTCAATTCAAGATTCTTTTTCAGACCATTATTACTGGTAGCAGTTCCACCTGAAGAAGGAGCACTGAGCCCCGAAAACGCATAGTGAGGTGTCCCTTAAAAGCACCACATTGAGACAACTCTGGTCTTGTTGGTGCGGTACCACTTGCATTGGGACACAAAACTGTGATCCACTGAGTATTGTACAAGATGTATTATTATGGACAGGTTATTTTTTTGATTACTAAATATACTCTTCTGTGAAGTCTATGAAGGTGTGAACTTCTATTGTTGTTTGGAAAATCACCTCAGTTTTTCTCTATCAAATGAGTTGGTTGATAACAAGGATGATACAATGAATCCTGAATATTTCTTTATGTACTTGAACCATGCTTATGTTAACTAATACATTTTTTTTATTTTGGTATCAAAAAGGAAGAGGTCTTACTCACCTCAATTGGAGTGAACGGCTCTTTCATCAGTGTTTCTGATGAATCTGATTGCAAGTTGAGTCCTGCGTTTTGTCACAGTGTATAATCACGGGTATAATATATGTAGGCATCGCCTCATTACCTCAGCTACCATAGAAGCAGTGATCATTGCTGGAATTAAAGCCTGCTGAAAATATGCAATGTCCCATTGGTTGATCCATAGCAGTGGCTATGGTGGGCATGGTATTACTGTGGCTACACCACCGATCTGAAACAGACTATAAAGTGACACTTGCCAAGCAGACAACAGCAGGCCACCCAACAATCAAATATTTGTAGGTCACCGAAACTTTTGAAAGAATACATTTGTGGTATTTGTCATTTTCTTAGGTGTGCATGCCCTGTTATCACTGCTATAAGAAATGTGCTCCCATTTTCTGATAAGATCCCCATGGCTATGCGCCAATCAGAACCCACCGAAGATACGCAATGTGCTATTCCCGTAGCTACCATGACAAACTGGCCATAAGCGAAGTCTTCTCGCAGCTACAGAAGACATTTTGCGACAAACCTGAGAATGGCATTTGCAAATAGAACAACCATAGGCCGCGCCAGAATCTATCATTTCAAGGTCATTGACACTGTTAAAAGGACCTAAATCATGCTTTTAAATGTTCTTTGGGGTGTCTGCTGCCAATTATCGCATCTGCAAGAGGGAAGCCCCCATAGGTCTATGCCCTTCACCTGTCATTGTGGTTACAAACTTGCAGGCATAATAACAGCAGCTGCATGGATGATCAGGAACATGTTTATATGTTTATTCATACAATTACACTATAATAGGCCACACCACAAATAAGCGTCCTTGTTCCTTGGACGTTCACATCGTTAGAAAAAAGGAATTCCCTTCTTTTTTTTGTTCTCCCTTTATTCTGCTCATTACCGCGGCTACGAAACCACGCCCAATCCAAGAACACTATGATGACTACTGCGGCTTTGCAACGTGGCTCTTAATTGCTCCTCAGTCATAACCATAATAATTTCACCACAACCGCAGGACATAAGTATGATTTTTTCAATGCTTTTTACCTCGGCTTCAAATACTTTCCTCTCCTCCCCCAAAAAGTTTTGTTGACCCATAAATATCGAATTCTTCCTATTCCTCTTAACTCCCGTTACCCCTTAATCTCTCATACTTGTCTCGTCAGATCCGATAGCACAGCAAGTACATTGCTCGCTTTGACATCTGTGCAGAGTAGGTTCGAATCCCATCAGGGCCAAACTCAGCCTTTCATCCTTCTGGGATAGATAAATGAGCACCACACACAGTGGGTAATAATAAGCAGCGCTCAGATACCTGAGAGTTTGTAGTGCTATATAAGTGCTAAATTATTATTGTCATCTGTGTGTATTGTCTATTCTTTATTCTAGCACTATTTTGTTTAAACGTTTTCATTTAAATGGGATTATCTTTATGTCACATCTTTTGTTCTTCCTTTATACATTTTCCTTCATGGTCCTGCATTTTCCATCAAGCAAGCACCAAGTAGTGACAACAGTGAAGATGACATCAAGCAGGTCACTGTGCCAGATGTCATGTGTGATGTCATCTTTGATGTCCTTGGTGTTAGGCTTAGCATTGCATGGTGGTGGTGCAAGTTATGGCTGCATTGCTTACCATAACTAGTGAATTTCCTGGGTTTTTCGATTTTTCTTGTAACCATGAAGTCCCTTTAAGAAAGTGTTTTCCCTGAATTTGATAGGTTTTTATTACTGCTACTTGACCATAATGTCCAATTAGCAAAGTTTGTTCACTGAATCACATAGGTTTTTATCAGTGCAACTTAACAATAATGTCCCTTTAACAAAGATGCGTCACTGAATTCCATAGGTTTGTATTAATGCATCTTAACCATAATGTCCCTTAAACAAAGTTCTTCAGTGAATTCCATAGGTTTTTATGAGTGAAAATGTTTCATGTTACATCACTGTACAAAAGTTAGTAATTATTGCTCTTAACATATATGAAAGAACTATAAGCCTCCTTTAACACACATATTTTTTGCAATGCATACTGATGTGTGTCGTTATCAGCAGTGCATGATGGGAATGCAAGCCATGGTTGAATTGCCTAGGGCATGAGGCTCAACCATGACCCCAGGCCCACTAAACCACCCCTGTTATTCCCTGCACCTACTTTGCATCCTAGTTCAGTGTCCACTATACCCTCATAATGTGACCATGGCAAGTCTCCACAATCCATGGGGCCTGGGCTTCGGCCATGCTTCATGCCCCAATAAGCAAATGAGAGTAGACAATTGCCCTTGCAAAGGGTCAAGCCCACTACCCAGGCAGCAAAGTTATATCATTATTTTTTGTACTTACATTTTGACACTTTCGAAGAAGTAAAATACAGGACATATTTGAAATAAGCATACATTCATGTCCTTGCTGACGCTCCTCGTGCAAGTTTGCTGCAATCCTGTCCAGCAATTTGGGCTTCAGTCGCAACCAAAAAATGTTTTCCTATTTTAACGTAGGGCTTTGGCCATGCTGCATTCCCCGATCAGTAAATCCGAGTAGGCATTTTTCCTTGCTAAGGGCCAAAGCCCACTGTCCAGGCACCAAAGTTATATCACTAGTTTTGTACTTACATTTTGACATTTTGGAAAAAATAAAACACAAGAAAGATTTGCAAAAGCATGCTTTCAGGTCCTTGATGATGCTCCTCACGCAGGTTTGTTGTAATCCAGTCCAGCACTACAGGCTGTAGCCGTGAGCAGATTTTCTTTTCACATGCAAACCTTTCCCGATTTTATAAAACTTTAGGACATAGGCGGTCCCTGTTGATTGTGCTCACTTTAACCCCATGGTCTTTGGCCATGACTCAGACAATCTGGCCACTGGCCATAGCCACAGGTTATATGTCAGTCACCAAAGGTATAACACAAATTTTTGTACCTACTTTATGACACTTTTTAAAAAATAAAACACAGACGCACTTGCAAAACCATGCTTTCAGGTCTGTGCCAATGCTCCTTGCACTAGTTTGCTGCAAATCCATCCATATTTTATTTTTTGAAAAGTGTAAAAATGTACCTACAAAAATAGTTTTAAAACGTAGCCCCCGCTTGACAAAATCCATTCAAGCTTTGAACAAACATTCAAGGTTGGTTCTATAGGGCCCGATTCATGGAATAGTCTATGTGGAAAATTGGGATTGTGCGTGCCAATCTGCATGCAAATTCCCTGTTTGCCTATTCATGGAATCGACTGCGCAGGGCTTTTCAGAAGTTGCGAGGAGTTTGTGCTGGCCCGGCATGTCTCGGCGAGAGGACGAGCGCCTTGCATGAGACTCCAAGCAGAGTGTGGTGGCGGGCACATACAGCGACCCAAATAGCGGGAGGAACATCCAGAATGAGGAAGAACGCGCAAACCATGTGATCCATCTGCCACATTGTAGCATGAGTAAACTACAATGCACATAGGTACCAATGCGTATAAAGCATGCAACGCACAACAAAGCAATGTCTACAACCACGATGAACCCAGCAATACTAGGAGCAATGGTTCACAGACAGCACAGGAGGAGGAGGATGCCCAGGGCCCGGATCTTCACAAAATGCCTCATGCTGTTTGGGATGCTGTGTTACCGGGTATATGCCAAGTACAAGTCCCCCCCATATAATCCTAGACCTCGTCAAGGAGTGGGAAGATGGCTTAGCATCATCTACTATCTGCTCCCGGGCCCTTACCCCCCTAAAAAAAGCATTGACTGCACTTCATTTTATTGCCACTGTGTCCTTCCAGCAAAGCACTGCAATAGTTGGTGGTATATCGCAGGCCACCCAATTGCGCTTTCTACACCAGGTGTTGTCATGCATAACAGAACATGCATGTGTGTGCATGCATATAAATATGCCCCGGACAGTGGCGGAAAAGCAGACAGCGATCCAGGAATTTTATGCAGTAGCACACTTCCCCCATGTACTAGGTGCCATTGACTGCACATATGTAGCACTATGGCCACCCTGAATGATGAAGCACACCAGAATTGTAACCACTGGCACTCCATCAATGTGCAGGTAGTGTGTGATGCCAATGGAATCATTATGGAAATGTATGCCAATTTCCTGGGCAGCACACATAATAGCTACATCTTCTGCCAGTCACAACTGCCCCGGGCCCTGATTTCTCGTAAACATGGCAATGGATGGCTCCTCAGTGAGTATGAATAGTCACACACATGCAAGCATGTGACACACTGAAAAATGTACACATTTACAGGGGATACTGCCTACCTGCTGTCAATATTCATGATGATACCAATCTGGAATCCCACAACAACAGCTGAGTTGAGATATAATACAGAACATGTTGCCACTAGGGCCATAGTGGAGCGCACATTTAGAGTGCTGAAGTCACGGTTATACTCCCTTGACCACTTTGGTGGTTTTTTTCTATATACACCACCAGAGGTATGTAGCATCATGGTGCCTGCATGTGTACAGCACAATGTCACCACACATACCAGTGGAAATGCAGGTGGAAATGCAGGTGGAACACTGCCCACACCCACAGGCACCACCCTTCCCAATGGTTGGCCAAATGGCACATGGAGAGTCTGCACGCACCCAGCTGATGCAATCATACCTCACATAAAAGCCTGACTCTGCGGAGCACACACACTGAAGCCACATCCCAGCTGCCAATCAATGATGAATTGGGGCATATCCTCTAGCCAAATTCTGTGTGTCCACTAGACATAAAGCAACAGGCACAAACTGAGCGTCAGATAAGATTAGTAACCGGGAGTATACCACTTCTAGTTTGCAAAGTTGTGAGTAAAATGATTATGAAGGCAGAACAAATGTACAAATGTGACGAATACATAAACAAAACATGTTGCAACAATAAAATGCATCATCTTGGCATCATTGAATTTTTAGCACCTAGTCAGTCATGGACATCAAAAGCAACATGTTCACTAATTCCAATCCGCCACTACAAATAATATTGTACACCTGTGGGACTACATGCAGTACAGGCTCAAACCTATCCATGTTGATGTCAGCATTAAAACAGCAGGGGCACAGGATTCCACATGTTACATACTGTGAATAGGCAGATAATGCACTCCATATCAAAATTACCACTCAGTCTGAGCCAATTTGTAAGTGAGAAAAACTGTGTGAATCACCCCAAGGCCCTAATTTATAGGTGTCATATAATGCTGAAATCACATAGGGAAACACTCTGTGAATCAAGCTCCTGATCTGTATGGCTGTGCAAAAATCACCAACACAGTCATACCATCTTGAACCAACAGTGTCCATGTAGTACACTCAAAAGCAAACAACACAAGCAACAAAGTCCCTGACCATCATCAGATGGACAACTACAACTGTTGTGCATGTAGACACCAAAATACACACATGAGGGCACAGGTAGGATGGCATAGTACCGAATGGATGCAAAAAACAAAGATATGCGAGAACAGACCTGCACCCACTATGCGTGTCCCACAACAATGAACAGGTTCAGTGGCCAGCCCATTCCTTGACCAAAACTATGCTCACAATACACAGTCACATCAAAGCAGTCATTTTGATCCTGAAAAATGCAAGTGCACTACACGAAACATGCACATCTCACCTTATCCATTGTGTGCCTGCACCAGCTGTATTATGCAATTCATGGATGTCCCCCTCTGTTGGCATGGACACCACCAAACCATGATGCTCTGTTATGCACACACACACACAGCAGCAGCATCACCTTTCATCTCAGCAACCATATTCACATGCAGAATGCCTCTGTAGAGCAAGACAAAACAATGTGAGGACAAGCAACACATCCATGCACACAAACATACAGCAACATGTGGCCCCCTGAGTGACATGCAACACATGCAACCAATAACTCACCAGCCACCCTTCACCATGTGAATCGGCACCCATTCAGCCAGATCCACCCATATTCTGCCAATGCAACATGACCACCCCACAAAGTGACAACTTACCCACCCACAACACCTACACTGTCTTTCCCCCCCAAGTGCCATGCAGTGAAGGACCGCAGAACCCTCACCCATTTACATGCCGATGAGACATTCCGAACACTCACATCTGACCACAGTATGACACTGAAAGATACCACTAAGAGGATGGAAACCCAGGATCGCCTTGGAAGGGCTCCCAATGCCATGATATGGCATCCCCTCATTAACTTGGCACTGGGACAGTGCAGTAAACACTGGCAGGGTAGCCGATGATGCAAAGTCCAAGAACATGTGAATGTAAATGTCACCAATCCCACAGAAGACATGATCATGCATTAGTCAGTACCTCGAAGGCAAGGGAACTGGCATGAAACACATAGGCAGATGTGAGAAAGCAATGAGAAACAGAGGCCAAGGACAAAGACACACAAAATGGACCAGGCAACAGGGAAGTGTAAGGGAAGGCAAAACTCACTGGGACTAGATTGAATTGGGTCAAATGTACCATGAACTGGAGGGACCAATGCGTTGCACTCAACAGCTGTCAACAGGCCCCTGGAAATGTGATTGTGTACTGTGCATGGTACATGTTCGCCGTGGCAACAACAACTCATGGAAAATGGTGTGTGTCTGGTGTCTGTGGAGAACAAGCCATCCCACAAATAGCCAGCAATGCTGTAAAGTGTGTGGATTTGTCTTGGGAAAGCACCCCCAGAAGGGGAATAAGGATCGGGGTTGGACTGCCTGCATGGGCAGACATGACTATTTAAACATCTTTGAATGGGATGCCATGTGGCATGATAGACACATGTGAAAAGGGCAAGGAAACACTAACCAACACAACCATCACCATGTGTCACAGCACACATACATCTGGGCCTGCCACCCTCATGACAACTCACCAACAAAGGCCCTAAAATGGCAGCCCACCTCACAACTATTAACCCGCAACCAGTGCCACCCTGGTAGTCTTGACAAAATAGCATGCATATAAACACCAGCCTACCATCGCCATGTGTCAAATGCATCCATGAAGCTGCACCCATTCACCTCAATACAAGGAAAAGAAAAGAGACCCCACACAGTGACAGACTCCCTACCACAAACCACAATACAAGTGACAACCAGAGTGCCCTTCACTTACCTGAACAGGGTACCCACCTAGCTTGCATCCACTGCATCCCATCTGGCAAGAATTTTTAAATCGCAAACACATGCTTCACAGCAACATAAAGATACTGGACATCCATGACAATTCATGTAGGTAACAAGAAAATAGGCATAGACCACCCAGTGTCGAAGGATGACAGACTGTAAGAAGGAGACAGAACACAGAGTGACGATTGCCTAGCAGTGGAGTGGAGCACGCGAAAGAAAGAGAGAGGGAGATACAGGTGAAAAGTACTGCAAGGAGGAGACTGGCAGGAGTGGAGATGAGGATGGATATGTCTGACATCATAGTGGTTGAGGGCAGAGAGAAGTTGTCTGAGCGAGGAAAACTGAGACATGAACACATTTGCAAGAAACTGCCTGGTCAGAGAGCATGGAAGGAACAGAGATGGAAAAGTATCACATGTAGTGGGCCATGAATGACAAAAGTAGGTGACAGAGAAGGGAAGACTGCAAAGCCTGGGCACAAGTGAAAGGTAAATCATCAGCTCTTCATCAGATAAACCACCGGCAACACCCAGCATGTCATGCAAATCAGGAAAAGACCCATGTATGCTACATCCCTGCAAAGAAGGATCTACAACTACATACCCATACCCAACACCAACCAGCAATCACCCCTGTCGGACACAACTGAAAATGGACCTCAGGACAACATAAAGCTGTTCACTCACCCTCCAACAGACCACGCACCCTGAGTGAGACTGTCCCAGTAATTGGGCATGGATTCCAGGGTCCACTGGCAACTCACAAACGGAGAACAGATTGAGACAAGCTGTGGGGAGTGGTCAATGTTAGACATGCATTTGCACAAAATGTGCCCTCACTGACAGTGCTGGGTGAGATGAACACGGAATGCAAACCAAGAAACACGCAACACACTCTGCTGTAGATAACAAACAGAAGCAAACAATGTACAAAAATGGACCTCATTGGCTAACACAGAAGCAGTCTGTCAGTGGTACACATGTGCATGTCTGTCCAACCATACATGCATCAAGTCTGACAAAGCTGTCCTGCGGAGTCAATGTACAGACATTGACTGAATTGTGTCACCAGAGGCTACGTCATGAAGCATTGCAGCAGAGGATGAGCATACCTGACACTCAACTTGTTTGGTCCACGTGGAACACCACGTGTCCATGTAAGTGGACAAGGGATTGGATTACAAAGTGGCACAGGTCAAAGAGTAGCGTGCACAGGGAGCACGTCTGTAGGACCTGGTAGGATACATGGGGCCAGGGGAGCATAAGGGTGTCAGTAAGGAGATATCATCACGGTCAGTGAGGCAAATGTTTGAGAACCAAAATACACCAAGTCTGTATGCCCAGATAATGCATGTTGTCAATTAGTACAAACATCCAGAATAAATGAAATCCTGCCAATGCAAATGGCTAAAGTGTGACAAGTGATGCCCAATCATTTTAATCAATTGTGTCAATTGTGTAAGTGCATCCACCAAAACGATACAACAACACATACACACACACAGGCATGTGGACAGACACACATCTGGGCAAACATTCACCATGACTCAAGGATTCCCCCCTCAACCAGTGAAAATGTGTTATGCATGCAAAGACCATGGCAACCAATAATGCAGACCCAACATGAGAGACAGTGCACATGCTCACCTGCTGACAGATCTGGCATGATGTGATTCCCTCATCACCTCCACCCAGAACTGTACCTCCAAATACGTGAAAGGAGGGCCAGTGCCTGCCAGAGGGCATGGGGAGTAGGGACGTGAAATGTTTATGCTGTTACACCCATCCTGATTTGCAGGTGGGTGTGTTGTTGGAGCCTTACCACACAGTGCTGAGGCCTGGTCTTCACTGGCCACAGCCAGCCGTGACACGGTTGAATGGACCAGAACATTTAGGGCAGTGAGTTCTCCATGAATGTCCCCGTCAATGGCTGTAGAGTCGGTATGCATGCTCAAACATGACGCATTGAGTTGCTCGGAAAGTGTCTGCCTGAAGGAATCCATCTCCCCGTGGATCAGTGTCCTTGTGGCTGCAAGTTCATCATGGATTGCAGTCCTCATGGCCTGAATCTCAAGAATCAGGGCCTCTCTGTGTGCCTGGGCATCTGCATGCAGGGACCCCTGCAGACAACTCAGATGAGCCTGTTGGCCCTAGATGTTGTCCTCCATGTGCAGTCTGTGGGAGCGGCATGAGGACCACATGACTTGCAGCTGTTGCTATACCTGAGCAAATAGTGGGGTAATGGTCTTGACCATCTTATCCATGCCCTCAGAAAGGTTGTCCAACACGTTGCCTTGTCAGATGGGGGCATGCAACTTCGGCTTCTCCCCAGCCTGCAACATCCAGCATGTGTGTGGGCTCATGGCGGCCTGATGCAAGGAAACATGGCCATGTGGTGTGTGGTGTGCCTTTGATTGTCTGCAAGTCTGCAATCCTCCCTTGGACATTAGCCCCAGAACCTGATGCCAATTCATGGGAGGGTGGCTTTGCAGCCATAACCACCCAAGACGGGAGGCCCACCACTGACTGACTAAGCCAGACGCACCGCCCAAGACTCATGAGCCCCATCTGATCCACCCATTGGGCCACTCACCTTTGCCCTCTTTGAGGCATAAACATCCGGTTCAGCATCAGAGCCAGCTGATTCTGAAGAGTCTGCAGCATGACTGAGAATGGTCTTGAGCACCAGTGGGTTCTCATGGCATAGAACACCACATCCTCCACTGGTTGACTTATGCACCACTAACTCTTTTTCCTTCTCCTCCTCCTCTGCACCTGTGTATCCTCACCTGCACCTGGACAGAGAAAGACATATTGAGCCATATGGAACTAGACACAAATGCACATTTGCATCAAAGTGCACTAAAACAGCAAATGACAGGACATGCAGGCATCACAGATTCTGCATTCACACATTTTGAGCTTCAAGCAATGGATGCTTGGCATTTGATGACCAGTTTCCCCCACCCCTCACTCTGTCGGTCATGTCCATGCTGTCAGAGAACACACTGACATACAAAAGTGTTGTAAATGAACAATGAAGGGCCATGCGACTGTCATGTCACTACACATACCAGGTAAAAGAACCACACATGTGACATTGCAATGCTGAAGGACATCTTATGGCAACATCCATCCACCCATTTCCACAGCCACCGCCATGGTCAACTCATGACACACAAATAAGGATTAGGAGAGAGAACTGGAGACATTGAGGTCCTGGGGGAAGGTTCAAACAGGGAAAGTGCCTCTTGGTAGGTGAAGCTGAAAGTGGGTCTCCTAGGCAAGCGTCCATGAAGTGAAGAGAGGAGAGATGATTCAAAGAAGACAACAAGGTCCATTGACTCAGAGGAAATTGAGGGGAGTGGACCCATGGAGTGTGGCCAGAGTATGGAAGGGAAAGAGGGAGCAGGAATCAGAATGAGTAGGATCTCTGTGTCACTGGTATTGAGGCAGAGACTGGTGCCAATACGCCATGCCTGGATAGCAGACAGGCAGTAATATATTAGAGAGGATGAGGGGGAGGCAGGGAGTGAGGCTTGTTTGAGAACTGCATGTCATCTGTTTTACAGTGGCATGTCCCAGCCCTGTTGCTCCTTTTACAACCATGCTGGTGGGGAGGGTGTGTGTGTGTGTGCAAATGTTGAACGCATACAACATATCCTGAGACACAGTATTTGGACATGGTGATGAAGGTCATTCATGGACCAAGAGTGGCATGTATGTGCAGCACTCAATCGCCACAGCAATTTCTCTGTCAGGGGTGTTCTTGTTTGCAATGCATTCACTGTATATGCATATCATATCACAATGCTGGTTTGAAGGTTCATGGAAGTGCATGCGCAGACTGCACTGCCACAGATACCTATCACATTACATATCTTGCAACAAAGCCATCATGCCACATCTGGGGGGGCGATGTAGCTGGCATGACTGACCTTACCAGTCAAATGACACAGGTGTGTGTAACAGTGCATGCATCCAGTTCACAGACAGACCAATGTCTGTGCGACTGCACAGCACAATGATGGAAGTGACTAGCCATATGCCTGTCAAATATCAACTGACGGATAGATTCAGGCCTGTAATTAGCCTGACATGTTCGAACAACTACCATGCACATGTGTATGGAATGGAATGCAGCCCTGCACACTCTTTGCCATTCATGCTGTATATGACCTACCACATATGCTGTCTAGCACCAAGTGATTGCCACGTTTTAAGGATGCCAACCTACGTATGAAAATTGAACAAGAGCTATTGTTCACCATACAGTGAATGGTGTAACCCCTTACTACACTAATTAGTACAAGCTACCACATCATGCCTGTAGCTCGGGGCTGTGCTTTGTGGGCACTTATGCACCTTCACTTCGGCACACCACAAGGTGTAGTGACAGGCAGCTCAGATATGCATCATGACTGAGCCTCCCATGGGAGCAGGTGACAAATGGAACATGCAACTCAGCTTGGTATGATTTGATAGTTCAACATTGATTGCATGCACCTGTCTAGCAAGGTAGAGTGACACGCCGCAAGAATGTAGCACACAACAGTATACGTGTAGGTATCTCATGGTGCCCATGTACCAGGGGAGTACCCTGTGGGTGATGTGTACTGTCACACAGACATGTGTCACACATGCCCGCCACACAGGGTACTCCCAGTATGATGGCCATGTGACATGAGTCAGTACATCAGAAAACATGCATTACCCAGGGATGTCAATCAACTGCAGCCTTATTTGCCACTGCCCAAAAAGGTGGGTCATGCATGACTGACAAAACATATGGTGCACACTGACAGCCACTCACCAGATGTGTCCTCATAATTCTCCAAGCCTCCCATGCCTTGAACTTGCTCAAGGAGGATGAATTGACTTGTAACCTCTTCATGGGGTGTCAGCTGCTCCTCCTCTGGTTCCCTCCTCTAGTTGCCTGTGCAAAGGCCAACACTGAGCTTGTGCTTGGTGCAACAGGTGAAATCATTCCAGCGCTTCTGAACCTGTTCAGCAGTGTGCATCTCCACCCCTAAGGCATTGATTTGGACCGTGACATGCTGCTAATGCACCATACATTGTGCAGGTGTATGGGTTCTCCCTGCATTCAGGCAAATGTCACAATGGTGATCGGTCACGTAGTCAATGAGGATCTGGAACTCCTCATCAGCAAAGTTTGTCTTCCTCTGCAGACCAGTGTCCTGTGTCATGTCTTGGGGTTGAGCCTTCCTGCCCTGAGTGGCAGAGGGTGTTGGTGCTGCCTCTGTCTTGCTGTGACCATGTTGGTGTCCAGGTGCCAGGCCACCTGCCACGTCCTCCTGGAGCTTGGCCAGATGTCTCCACACCATGTCCCTGACCCCCCGGGGCTGGGGCAGATGTATTCACACCACGTCCCCGACCCCCTATGGCAGGAGCAGATGTTTCCTCACCACGTCCCTGACCGACCCCGTCTGCCCCCTTTCCCTCATGGGGCTTTTCCACTCATGTCACAGGTGTAAAGGATGAATGAAAGGCTCGCCAAGTTATTGACCTGGGCAATATGAGTAAGGGAACAAACTACATGAAGTGAGACGTAGATGTGTCATCCAGCAAGGCTAAAATGTACCCCATAATGAAAGTGAATATGGTAGGCGATATGCAGTGGCAACCTGATAAACAAAAATAGCATACCCGATTCCCAGTAAACTTCCAAAAATGCGGTATGTGATATGCAGTGATACATACAAACACAAAAGATGCGTGCACAACACCAGGAAAGTTTGTGACAAAGAGAAAAGGGGTACACAATAGGCAGTGGCACTCCCCAAAACAAATATTGCATACATGTCACTCTGTAGGCCTCAAACAGGGAAGAAAATAATATGTGCTAATGCGTAGAAGCAAACCCCCCACCAAAATAAATACAGTACGCGGTACCTGAAGGGAACAGATTACGTGGCACCCCAAAATACGTGTAAACGGCACTCTTCCATCTTTGTTTCTTTGCATGCACAAACAGTGTTGCGTTTCCACATCCTTATGTATCCCCGTCAATGCTGTGGACAGCGTCAGCGTGCTGCATGCAGTGCTTGTCACATAGCTTAGGTGCTGGGGGCCTGTACTCTGTTTTCAGCTGCCCTTGTAGCTAGACATGTAAGACCCACTCTCCTGCCTCCCTGCCAGTTTACCTGCCTCCTCCTGCCCTGTGCTGCCTCCCACATTGCCATCTTCTGCTGCCTGTCCAGTGTGGGTTCCTGATGCTGATCTGCACTGCGTTGGGAGTGCCTGCTGTCCATCCATTGCCTGTCTCCTGTCTCCAGCCCTGTGACCACCTCAGCTGCTTTTTTGGACTCCCAGCGTACCATTCCAACACCACTGCTCCACGGCCCATCTCCAAGACCCGCTTGCCCACCCAAACCTGCCTGAGGGGTTGCAATGTCCACACCATCTGCCTCCGACTAGAGCGTCAACTCCATGACAATGAGGCAAAGGGCTGTCAACTTCAGCTCAAAGGAAATTGGCATCCTTGTGGATAAGGTCCTGGAGAATTATGCTGCCCTTGTCGATCCAGCGAAGCAATGCAGCCAGGAAGAGTGTAAGCGGATCTGGGGTACATAATGCTGCCATCAAAATAGGGGAGGTGGCAGTCCACTGCTTCAAGACTGTCAATAAGCGCTGGGGGGACCTCAAATCCAGGACCCACACCAAGGCTCTGCATGCCCTGAAGGCTGGTGCAACCATGGAGTACACTGTACAGGCAGGTGCAGGTTCTTCAACAACAACATTCAGGTCCTGGTGAGGATCTACCCGGAGCTGCACACCCATGTTTGCACTTGGCAACAACATCTAGAGTCTGCTGGTGAGTAGGCATTTGGTCTACAGGGCATGTGCGTTAAGCATGTGCCGGCATGTTACTAATGACACCCTTATGTTTGCAGCATGTGTGTTTCAGCGATAGACAGTGTCATGCATGCCTCAGACAATTCTTCCCATGTGTGAGGTCTGAGATTTCTGGATTGGACATACGCTGGTATTTGCAGTGTGTGTTGTTGTACAATTGCGCAAACCGTGCAAATGTGATTTCACTTTTGGCTGAGACGTGCTTGAATGGCAAGTGTGGCAGATGAGGATATGGTGCCCATGTCAGGTGCATGATTGATGGACATGGCATTGTGCGGACAATAGCAATGTGTGACTTTGCTTCCCATACATCTGGAGGTGACACATGCATTCAGATGTTTGCGTAGTCAAGTTGAGGCATTGCAGTTTCTGGGACTCTTATGTGATCTGTCCTGGTGCAGCTTGTGTACTCAGAGTTGATGTGTGTGCATGCCATGCGTATGTGCTTGGTGATATGACATACTCACGTGTACAGGTGTTATTGATGCATTTATGTGTTGCATGCACACAGGTCAGGTTGTGACGGAGGCATGTTGTTTGATGTGATTGTGTGAAGCGACTTGCAGGCAGGTGTTGGCATGACCATGCTGTGAGTGGTGCAATTATGGTTAACTACGGTTGGCCAGGAATCCACTGTGGGTCTTGCCCACATTGTGTCCATGGTGGTGGCATAGTACATCCGTGCTTTCATGCTTTACATGTATGACCATCCTGCCAGTTTACTCCCTGCCCAACACTGTGCCCATGTGGCATGTCTCCAATGAATGTGCATCAGGTTGCAGTTGAGTCACATTGACTTTGCAATGTGTACATGTGATATCACTTGGTGTGTGACTGTGCATGGCCCATATTGTGCTGTGTTTACATGTGAATTTGTCATGACTGTGGTTGACATTGAGCCTGTGTTGTTTAGTCAGTTTGGATGTGAATTGCATGCCCATGTGTGTGAGTGTGGATGTAGCTGGTTGTTCCTTGGACAGTTCATGCTCCTGTGAATGTTGTTGATGCAACATTGGCTTTGATTCAGTACATTGATGCCGCTGTTCTGTGTCTCCTTTACCACAGTTGCTGTAGCTGATGAAGAGCCAGACCGTTGCACCGGAAAAAGGTGCAGCCCACAACCACTACTCCTTGACAGCTCATCTTCAGGGAGCAATATGGCTGAAATAGCGCCTGTACCATCGGGCGTGGCTGCTGGGGATAGTTCCAAGGAGGTAAAGGTGGCATGGGACTCCTGAGCAGCTGTGAGACAGGGTGATGCCAAACAGGGGCCATCCATGGCAGAAGACACCTTGAAGGCATCCAGGTTGACAGAGGTGTAGGCGGAGGAGGTGGCCATTGAAGCCCAGCCCATGGGGTCAGGTGGGGGTGTCGAAGTGGGCTTGCATGCTGCAACCCTGTCAAAAGGGCATGAGGTTGTGCAGGCCACCGTGGAGGTGCCCGTGCAAAATCCTGTCCCTGGAACAGCAAATGCAGCTGTGCATGACTTCTGGGATACCTCCACCCAGACCTGCATCCCCTTGCAAGCTGATGCGTCCATCAGGGATCAGGTGCTGTCACTGCTAGAAGGCATGATGAGGTGGGCTGCAGTCATACGTGATAATGGGCAGGCTACTTGTGGTGTGCTTGCCCATCATTACAATGAGCTGTACAGCCTTGTGGCTTTGTTGGAAGCAGGCCTGTTCCTTAGTGGGCTCCATGGGCTGTTTCCTGCTATGGCTGCCTCCTCACCTTCCTCTTCTGTGTGCCAGTCCTAATCTGGGGTGCCTTTTGGGCCACATACCAGCACGGCCTGCTGTGCACCAGTACCACCTCCACCGCCCCGTCTGGTGGAGCTTACATCCCCAACCGAGGTGGGAGTCACAAGTACATCAGATGAGGTGGTCACTGTGCCTACCCAGGCACCGACAGGAGCACAGGTAATGAATGGACAGAAGGCACCTCGGAGCAGTGCAGGTGCTGTACTCCTCTGACAATCATCCACAAGTCGGAGGTGTACCAAAGGAGCATGCACTGGGCAAAGCAGCAGCAGGTAGCAACAAGAAGGAGCCAGACTGTTTCAGACGGTTGCAGGGCAGACCACAACAAGGAGGCAGCTGGTGAGTTTGGGGCAGGAGGACCATGTGGGTGCGTTGTTTGCAATTTCTTCAGTGTTCCACAACTATGAAAGGCAGCTGCTGGCAGAGAGGCAGCAGGCAAGGGTGGCAATCGTGGTGGCGGCCAGGGCTGATGTGTCGCTGCGTCGGGCAAGGAGGTGGGCTTCCATCCGGGAGACTACTTGCAGGTCGGTGTGGGCCACCGAACTACAGATGCTGTCCACCCGGCAAGCCCTCTAGGAAACAACAGAGACCCACCTGAGGGAGGAGGAAGTGGCGTGCGATTCAGCCTTAGTCGACAAGTTGGGAGACATTGGTGATGATGACTAGCCCGCTGCCTTTGTATATAGTTATAGACTTGATGAATTTCTTTCTCTGTTTTTCATGTACATAGTTCTTTGGGTGTAGGGTTCGTTTCATTTTTATTAATTTACACCAGACTTCTTGGACCTTCCTTCACAGTCTTTGTTGTATGGTATATTCCACACTTCATGCAGTTCATTTATGTGTCTGCACCTTTGATTGTTGACATTTCACCCAGGGCATCTCTACATTGCAGGTCATGTGTATTGTGGCATGCCTGTGTGTGTGATGCTTGTGCTGTGATGGTTGCAGGTGGAGGGATGCACATGTGCCTGACATGAGGGGATGAGGCCATCAGACGACTGGAGGTTGCACTGGATGTTTTAATTGTCCTTTACATGTCCTTTACATGTGCAGCATCACTTTGTGTTTAGCATCAGTTTGTCAGTGTGTCAGTGTTGGTGGGGATGAGGGTTCGGGTGTGTGTGAGATTATATGTATCCGGGTATGGTTTCAGTGATGTGTGGATAGGTTTAGCATTTTTGTTTGACTCTGATGGTGGATGGGATGCCACTTGTTCATGTATGTTTGCAGACTTTCACATTATTTTGATTTGAGGTCCACTGTTGTTCATGTGTCCCTTTGCACATGCTTTTGATTGTACGAAAAAAGTAGCAGGTGCCCCTATCTAGAAAGTAGATTGCATGATAACATGTTCTGTGTTTTTTTTTCCACTTTGAGAGTCTGCAGCCATTGCAGAACCCAGACGTGGACCCCTTGCTCACTGTACTCAGAGAGGCACAGCTTTACCTCACTGATGAGGCCCAACAAGGCTGAAACACATGTCTGGGGTTGATTTGGCACTCTTGTTCAAAGGAGGCTTGCCTGGCATTTCGGTGCTGGACTGCCCTTCTGGGCGGGACAAAGACTGATCTGCAAATGGTTATTCCTCCTTTGTGAAAAGTACTGTGAGCCAAAAGTGATGGCTGCGGACTCACAAAGTGGGGAAAAAACACAGACCAGGATACCATGCCATGGTCTTTCTAGAGAGGGGTGCCAGCTACCTTCTTGTATGCTTGTGATTGTGTATGTGTCCACCCTCTATTGGCTGTAGTATGCATTTGTCATTGTGGGTGCCGTGGTGGGAGTTGGGCTCGCTGTGTATGGGTGGCCTGGTCACATCACTTGGATTTTCTTGTCATTGCTATCTCACTCCCATATAATGCTCACATGCCCACCAGCATGTGCAGTCACTCACTGCCTGCTCTCCTGTTTTGCTCCCACTCTGCTGCTGGAATGCAATTGTGGGCCATGTTTGCTCTTTCTGTGTGTCAGTGATTCATTCACTCTCTGAATATCCTCCCATCACCCATGCATAGGCCTGTCATGTTGTGGTCCCTGTCAGGTAGTTTGCCACCCCTTCCACCCGGGTCCCTTATGCTCAAGCTGTGATGCACCTCATCATTATTTGTGGATCAGGCTGATGTTTGATGTGGTTTGGTTTTCCTTCTGTACTCAGCACATATTCAGTTGCTGTGCTTCGATGCCTTTACAACAACCCACGGACAATATGCACATGCCACTTTCCATTGCATTCACTTGTCACATGAGGATGGGGTGGCCACGGTGTCGTTGAAGCAACATAGTGCTGTCTGGTTGTGGTGCTGCAGATTCAGGTGAGCCAGGGAATGACAGCGGATTCTCCAGTCCAAGATTGATCTTCATTGCCTTCTTTTGATCATGTTGGCAGTGGATATGTTGGAGGTGTGCTTTGTGCTGGAGACAGACCACATAGGTTCAGGTGAGTTGCAGTCTTGCATTGGACTGGTTTTGTGGGAAACTGCCAGGGTGCTGACTGGGGTAGTGTCAGAGGTGAGTGGGGCTAGTGGGTGGTGTCTGGACTAGAGGAGGCTGCCTGGGTAGTGTCCGAGGTGAGGGGGCTAGTGGGTGGTGTCTGGACTTGAGAGGCTTGCCTGGTGTATTGTATGTGGTGAGGACAGTGTGGGAAGGGGGAATACTGCCAGGTTGCTGCCTGGGGTTGTGTCAGAGGTGAGGGGGCTGGTGGGTGTTGTCTGATCTTGAGGGGGCTACCTGGGGTAGTGTCAGAGGTAAGAGGGGCTGGTGTCTGGACTTGAGGGTGCTGCCTGGGTAGTGTCAGAGGTGATGGGGGCTGGTGGGTGGTGGATGGACTTCAGGGACTGCCTGTGGGTATTTTCTGGGGTTAGGGTTATAGCAGAGGGGAGAGTACTTTCAGGGTGCTGTGTGGGGTAGTGTGAAAGGTGAGGAGGGCTGGTGGGTGGTGTCTGGAATTGAAGGGGCTGCCTGTGGTAGTGTCAGAGGTGAGGGGGGCTGCTGGATGGTGTCTGGACTTGAGGGGGCTGCCTGAGATAGTGTTGGAGGTGAGGGGGGCTGCTGGATGGTGTCTGGACTTGAGGGGGCTTCCTGGAGATACTGTCAGGGGTGAGGGTGGTGTGGGGAGGCAGGAGTACTGTCAGGGTGCTGCCTGGGGTAGTGTCGGAGGTGAGGGGGGCTGGTTGGTGGTGATTGGGCTTCAACGGGCTGCCTTGGGTAGTGTCAGAGGTAAGGGGGGTTGTTGGGTGGTGTCTGCACTTGAGGGGGTTGTCTCGGGTAGTGTTGGAGGTGAGGGGGGCTGGTGGGTGGTTGCTGGGATTGAAGGGGCTGCCTGGGGGTAGTGTCTGGGGTGAAGTTGGTGTGGGGAGGGGTGGTACTATCAGGGTGCTGCCTGGGGTAGTGTCGGAGGTGAGGAGGGTTGGTGGGTGGTGTCTTGACTTGAGGGGCCTGCCTAGGGTAGTGTCAGAAGTGAGTGGGCTGGTGAGTGGTATTTGGACTTGCACAGGCTGCCTGAGGGTAAAGTCTGGGGTAAGGGCAGAGTGGGGAGGGGAGAGTATGGTCAGGGTGCTGCCAGAGGTAGTTGCGAAGGGGAAATGGTGGGCAATATCTGGAGTTATGGGCACTGCCTGGGGTAGTAGCAGAGGTGAGGGGGACTGGTGGGTGGAGTCTGGACTTAATGGGTTGATCTGCAGTATGGGTATATGGCGGCAGTTTATGTGCCTTCATAGTAGGGGTGCATACTCACAGTTTTGCGGGAGTGCCACCTTGACTTACCAGGGAGGTCATGCATTTTTGCATGCGGTGCAGCCTTGACTTATGGGGGTGCTTTTGCGTTTTCACAGGGGCGCAGTCTTGATTTACAAGAGAGCTCACATGTTTTTGCAGGGGTTACAGCCTTGACTTACAAGGTTGCACCTGCATTTTTGCAGAGGTTGCTGCCTTTAGTTACCAGGTAACTTGTGCGTTTTCGCAGTTGTACCGCCTTGATTATGAGGGTGCACCCCTGTTTTCATAGGGTGTGCAACCTTGAGTTATGAGGTAACTTGCGTGTTTTTTGCAGTGGTACGCCCTTGACTTACCAATGTGCACTCGCGTTTTCACAGGGGGTGCAGTCTTGATTTACGAGGTAGCTTGCACATTTTCGCTGGGGTACCACTTTGAATTACAAAGGAGTGCCCATGTTTTTGCAGGTGGTGCAGCCTTGAGTTACGAGGGAGCTCACCTGTTTTTGCAGGGATGCTGGAATGTGGGTATGGGGTTGATGCAGAGGTTTGCGCTTAGGTTGGGATATGGCTTGGTTTTTGATTTGCGTGACGGCGTGTCATGGGCATTCCTCACGCAGCTTATTTTTATTAGCGGGTCGATTAAAATGTGCGTTTGGATCCCTTAATCGCACAGTGTCATTTTTGGCACGCGAGCTGTGCAGAATAATGCACACTTTTCCATTAATCAGGCCCGTAATGTTTTTACAAACCTTTGTGCAGATTCTTCAAAATGGTCCCAAAGTTATAAACCATATAAAAATGTTGAGTCCCCCCCTCTAATTTTGCCCCCTCTTGACAAAAGCCTACCAATCTTTGCAAAAACATTTGAATTTGGGTCGTCAATCGTTTTGCAAATGTGTGTGCAGATTCATCAAACCGTACCAAATATATAACTATTTCATATATTTTGGGACCTCCCCTCCAAGTCTGTCCCCTCCTGGCGAAACAGCACCACACTTTGGAGAAAGTGGCTGGGTCTACAATAACATTGCAAATTACCATGCAATTTCATGGAGTGGCACCAAAGTTATAACCATGCAAAAACTACTTTTCACCGACCCTATAATTCAGAAATATGCATGGAGGTCCTCAAACTTTTGTCAAGTTTGCAAACATCCCAGCAATTTCCCCGAACATCTGAGATGTTTGCAGACTTCAGAGAAGAAAAAACAACAGATGTTTGTTTGTTTATGGCCATATCGCATCCCATCGTCATCACCCTTCACCTCCCCAGAGATTGTTTGATTAGTTTGACATGTGTAATCTTGTGTTTTTTTATATGTTTTTACCACAATGTTTGCGGACTACGGGCGCAGTCTGCGAATCTGACATTCAAAAGTTTTGACACACCTCATGTTTTTAATTGACAATCACCGGATGCGTATTGTGTCTGTGAACATCATGCATCTCTCAGATTGGTCCAGAGGTGTCTGCGGACACCGAACCAGGAAATGAGTCTGCGGATTGGGCGCAGATATCACTCATTTTTTGTACCTACTTTCTGGCCATTTTTTTTTTAAAATACTGGGTGGATTTACACCAAATTTGCAAAAGCATACTTTTGGGGCCACACTGCTGCTCCTCATGCAAGTGTGTTGCAAATCCATACAGCGGTTTGGGTTGAAGGCCTGAGCAAACATTTGTTTCCATTATGTCTATGAGTATTTCATCCGTTTTGGTACCCCCTACAACTTTGCCCCCCTTGAAGAAACTGAACCAAACTTTGCATAATCATTCGGAGGTGGCCATTAACTTTTTCTTTTTTTTTTTTACAAAGTTTGTTGAGCATTGATGAATGACGCCAAAGTAATAAGCCACCCAAAAAAGTGTTCTTCCTATGAGTTGAGCATCTTAATCATAGGCCGCCACCGCAGCCCGTGTAATACCTTCACTGTGGGTGTCCCAATTCTTGCCACTCTAAATTTGGCTAGTATTCAGATCGAAGTAGCTTGGCCTAGCCGAGATGCAAGTACTATTTTTCAATGCTCCATTGTGTCTTGTGGTTATCAGCACACTGCAAGAATTCATTCACTTAGAAGCAAAACCAACATTGCACACTTAGGGCAGGATAGAAACACATGACACGAGTGTTCCAAATCAACAGGGGTCATTTAAAACATGTAAACATTAATCGATTATTATCATAGTTATTATTATTATTATTATTATTATTATTATTATTATTCACTAGTGACGTCAACACAGTAAATTAGCACGAGCAGCACAGCTGTGCTGTGTTTTGTAAATGTCAGTAATACAGTTTAGCTTAATTTACGTTTCAATTCCAGGAATGTATTGCAGTGACTTCTGTCTTTTCTGTCAAGCTACACACAAAATACGGTGTTCCCGTTGCTGTCTGTTGAGGGGTTTCCGAGGCAGTAGTGGCTGGCCCCCACTGACAGGCAGGTGGCAGCAGTACCCTATCGCAAAGCTCCAATCCCCCTTCCCACTGACATCAAGTGTTAATGCAATTGACCAATCAGTGCTAAGATGATGGGAGGTAATTGGGTAATTGCATTTTATTCATCACAAGCTAGCCGAGAGGGGGGGCAGTGGAGCAAGAGGGGGACGAGGGGCAGAGGGAGAGAGTGGCCGGGGAGAAGGGGGCCGCAATCACCGTGCCCACGGCATATGCGAGGTCTGCAGGAGGAGAGGCAGAGCTGGCGGCTGCTACGAGTGCTGTTTTTCGTGATGTGGGAGAGAGCGCTGGCTGGCAGGGACCATAGGCTGCCGATGCAGACTGTGCATTCCTGCGATGAAGCGAGGGGCTGCAAGTGCTGGATTCTCCGCCAGCACATGTGGGATTGATTGGTGATGGTGCATTCGGTTGCCTTCCCCTTTTCGTTCGGAGAGGGCAAACAGGATCCTCCGGCAAGTGGCCGGTGGGAGACGTGGGCTTAGATCACACCCCCCTCCCCACTTAGATGGGCAGGCGCCAAGGGAAGGGACAGAGGCAGTCTACTGCCACAGCGCAGCCGGAGCTGGCAAGAGACGGCGCGTTGCAACTAAGCAGAGGACAAAACGACAGGAAACTTTAGCCTCCGCTGCCGTGCGTGCCAGGCGATGACCGGGATGCCGAGTGGCTATTCATTGTAGACCCCAAAAAGGAGAGGGAGGGGCACCGACGGAAAACCCCGGGTTACTTCAATCAGACCCCCACCCATTGTGCGTGGTTCCGGAGACCGGGCCGGATTGACAATTGCGGGAGATCCGTGAGTACGGGGGCAGAACATATGACGGATTGATGATTGACAGAGGGTGGGAGACAGCCACCCCCGGCACACCAGCCTCAACTGCAGCCTCTCGTTGAATACCGCATTAGGACATCGAGGATGAGGCTGAGACCAGCCGAGGGGAGTTAGCAGAGCAGCGGCGCCTGGATTCAGCAAGACGAGGGACGAAAAGACTATACCGCACTGGGTTGTGATTGGAAATTTAATCAGATCTCGGGCAAAGAGGGGCGATGGGAAGTTTATTTGCCCCCTCCCCTCTTTCAGGGGGCTGTTCTACCCCCGTGGGGATGTGAGGGGAAGAAGAAGGGCAGGCAGCAGAGTCCAACTTGGAAGGCGCGCGCTCGAGATGCTGAAATCGGGCCAGAGATCGGATGGGATGCGCGGTACCCGAAGGGGAAAGCGAGCGGGGGAATGACATACGTGGATGCGATGAGGCCCCGCGCAGAAAATGCACGCGCAGCTGGATGCGGCTCCGGGTACTGTGGCCACGCGGACACCTAAGGGCGAGGGGGGCATTTTCGGCATCACCCGGGAGCTTGACATTTGGCTGGCAGAGGTTTCAAGCGAAGGGGGAAACTTTAATGGCGCTTGCTTTTGCGGGTCTGCCCTTTTCCAAGTCCCAGTTGACTACGGGAAGAAAGTCTGAAACCACCAGTACGGGGAAACTGGCGATCCGGCAGAAATCAAGCAGAAAAAAACTTGAGGCTTGAGGCGTCGGGACCAGGGATTTGTTGTGGGTGAATTGTCACAGTTGGCTTGGATGCAGCGTGCCTGGTGGCCTGCAACGGATGCAACGCTGCAGGCGAATTTCAAATATTCTTTTATTTTGTGTTCCATTTGGGTGGTCGCCGAAAGCCCGTTATAGTCACTGCTGCCTGGATTCTCACTGGGGCAAGAGCTATTGAATTTGAAACACGGCCACACAGTAAGTCTTTCTATTGTATATCATTCCTAGGTTCAAATATTGCGGCTTTCCCCGTGCATCTATTTTTTTATGATTTGTGACAGCATGTGAACTTTGAAAAATCATGTCTATGCACTAAATTGATAGGAAATTAAATATAAAAAGGTGCCCTTGCTTGGCAGGAATTGTAGGGGCCATTTTCAAACCCATACCCTTCTTTCCCCCCCAAAAGAGATACAAACGAGCTGTTACGAACATTTCAAGCCAAGACAGGATCCCAACTATGGTGCTGCAGTCTGAAATTGGGGGCGCGCTCTGCACGGCCGGGGCTGTGAGTTGAGACGGAGAGCGGGGAAGGTGCTCTGATATATTTAAAGCATTGGAAATCGAAGGGATCCAATTTAAATTTCATTATGCGATCTGACACCACAGATCAACTCCATGTATCAGCGGCCCGGCCGCTGATAATCAGCAAACCATCTGAGGCAGTGGCGGCCATGTCTCCCCCAAGGCGAATACTGCGGTGGGGCCCTGAGGAAGGTTACCCACCGCTCACATGCGAACCACGCTGCCCAGCGATTAACAAGGGCAAGGCAGGCCTGTGCAGTCCTGTATCTACATATCTGTTATCTATCTACCTACCAGTCTGTCTATAGTCGTATCCATCCGTCTGTCTATATCTATCTATATGTTCTTACTATCAGTCGGTCTGCTGACCTAGATGTATATCTGTACATACATCCATCCATCCACCCACCCACCCATCCATCCTTCTATCCATCCGTCCACCTACCCTATTTAAGTAGAACTACATAATACTATTGCCGGAAGGAAGTGGTTAGGTAATGTGTGGGCATATGCGTTTAGTCGAAAAGTTTTCAATACACATATTGATAAAAACATACAATTTAGAACGGATAAGATGAGCAGCAATGCTTAAGTGACTTGTGGTGTGAAACGTCACTCAAGGGCTTCAAGTCATCAGTTAAAAGTCCCTACTTACGTGTCCACACGACGAGTGCAGCACACAACTATATGTTCCTGGATATGGCACGCACAGACGAGCAGTGCTCCAACGTGCTGTTATTCGGTTGGAAATCCTTGCAGCACCTGCAGGGCTCCGTGGCAGCAGCTGTGCGAGGCGTACACTCGGTGGAAAGGTAGGGAGGGAAGCGGGCTGGCTGCGGCTGGGCGGGCAGACTCGGGGCAGAGGGGGTTTCAGGCCAGAACCGGCCCCTTCTGCGAGGGACGCATGGAGTTCTAGCTATTGTGCTTCTTCAAGCCCACACCGGAGAAGCACACGGCTTCGGCATAGCCTGGTCGCCCGCGGGAGACGGTCCTGCTTGGGTGTTGGATGCCTTCGGGGTGTACCGCAAGAGGGAGAACATGTTCAAAAACGGTTTTCTAATGGGCCCATAACGTATGTAAGAACATCATGTAATGTCGCACTAGTGACCATTGGGTGCATTCCGGCATATGCCATGAATGCGCCGCTAAACAGTGCTGCCTCACATGTACTTCAGGTGCTGACGGGAGGGTGTTCCTACCATGGCTGGCATACAGCCATGTAAGGGCGGGATGCCATTCCCTATCTGTGTTTATATGCCATCTATCGATCTATCAGCACTCGATATATCGATCGATCTATCGACCTACCTACCTGTCTATTCATGTCATTTCCATATGAATGTTTTATTTTTGTTTTGTTAACAGATGATGAGATGGCCAATTTATATACGTTGAGTTGCAGCCATACTGCACACTTGCCTGTCTACATGACTGCATGGCACACACATGGACCCTGCCGCAAAAGCGCTCAACATGGCGTCCCTGTAAATGCTACGCTTATTTCTTCGCCAGACCTTCCTTCCCGGTGTGTGAGTGGCATGCAGCTGCCTACTCTTTTTTTTTTTTAATTCATGCCGTTCAACAGAATCATTTCTGCCATCCTCTGGACGCGCTGAAGAAGCTTTTTGTGTGGCATCTGCCGTGCCAAGAAGTTGTAACATCATTCCGAAGAAGCGCTCCCATTCTGGTGCAGTGGGGGGGCCACCCCCTTCAACGCGCAATATTTTCAAATAGCCCAGGACTGGGGTGTTCGCGTGTAGTGTGGGTGCTGCTTTCTGGCATGAGCCAGCAGCAGTGACGGGGGGGGGGGGGTTAGGGGGGGTGGGGATGCATATCGTTTAAAACGGTCCCTCTCATATGGACGTGCAGTCGGGGGTCGTGGCGTCGCCACTGGTCACGCGGGGTCACTGGAGCAGAAGAGAAAGCTCCCATCGTCGGTCAATGACTAATGCTGCTGCACCTGTGCCCTGCTCGGTGGCTTCAAAATGCGCCCCTTTGAGCAGCATTTAATAAAGGAATGGTGGATATGGATGGCCGGGTCGTTGAATGGCTAGATGTGACAATATGCATGCATGGCAAGGTGGTGTATGCATTGCTGTGTTGGCAGATTTACAGCTGTGTATACTGACAGCGGATGGACAGACGGATGAATGGATAGGTTGCATGGATGGGGTACAGCTGTCTCATTGAATGGAGTTGTGGGTGGATGTGTACGTAAGTGAGTTTATGTGGGCCTGGGGGGCTCACGTGCATGGAGGAAAATGGGTGGGTAGAATTCTAGATGTGCATCCTTATTTATTTATTTGATTGTTCATTTATAATACGCTTAATACCAGTAAGTGGTGGTTTCTAAGCATGGGATTGGGTTTCGAACCAGTACTGGGATGCCCCTGAGCTAGCCTTCCGGCGAGCATCGGAGTGATGGGAGAGTCTAGGCTTCAGATGCGATGAATGCGCAAGGCCAAAGGCACCCAGACTCAATGCTGGAGCCCCTCCCCCGTGAATGCCCGATTGCCACTGTGTCTGAAGTAGCTGACCATTGCCTGGGGCCAGCATACACAGATGACTCTGTGTTTCCAGGACGCTCTATCTCCCATTCAGGGCTTTCATCCTGCAAATCATTTCAACTGACTACTTGTCTAATTGCTTTATTTTATATCAACCAGGCACATTAGTCTAAACTGTGCATGTGTTTCTTAAATATATGACATGCACGAACATAGAGGGTCCCACTGTCACAGGGGCAATATGCC
The DNA here is from genome assembly GCF_040938575.1 of Ambystoma mexicanum. Taxonomy (NCBI): domain Eukaryota; kingdom Metazoa; phylum Chordata; class Amphibia; order Caudata; family Ambystomatidae; genus Ambystoma; species Ambystoma mexicanum. The sequence goes on from NC_090934.1 coordinate 501,735,898, forward strand.
CCCTAAAGCAATGCTTTAACACGTAAGAGTTCTTCTAAAGGTATGACTAAAGCCTAGCCTCGTGCTTTAAATCTGGGTCCTTGTACACATGCTGTAAGGTTGTGAAAATCCTTTTGATCCTGAACATTTTATTTAACCACCCGTTTGTCCTTCCATTGCTCCATGGAAATCCACCCAAACTCAGACCCTCGCTGCATCCCCTCGTTCAGCAACCATCCTTTCCCTTCCGCCGCCACCAATCCATCCATCTGCCCAACCATCCATCCATTCGCTCATGCAGCCACTGTTAATCCAGCCTTGCATTTATCTACCCATGACCCATCGTGTTCCTGTGAATAAGCCTGCCATTCAACCCCACAGCCACCAATGCATCTCCTCATAGATCTGCCCACCCACCATCTGAATGGGCACACAGCCCCTCACCAAGCCCATCAATGTGTTCCCTGCGTGCATCCAAATATGCACCATGGCGTGAGGCCTGCCTCTAGCTAACCAGCACCCAGATGCTGATCAATCTAGCCATCTTCCCCTTATCCGATGGCCAGATCAGTGTGTCCACACTACCATCCACCCTTCCTTCCCATGCCTGCCTTGAACAGTGCATAGCAGAATCATATGATATGAATTGCATTGAGCCATTCTAGCCACAATATGACAAGGAGCCCCAAGCAGTCATTGCTTAGGGATCCTGATTAGAGCATGAAGGACTGCAGCTCTTTCAGTGAACTGACCTGCTTTTGAGATTGGCATGAAACAAATTGCTCTTTGCTTTGATGTCATATTCACCTACTGTCTCCAGCGTTTGAACTATTACCTTGAAATCAGCAGATTGCACTGTGCATTGCATTGATATATGTTTCCCGTGGGAACATTAATTGTTCTACCTATAGGAATCAATCATGGTGCGATGCAGAACCCCAATGGATTCATGCCGTGGTGTACGCTTGCCTGCATATGGGGCAATATTTACAATGCAGCGTGGCGTGCCAGCTCCCAGGTTACAACATGCTAGCATTCTATTTAGCCTCAGGAATGCCTTTTTTTAATGGAATGTGAGCCACAGATCCTCCAGGGGAGGCTTGTGGTATATCTGCCTAAGAGCTGAATCTGAATCCTGGAGAATTGATGTGTATGTCCACATTCCTGTCTCATCCGAACTGTGTGATCCTGGGAAAATCACTGCATCTGTATGGCCTTGTATCCATTATCTATGTAAACAAGGATTGCCTAGAAGCATGTTAACTCCCATTCCTAAATACTCCATTAAGTACCTGTCTGTTACTAATATTAGGGCAAGGGATTATCGGCCCAGCGGGCATACAACAGCAAGGATGTGCTTGTTACCTGAGGGGTAAGGTGCACAAGGGAATCTGTCTGAGAATTAATCATGGCCCGAAGAGTCCTTTGTTAAAGAAGGAACTCTCACATGCACTGAATTCGACTGCTGGCCTCACCACGCGTGCTGAGATGTAATGCAGGACGTTCACACTTCACCGCGCAGGTTGCGCACGAGCCAGAGCGGCTCGCCAAACCATTCATCCTATCGCCTGTGCTGCAGGCGCTGTTCCCAGATAATCCAAGGCCACATCACTGCATCCCACTTTTGGAGCGTGTGGATCCTTTGGTGGGGGCCTACAGAAATTGATGATGCTGGTCCCGGTTGTGAATGCCAACACGCTTTCAATGCCACAGAAGCTCCTTCTTCGGGCAGCTGCAACCCATCCTTCTTGTGGACAACACAGAGTCATTCGGCCCCTTTAGGGTGGGTGCACGATATGTCCAGCATAGAGGTTGCTTTGACTAGTTGCTTTCACACTTCTGAGAGGAAGGCCGCTCAGATGCAGTGTTGCCATGGCAGTCAAATGTATTACATTGACAGCAGTGGCATGTTTTTGTGTACAGAGACATGTACTGGGCACTCACTGTGCTTTGCTCTGTTAGGGTCAACGATGGCATTCAGCAGCTGGGTGAATGAAGTATGGGGTAAGAGGTTGTAGGTGGTCTGTCTGTATTCACAGGCCCGCGTGTTTTTTTTTGTTTGTTTCTATCAACATTAAAATGACCCATTACCTACCTGACTGAATCTCCTGTCGCTTAATCGAAATGCTGGATCATAGCTGATGACCTCAGCGTCGGATTCACATGACCAAACCTAACTATTGACGAAATAGATTAAACACAGAGCACATTAAATTACACGTCGCCAATACTGGCGTGGGTCATTTTTCCCCCACTGAATAACACTCATGTTATCTACGTTGGCCGGAAAAAAGACTGAGCAGCCATAGAGAAATTAAAACATGTTAGCTGCAGTCTAAGCACATCTGTCTGCAGCAGGAACATCAACGCACTGCGCTATGTAATGAAAACATATAATGAAAAGCATCGATGTACCACAGAGCTATTTTATCACAAGGTCTTGGGGATGGGGTTCCTAATAATGTGATGTTATATGTTTGTGAGGTGAAAGCAAGTAATTAACCCTTATGAACATAGCAAAGCAGCACTGGACATCGGAGCTTCATGAGAGAAATAGCGGGGAAAAGACAACGTTCTACTCAAAGACAGAAGGAGACGTGTCTCTGCAAGTGAAATGGACCTCACCTTCCGAGCTTTATTTATTTATGTAAAGTGTGGTGTTATACATCAGGGGTATTATTGCTCTAGTAAGGCTCTTTCCCGGTTGTCTCTGGGGCACGGTCTGTCACTCAAGGCAGGTGGGCGTGGCCGTGGGTGAGTTCTTGGTCAGCAGAATCGGTGACAGACACAGCAAGAAACAGTCCACGCCATTTAAAGAAAACGTTTTAGCGACGTTAGACTTATGGGACCGATGAACCCTAGACGCTGGCAGAATTCTCCACGAGTGAGTGTGCTGCATAGGAAAGGTGCACGGGACTGCAACGCTCCTCCCCTCGCCCGTTATGTGCGGCAACAGGCCTCTGCAAGTAGGCTGGCAGAGCTGGTTCAAACCCATTCAGTCTTGGGCTTTAATGGTGTGACTGGCAATTATGATGCCAACTTGTGGCAGCACAGTGTGTTTCCTGTGTTTCCTTGAAGGGGTCACATTAACAACATGGAACCTAAACACTGTACTGCGGCGTACCACGTGGTCATTTCTTCACTAGCATTCTCCAGGATTCACCTTGAAGCAGAAACCCGAGGTTCCATTGATCCAAACACGATCAGCCATTATGTGTGATCCAAAGTGGGAATGTTGGGAAGGGGAGATGGGTGAGGGGATGGATGGAGTGGTGGGGTGGGAAGAGTTGACTGTGAGCCGGTCTTCAAGTGAGCCCGGGCTAGCCAGGACTCATAACAGGCTTTATCTGACGAGCAGGCTATTGTAAAAAAAGAAAATAAATTGTGCACCTATGAAATAGCACAGAGCACAGCAACACGGTTTGTCAGTGGCATGTCTCTGGTTGGAATGCCTTGCACTGGAAAATAAATAAAAGCTATATTTTTAATTGTCCCATGCTGGAGATTCAAACCCAAGCACTGATAAACTAGTGCCACATTGCACTGTGCTATTTCAAAGGTAACCGACTTCTGTGAGTTTATTCATTTGATTGCTTGACTCATTCTACTGAATGAAACAAAACGAATTGAGCACAAATGAAACAGAACAATGCAACTCAACACTGGCATGTCACGTCAGGGGCCGGGTGAATTCCCAGCGCGAGACAATAATAATAAAACAAAAATACACATTTTATTTTTTAATGTTTGTGTCATAAAAACACTTCAGGCCACACCAATAATTTAGGCCACAGCCCCTTGTTGCAGCCCCCCCTTTGATTTCTCACCCCATTTAAATAAATGATTGTGTGCCTCCACGGAGCAGTGTTCTGGCAAGTCAAACTTTGCCAGAGCAAAGCTCCTTCTTGTTATGACCCAATTCCTCTCCTGGTTGCAATTGCTCTCCTGGTTGCATTGCCTCCCCTGGTTGCAATTCCTCTCCTGGTTGCAATTCCTCTCCTGGTTGCATTGCCTTCCCTGGTTGCAATTCCTCTCCTGGTTGCATTTCCTCTCCTGGTTGCATTCCCTCTCCTGGTTGCAATTCCTCTCCGGGTTGCATTTCCTCTCCTGGTTGCATTTCCTCTCCTGGTTGCATTCCCTCTCCTGGTTGCAATTCCTCTCGGGGTTGAATTTCCTCTCCTGGTTGCATTTCCTCTCCTCGTTGGATGATTGCAGGCTGTGAGACTGGGAATCCCTTTGATGCACTGATTAAGCCTGCACCTGTGTTGAGCACGGATGAGCAAATCACAGCACTCCAATGGTGTGAGAGATGGCGAGTGCATGCTACCCGATCCCCTCCGCCCGTGCAGAAATCTCCCCATCCACACCTGGGCCAATTCCAGCAAGAGATCTAGAACAGATGACTGTGAGTGGATCACCACCACCTGAAAACTTATGCCATTTTGGCACTTCGCCAACGTCTGTTATCCTTGATCAATTCGGGAGTACTCATTTTTTCGATCTCACAAGTTTAGAATAGTGCGACGGCCTCATGTGATGCGAACACGTGACTTGCATCTTACACGCTGAATTGCCTTCGGAAGAGTTGCCGAACCCAGAACCCACCGATCTAACGCACCTTCTCCCACTGATGAGGCCCTTCACTGCTCATGGATAGGCTGTCAAGATGAGGTAAAAGCAGGCAATTCGTCATGCGTCTAAGCGAAAAGTGACAGCTCGCTGCATTCGCGATTGTTCTCGGCCGTGAATGCATGTTGTGTTCCCTTTTAATAGCACCGGATCCTTCATTTTATTCAAACGCTAAACGCGCTCGCAGTTCGCGAGCAGAGATCACATGCGCAGCAATGTGTTTGTGTCACCTAGTGGGACGGGCGCGCACTCATCCTTCCTCTCACCGCCTTGAAAGGCTCCTGTCATCTTGTGGTTTAAGGGAGACTGTTGAATTAAGAGGCATTTCATTCAGTAAAAGGGCATTTTATGTTCTTGGCTTATTGCCTTCCGTGTGCAAACCCATTTAGGCTCGATATGTTAGCAGCGTACAGTGGACGACAGCACCATAGACTCCCGGAGGCACTGAATCTGTACACGTGCTGGGGCTGGGGCGACAGTTCACCGGGTTCAAGTCCCAGGTGCAGGGAACAGCGCGCGGATTCCCCGGCTTGGCGGTCAGGGGGTGGACTCGAGGTGACACCCACCCGACCTTTAGTCCTCCACAAGTGGATGAAATGAAAGGCACCGAGAGGGCAATCGGTGTTGGGGAGACTACTGTAAGAACATATCGATTATTATTACGAAAGCGCGGTAAATTGCGTGACTGTGTCCCATTGACCAAGTGCTGCGCCGTTAGCACTGGCAGTCCGCCATACACATCACTAAAGCGTGCAGTGAGGGCAGCAGGCAGAGTGGATGGCTTAACAATTTGGAAAGAACCCGCACTTGCGTGAGACGGAGCAACGGATCGTGAATCGACAAACTTACGACCTGTGACAAGTCTAAAACGTCTTTATTATAGCCCCTCAGAACAGGGGTTGTCTCTAAAACCAGCTGTGAGTATCTGTCCTCCTCCCTGAGGAGCTACGCTCTTCACTGGGAGCCAACAACAGGCCCGTTTCTTGGTCCGGGCGAAGCGGAGGCTGCCCGGGGCACAATTTCCCCAGTGGGCGCATTTGCCACAGGAGGCGAAATTTCACTGGGAGGCGACAGTTCACTCTCGGGTGCGATTGCTTTGGGGCGAGCAGTGCCAGTAGGTGCAGCCGTGGCCTCTTTTAACCCACGTAATGTTATGTGAGTCAGAAAGGGTCTCTCAGTCTGGGCCACCATGCTGTTCCTTTGAGATGAAGTAAGATTAGGCTTTATAAATAATATTATAGTTTAAGAGGGGGTGGGAAGGGCTGCGCGCTGCTTTGAATGTGTGTTTACATTCCACTGCAGCAAAGACATAACTGAATTGATTTGATGGCAATCAGCACATTTTCGAACTTTCGAAACTACAAACAGTTTTATATCATGGGTGTTGTTCTGTTCTGTCTTTGCAAAATCTTACTCCAGTCCCTTACCATGGACCCCACTTTGTCACGATCACAAAGGAGGCAGTATTTCTCCAGGCCGAAGGCGAACGTGGGGTTTATTATCTGTCACTCCTGCAGATCGCCAGTGTTTCTCATATCCACCTTTCTGGATTTCTTTTTGTGTGTGTGTTAGGTGGCGCATAGTGCTACTTATAAGCTGAAACGAATGCATTGATGTAGCGCTAGGAGGACGATTGTTTGTGAGGAGGAATACACAGCAAGTGGGTGGGGTTTGATTATTCACCCACCCATTGTCTCCCCATTGGCGTGCTAATCCATGTAACGGTTCCCACGCACTACCTGCTCCTGCCTGCCCAAAATAGGTTCTATCAAGCCATAGCATCAACTGTGCAGTTTAGGGTCTGCTAGTGTTATTTTGGAATAGTCTTCTGAATGTTAACGGCTTAATTGTAGTTGGAAATGTGCTACTGGGGTAATAAAAAAAGTCTTAACAAGATGTGCCTTCCGCCACTTGATGTATATGTAGGATTAGTGCCCTTGCATCTGTTTGTTGCACTGAAATCTGGGCTTGCATATAGGCATTAGATAGGAATATGCCCATGTACACATTTTCCAGCTGTTACCATTTTATGTCCAGGTAGTAAGTAACGTTATGGCAGTGCCTGGCAAACAGTGCTGGAAATAGAAACATTTACTCTGGGAACCTTTTCCTCGTGAGGAGGCGATGGTAGAGAGAGGAGAGGGTATGGAAAAGTGACCTGGCCATAAAAGCGAGGAGCATTTTGGGAATTTAAGAAATCCCACAAATTTAAATGTGGAAATTGTCTGAGATAGTGATTCAGCAAGAAACCCATTTGAGCAAGTAATGGAAGCTGGATTCTTCTTTTATTTGGTCACAATACTCACCCTGATTAAAACATTTCTATTAATTGCAAAACATACATACCAATTTGGACACCTTCTGAAGACTATGTGAAGCATGTCGTGCGCAGGGAGAGGTTGGGGGAGGCATTTTAGTGTTTCGCCCTGGGCACCAAATGGACCAGAAACTGCCCTGGCCACCAAGACCGCGGGCACCGAGCAGCTTTTGCAGTTCAGCTGAGGGGCCATAGAATGCATGCACATTGCACATGGATGCCGTCCTTCATCTCCCCCCGGAGTGTGGCCAAAGGACGTTGACGCGGAGTGAACTTGGCTGGAGGCTGCAGCATGTGCTAGACCTTCGTTTCCCAAGACCTTTCGCCCCATTCCTTCCAGATCCCACATAAGGGAAGGTGAATAGGAGAAGAGGGACATGAATGTGTCATGGGAGGATAGCTTAGGGGCAACATGCTTGCCTTGGTAGCGAGACGACACACAGGTTCGATCCCCCGGGTCTGCGCTTAGAAATCTCTGGGTATTAAGCGGGTTATAAATAACATATCATATCATGGACTTCAAACTTGAGTCTCAACTCCTTGCATCCAAGTGCTCATGATTTCAGAGCCCTTTTACCCCCACCCGCCCCCGCGTAACACAAGTCGAACCCCGGAGTCCAACACTCCCTTCGGAAATGTACTTGTCACGCCGCGGTCACAGGGTTCAAGTCTGGCAGTGTCAACGCCGCTATCCATCCTCACAGAGGGGGACACACAGAGAAGCATTGAGCTGGATGACACTGGCCGTCTTGCACGTTCTGTGTGCACTTGTAATTGGTTACTGCTTAGAAACGACCTCTGCTAATTTGAAGCAACATCCAATGGCCTCAGGGTCTCTGTGTAAAGGAACGGCTACCATCCCACGTCGGGAGCAAAGTGACATGAAGATATGGTCACATGGAAGCTGTCTCGTGCTAATGCCATTGCTGCACCCAAGTATCGCGGTTCTTTAATAATAAGACGTGTTCCGGGAAAATAGGAGCATGTGTGCATCCAGAGGTCGCAGTAAAGATGCTATACACGAGGATGAAAGAGCACACATTTCGTCAAGCGTTTTTCGGAAAAGACCATGTTTCGTTATGAAACAAATGGTTCAAGAGAATGGAATTTTGCTTTTTTTTTAGGTGTTGGCAATCATGACCTCATTAGGTGGTACAACAAATGGGCGTACGGTGTCAGCCAGACGATAGATACCTTCTGTGTCAAAGTGGCCTGCATCCTGCTTCTGAATGTTGACATGGACCTTGATTGGGTGCACCTGATGGTTGCACTGGTTGGCCCACCTCCCACCTTCATGTACAGGAACAGAAGGCACCAGACGCAAGTGATCATTCAGAGCTGGTTCTATTAGTATAACAGTTGAGGCTAGTAAGGTCACCTACAAAATGGTGTTTTGATTCGCATAGGTGTTATAAAATGGCTGTTCCTTTGCTTTGCACCTTACTAAAGGCCAAGTTATACATATGGTCGGTAGCACCCACTGTAGTGCCTTTCAAAATCAGGCCTTGTTTGACCAAACAATCAGTGCTTTCCGTGGGATAAGACATCAAGCTGTGCCCTAACGAGTAGCAAAACAATATGTGGGAGTGCAGCCTAAGGGCCTAATTCACGGAACACTTAACCGGGCCTGCTGACCACGCTGTACCAGGCCTCATTCACAGAGCGGTGCCAAGTATATTTTTGCAGAGCAAAGTCACGTTGCTCCGCAAAAATACACTTTGCTTCGCTCTGTGAATTAGGCCCAGTTCAACTTGTGTTTTGGCAGTGCAAAGTCACTTTTCACTGCACTAAAAGTTCCATGAATTAGGCCCTAAGATTCACAAATAGTTAAGAAATCTTCCAATGATGCGCGGCCTGTGCACATGTATGCGTGCCACAACAAGGCCGGTCGCATTTGCAAACCCGGCATGACAAGGAAGTACAATCTAATTTAAAAGGTGTCTAAGAAATCATTAATCAGCAGACACACATGACTGAAATAAAAATAGTCATGTATGAAAACCACATCCAATCAAAATAGGGCAATGCAGGCTCCAATCAATCAGTTAATTTGTGGGCAATTCATAATTGTATGCATTAATTATAATGACACGTCTTCAATACAATATGATGCAAAAATCAATTCATGTAATCTCAGTTTTATTTCCCGTCATAGTATTACAAAAATGAAATGATTCCAATGCTCTGCAGCTGACGATGCGATGGTGACACCTTCTGTGTCAAAGTGGCCTGCATCCTGCTTCTGAATGTTGACATGGACCTTGATTGGGTGCACCTGATGGTTGCACTGGTTGGCCCACCTCCCACCTTCATGTACAGGAACAGAAGGCACCAGACGCAAGTGATCATTCAGAGCTGGTTCTATTAGTATAACAGTTGAGACTAGTAAGGTCACGTACAAAATGGTGTTTTGATTCGCATAGGTGTCATAAAATGGCTGTTCCTTTGCTTTGCACCTTACTAAAGGCCAAGTAATACATATGGTCGGTAGCACCCACTGTAGTGCCTTTCAAAATCAGGCCTTGTTTGACCAAACAATCAGTGCTTTCCGTGGGATAAGAAATCAAGCTGTGCCCTAACGAGTAGCAAAACAATATGTGGGAGTGCAGCCTAAGGGCCTAATTCACGGAACACTTAACCGGGCCTGCTGACCACGCTGTACCAGGCCTCATTCATAGAGCGGTGCCAAGTATATTTTTGCAGAGCAAAGTCACGTTGCTCTGCAAAAATACACTTTGCTTCGCTCTGTGAATTAGGCCAGTTCAACTTGTGTTTTGGCAGTGCAAAGTCACTTTTCACTGCACTAAAAGTTCCATGAATTAGGCCCTAAGATTCACAAATAGTTAAGAAATCTTCCAATGATGCGCGGCCTGTGCACATGTATGCGTGCCACAACAAGGCCGGTCGCATTTGCAAACCCGGCATGACAAGGAAGTACAATCTAATTTAAAAGGTGTCTAAGAAATCATTAATCAGCAGACACACATGACTGAAATAAAAATAGTCATGTATGAAAACCACATCCAATCAAAATAGGGCAATGCAGGCTCCAATCAATCAGTTAATTTGTGGGCAATTCATAATTGTATGCAATAATTATAATGACACGTCTTCAATACAATATGATGCAAAAATCAATTCATGTAATCTCAGTTTTATTTCCCGTCATAGTATTACAAAAATTAAATGATTCCAATGCTCTGCAACTGACGATGCGATGGTGCCAGGAGTGATAGTGGCATCTACTAGAGAAGAGCAATGTTGTGCTTAGTCATCGTTTCATTCCATTTTCGTACAGGCAGCAAATCAGGTTGGGGAGCCTCGACAGAGCCCGTGCTCAGGGGCCATGTTGGGGCACTACCGTGACTGAGGCCAGTTAGGTCGGTCCCGCTAACATCACAGCCAAAATAGACGGATCTAATGAGCACTGCTTCATGCACCTGCCGAATCAACCACAGAAAGGCTGCTCCAAACCCATCCGTGATCTGCATGAACTTAACCTCTTTTTCAGGCATCATTTTTGAGTAACCAGTCTTTTTACAGTGTCTTGAGTGAGCTTGAATGTCGTTGCGGTACACAGCTCCCAGAGTAAGAGGAACATATCTACTGTGTGCTGTCAAATAAAGCATGTAAGGATGCTGTGCTCCCTTCCACTACTCTAGCTCTCAAGCTGCAGCATCCGCCCTGTCGCCAAGCAACAAGCAGAATCTGGATGTTAGGGAAAAGTTCAAGGGTAAACCGTTCTTTCTCTCCGCTAGTACCTTCTTGCTCTAACTCAGAATCGTGGTAGTGTCTCTTTTAACATGGCTTTCTCAGAAAAAGAAGCCTTGCTCAATCAATAGCATACATGATTGTTCCAGTTTGTGTCTAATTGCATGCAGTGTCATGTTCTTGACAGGTTTTGTAAGAAATAAAGATTAAAGGGCTATCACGAGGGATCTGGGGTACGAGATTCAGTTACAGTTCTCTGGTTCCAAGTTATCCGGTTTTCGGTTCCAAGGCCTCAGGGCCTGCCTGATTCATACAAATTCAGAAATTTGGTGTATTTCTGTCTGCAATTAATTAGCATGTGCCACACAAGACCTTGCTTGGCTGTGCGTGCCAATGAATTGACTTTGGTAGTCCGCCATATTTAAAGAGTACTACAGTCCTGCAAGAAGTGTTGGGAAGCATTTGTTTCAATGGTATTTTATAGAGGATGGACTTTGAACCATTCATCCTTGCACCCATCCTTGGGCGATCGGGAGCATTCCTACGCTGTAAACTGTGTATTTGATTGCAGCTAGCGCTGGCCCCTTTCCTCTAATAGTTGGAAGTCACGTGCAGTAGACTCACGCTGTCACACATCACCCGATCGCTCTCTCATCCTAATGGTTGGTATCAACAATAACAGTAGGTCTAATTCTAGCCACCAAGTGGCCCTACGCATGTGATTTCCCATTCTTCTTCTTAATCACTAACTAATAATCCTAAAGTTTACATTTTTCCATGGATAAAGCAATTCCTACATTTGAAATAAAAACCCAGAGAGCGACGTCATTTGACATCATGCTTATACCCATGCAAGACTCCGCCCACTTGCTCTGCTCACATGTAATCTAAACACTACCTTGATGTGTGGATGCGGCCTATGAGATTGATAGGGACATTAGATATGGGCAGGATTATTGGCAGTACTGTGTCACTGACCACACCGCCATGTCATTGGTCACTAGTGATCTGTTTGTAGCCAATCACATGGAGGCGTAGGCGGAGTTGCTGCGACTGCCAAAACCCTCTCCACGCTCTTTTTTTAGAGACCCGGAGAAGAGCGTAAAAAACCCAAGTCCACAAACCTCTGCATTTGTGCCCATAAATCGTGTGCACTCGTGTATCCGTGCAGCTTTTGTGCCAAAAATACCTAAAATGTGTATTTATCGCTCTAGGATCTCACTCACTCACTCACTCACTCACTCACTCACTCACTCACTCACACGTCACTATACCCAGGTATCAATCAGTTTATCCTTTGTTGCACTATGCCCCCTTTCAAACACTATTTTCCTGACTTCCCGAAACACCCTTTTCTCTCGCAGACCCAACTGGGACATATAGCCAGAGGAATACAGGGAAAAAACTGAACGATTGCATCTCACTGTTCTTGGGTTGCAGTCAACAACGAATTTCTGGGCTCCAGACATTGCAGAATAAAACCGCACAGGCAGTGGTTCATGTTCAATTTTTCTCACACAATCCCACTTTTACCGAAATTTCATTGGCTACCTGCACGAGCCAGATTTGCCTATACAGTCTCCAACTTGACCCATAAATGCTTGTTTAGCATCAAACTCTCATACCTAAAAAATCCATACCTCTTCTTATATTCCAAAAAGGAGTTTCAGATATCCTAGAATGCATCATTTAAACATCCCAGAGCTCCCGTAGAACTGAGCGGTAGGAAACACATCCCCAGTCCAGGCTCCTCAGATTTGGAGTAACCGCCCTTCAGATTTGCGGCGTCCTTGCTCGCCTCCTTTTCTCCATATACATTGACAAGGTCATCGGAGCACTTTGTGCAAATTCTCTGGACCAGCCAAGACTGGGCGAGGAATTGTTCCCAGGACTATTCGATGCGGATGACACATTGCTTCATTCCACCCCACCAATGGGATTAAGGGTGACCTTGAATACTTTTCTGGATAAATGCAGAATAGCATTTTGAAGTCAATATTGGGAAATCCAAGGCTTTGGTGTTTAGACCTAGATCCAACAAGCCCTCCAAATTCACAATTAGCATTAATAATTGCATCTTGGAACAGGTAAAGTTTTAAGATTACCTAGGCATACGATTTTTGGAGATTGGTCTTTCGTCGGCCCAAATTGATAAGGCTTGCCTTAGTCTTAAGAAACATAGTAGGACATTTTGAATTTCTTCAAGTCCCCTGGGAGAAAGGCAGCATCACAGGCACTTACATTGCACATGCACCCTACTGCACTATCCCCCTATACTCGCTATACTGACCGGGACTGCGGTCCCCAAGGGCGTTCAACCTACTAGCGCTTTAAGGTCATACCAATGATATATAGAGCACTATACAAATGCCAAATAACATAATATAACATAACATAAAAAACATGTGCTGCCTCCCTTCATGGAGCTGCAATTTGGGGAATTATGTATCTCGTGAGGCTTAGCTCTATTGAACATTTTTTTATGAAGAAAATGCTTGCGCTTCCGCGCAGTTGAGTGAACGCATCGCTCCATATGGAGTTGGCCTTTGTCCAATCGCCCTAGATGTCAGTTTCAGACCAGTTTTCAATTGGTTGAGGGTTTGTTGTACACCGTCTCTAATTTAGTATAGAGAAGCACTTAGTCATGCAGTGGGCTTGGAAGGAGGGAACGTGTTGCCATGGTTTTGTCATGTGCAATCTATTCTGTGTGTACCGGGCTATGATTCATTGTGGATAAACCCATACACTATCAACAAAACACACTTGGCGAAAGTAAAAAAAAGATGGTCATGGGCTGCCGTATGAGGATATTGATTGATGCATGTATTTCACCTCATACAGGCTCCGAATATCTAGCGTCCAAGACCAAACTAGGGTTGGAAATATGCCCGGATAAGGCCAGAAAGAACCCCATACCTCAGGCACGTTTCTTAAAGGTGAGATTCAACGTCTTAAATTTTGCTACTTTTACCAGCTGATGGGGGAAAGGGGAATAGTCATTCGTGCCTAGTTTGTGGATATATGTGGGAAACATCAGTCCATTTTTTGCTTTTGTGCAATGGATACAAGACATTGAGAGCTACGTATTTAAAACCCTTGTTCATTTTTATGAACACGAGTAATATCAACGAAGCTATGTTATTGATTAGGCAGTCATTTGAAATGAATGTGGGCCTCCCTGTTGTTAAGTGCACCCCCCGTGCGTGCTTTTTACGGATAATCGGCCTTATCTGCCTAAACGCTACCGAATTGTATTCTTAACTTTTAGACAGTAAGTCCATTTTAGTATGGTTGATGCTGTTTAATGATCATTTTTAAACATGATTGTAATGTGTTATATTGTACAGATTCTAAGTGAAGTTTAGACTTGTAATCTATTGCTTTGATGGTATTTTATTGCTGAAATACGCCTGTTTTGATGACGATAAAACACAAATAAAAACGTATCATTTTTGCCTAAATTTTAACATCTAAATCTTCCTCGTTTACACGTCTTCCGGCTCTGCATGGGCACGCTTTTATTCTGGTTCCCAAAGCATCATAATATCCCCTGGCGCCATATATAACTTTGCAGATGGAAATTGCATACAATAAATCATCTTCTCTGAAAATGCTTCAGTGTGGGCTTTAGCATCATTCCCCAGTAAATACTGTCATCATTGTTGTATAATTTTTAATTCAGGCCGCGTTCTAGGGCCTTGTTGAGAATCAACTTAGCAAGCGCTTGGAAGCTTCTTTCATGTGGCGCTTTAAAACATTATGTAAAACGTAGAGTTTGGCTGGAGCCTGTAGTATTGTCACAGCATTATTCTTGTGCTTCGATGACTCTCACTCCAGACGCTCTTTAGTATGAAGCTGGGCTTCCGGCTATCATCTATCAGTTAACGGAGACGTCGCCTTCCCCTCCGTGGATGTCTTTCTTTGCTAATGCAATAGTCTTTCTAATTAGATAAGGCTGTGGATGGGAGCTGAGCGTTCCATGCTAACTTGTTGTTAGGATACAGAGCATATTACAACCTTTTGTGTAGTAGTGATATGTTAATTGGGTAGCTGCAGGCGAGCGGACCATCAACGTCTGTGACAATTACAAACAGCACTGGAGTTACTGTGAGTGACTGCAGCCGGGAGAAATAGAGGTGGGGGAGTTAGCGTGAACTGCAGGAGCGTGGAGGACGGACTTCTCGAAGGGGGACAGTGCGCCAAGAATAATGGGTCTCATTCTGAGTCAGCCGGTTCAGTGAAAAAGTGCCGGTATTCATGGATGCAGGCACTTTACCAGACCAGCCGGCTATGGGTTTGGCGATCAGGCACTTGGGTTACCTCCAACTAAAATCCTGAGGTAAGGTGGCACTCTACTGGCACCAGCGCTGCCGGTGCCAGCAATGATGGGAAATCCGGGAATCCATGAATGGGGACTTACACTGTCACTCCGGCACCCGTAATCTGGTGGCAATGCCGCTGGACCAGGTGCTGGAAACGGTATCAATATTTACCAGTATCCTGATGGCTCTACTGCCAGGATACTGGCAGGGTCAGAATGAGGCCTAGTGTGCATTCCTGCTTTTGTTATAGTGCCCAATATTCACCAAAGAAGAAGATGGCGAGGATACAGTAAATGGAAAGAATTTACTGGGGGAACACTCTCCTCCTGGGGGTGGAAGGAGGGGAGTGAGGGGTGTGACCCCAGTCAAGGTGACGCAGCACAGTAGCTCTTCATAGAATCCAAGCCTGTCTATTTGCATAAGAGAAAAGAGAATTATGGCAACATAACATCTCTGATAGGGATTCATCCAGAAATCGTTTTGAGCAAGTAAAGCAAGTTGGACTCTGCTCTTTTCATTGTTCACAATACTCACCATAACCGCAAAACAAATCTGCAAATTTCAAGACATATATATCAATTTTGGACAGCTGCTAAAGAATATGTGAGGCTTTGGCCGTTTCTGCATTCAGTCTCCCGCGCCCAGCCTTCTGGGCTCCAAGAGCTCGGCTTGAGAACATATCTGGGAGTTTCATGGGCTAGCCTCTGGAAAGACAATCTTTGCAGGAACTTCACTCCATTTTGTTTATGCCCATTTCCAACACTACCCTGCCCACAACCCCAGGATTTCCAGTGCTCCCAGCCCCTATTCCGATTTAGCAGAAATGCTGGTTCAAAGGTTGTGATTCAGTCAATGGACCAGGCCCAAAAAACGGTACTTTTCTTACATTTAATCTTTTACAGTAAGTACACCCTCCAGCCCAAAATAGCATGACGTGCATCTCTGTGCACGTGACAATTGAAGCAAGGTAATACGAGGTCAGATGGCTCTGTCAAGGAAACAACTAGCAGGACTCTTACACAGGCGTTAGCAAAACTGCTATGTGCGTTTTTGTAACAGGTGTTTCAGACCTCATCAAGAAATTGCATCCCCCCCTTAACCAGGAACAAATAAATACACACGTCTGTAAAAAAAAAAATAAAAAAAAAACTTCACGCAGCTTTGTTTAAAGGCAATTCTGGAGACAGTGATGAAAACTGCATCAGCTGGGAAAAGCATCAACCACAGCGGGGTAAATAATCACCAGGTGCAAATGGATCAAAAAAGACACCATGAAAAGGGACATGGGGGGGCGGCAAATAAGTACATAGTGGACAAGTTGAAGACCAACAAGAAACATTGAAATGAAGCGTGAGCAACTGTGAAAAAAATTCTTAAGGGCTAGGAATTGAAAGAGGGACTGGGCAATGGAAAGGTGAGGACAAATATTTAAAACTCCAGGAAGATGGAAGCAAACCTTGATAGACAGAAAATAGAATCAGAGGTGAAATTAGATACTCCACAGCATGCATGATCAATTCAGTGCTGGAATTGGGACGGATTTCTTGAGATTCTGAATCTGGGACAAAGTGGGTCTCATCACGAGTGTGGCGGTCTGGAAACAAGGGTGCCGGTAAGCTTACCGGCATGCTTGTTTCCGGGCTGCCACATTACAAGTCTGTCTGCAGGGGCTGTTGCGCCCGACAGGTCTGACCCTGCCAGGCGCAACGGCCCCGGAAGGCAGAGTTGTCACAGAAGCAGCTGCACCGCAAGCAACAGCGCTGGTGCTTCCATATCCCCATCCCCATGGAGTCCTATGGGACACCACGGGAATGTGGACTTACCAAATCCAATGCCTGACTTCCCTTGCCACAGGAACTTGTAATGTTCCGGTGCCACCGGGAAGTTAGGCGCCAGAAACAGTGTTTTGGGGTTAGCGGCAATCCACAGGTGGCACCAGCGGGTTACCAGTGACTTCGTAATGAGGCCTGTTGTCTCTCCAGAGATTCCTGAATTCATGGGAACTAAAAAAAAACCTTGCCTGAGCACCAGTTTAAAACTACACCTGCAGTGATCAGCTGTTGCCAGCACTCTAAGAATGCACTCTCCAGCTGTGACAGATCTGTTCCAGTTTTTGTTTTGTTTTGTTTAATCATGTAAACATCTTTCAAGTTAGACTGCTGTAGAGTTTGCAGTTCTTGGGTGATGGGGTGGCTATAATCTGTGGCATGATCCTTAACTGATATGATTAGTGGGTGATTAGAAAAGGGAAAGGTGGTCAAAGCTGAACACTATGGGGAACAGTAGATGCAAGAAAGTCACCCTACAGCACATATTTGCATTTCCTTTCGCAGTCATTCTTTTTTAATAGTACAGTTGCAAAACTATTAATTTTGTGTTCATAGATGTAGTACAGATTCTATTATGCTTACTATAAAAATGTACATATTGTTTGTTTGGTGTATTATGTGATTTGTGCATGTCACTTGCTATCCATGACTCCACCTCTAGCCAATTCCATCACTTTGGCCACTCACTCCTCCTGATGGAATACCCAGTGTTTCGTTTTTTTCTCACTTTCCAGTACTCTTGAGCGTAAAATGAAAGAGTACATGATTGATAGAAGAGGTCATTAATGACTTTGAAATACACCTGAAGGAACGTTGAACGTCACTAAAAGGACTGTTGAAGTTACCCATAGAAAGGCAGAACCTGAGGGGGGCAATGATATAGAGAAGAGTTTAATTGGCATGAAATCGTAGGGAAAGAGAAAGTGGATTGCTAGCAGGACATGCAGACCTGTGAAAGAGACCACTTGTGACAGTGAAACACACATCTTCCAGCTGAAAAATGGAACTTGAAATTCTGTAAAATGCTTATTTAGATAAAAGGGGGTGTTGGCCTATCTGGAAGTTCAGAGATTTGGCTGTATTTTTCGGTAAAAGCCTGCGTTCTGAGCAGCGTGAATACTTCAGGCTTTCAATATCCATTATCCCTGCTCCTCCCCTTTGTGCCTCACCCATTAGCACCCTCACGTAGATCACACGCGTTTTCTACGGGTGTGTTTAAAAAAAAAAAAATCTTAGCTTGTGACCTGATGACCCTTTTCTCTTCCCAGTCTGCTTTCCATGTTGATGATACGTTTTCTTTCTTTTTTTTTTTTTAATTGAAACACACCATTAGCAACTACAGGGTTGCCAAAAGGGATATAACCCACAAGTGCAATCCGACCACAGCTGGTAATGGCACACAGCCCACGTTAAAGGCTGGCATAAGTCTTCTGTCCCCACATGCTAAATGTTCTCTTTTGTCTTTACTTGTTTTAAACAGAATATTCTACTTCTCCTGGCTAAAGTATTCAAATATAAATAATTCCCCACTCCTCGGGCCTTTGCCATGTGTAAATATCCCTTGGAACAGCTTAAAGGTACTCATTTTTCTCGTGCCTCTTAACTTGGACTGAGGGCAGTTTCCACCTGGTTATGGGTTTCAAAATGTGCCATTATTGCTTTGAAAAGTAAATCCTGTGGTACCTGCAAGAGAGTCATGCTGATAATGTTGTCTAGACACTGAAACAAGAGGGATTGCGAAAAGAAGACAATGGGCCTCATCACGAAGTTGGTGGTAGGCGGGTTGCCACTGAACCTCTAACACCGAATCCACCGCCTGACTTCCCAGTGCCACCAGGACATTAGGAGTCCCAGAGGAGCGGGAAGTCAGGCAGCAGATTTGGTAACTCCTCATTCCCGTCGAGCCTCCATTGGAGTGGGGAGACAGAAGCACTGGCACCGTTGATTACAGTGCCGGTGCTTCCGTGACAACTTTGCCTACCGGGGCCCATGCACCTGGCAGGGTCAGACCTGCAGGACGCAACGGCTCCAGCAGCTAGACTCATAGTGTGGCGGTCTGGAAACAAAGGTGCTGGTAAACTTATCGCCACCCTTTTATTCCGGACCGCCACACTCATAATGAGGGCCAATATAGTTAACAAGAACATGAGGGACACAGGCAACTGTTAAAGGGAAAATCAGATAAAAGACATAGAGCATAAGGGTAAGAGAAATAAGAAATGAAGGATAGCTTATAAAACATAGGAATAGCAACGGGAAGCACTAAGGGCAGGGAGATAGAATATGGAAAACTCAAACTAGAACACAGGTCTCAGCAATGTCGCTAGAAATACGGAACTATATATCCTGAGTTCTTTTGAATTTGACCATGAAGGGTGGGCAAATTAAGCAAAGGAATTGCAAAGTGGAGCAAGAAGGATGGGGAAATAGAACAGGAGGACAACGCAAAGATGATGCATGCCGGGAGGATAGCTCAGCGGCAGCGTGCGCGTCTTGGAAGCAAGACGACACGAAGCAACAACAGGTTCGAAACCCGGGTCCGCGCTTAGAAACCTCTGGGTGTTTAAGCGCGTTATAAATACGTAACTAAGACAAAAAAAACACAATTATGCAACTAAGAAAAACAAACATTTCCTGTAACAGCGCCTCGATGGCTGTGTGAGCGATTTATAAATGTTAAATAAATAAAAAAAAAATGTATAATCAAAATCTAGGAATCACAACATGGAAGACAATTGTTTGTGAAGTAGTACGAGGGTTTAAAGAGAGAGTATGAAGTGTACAATGTATCTTGCGTGGCCTGGAACAGAGCAGAACAATACATGCACAGCCATTCAAACTGGTGAAATACTAAACGTTCTTCAGTGATGAAGGGTGGATGTGACTTAAATAGAAGTGGACAAGAAAAATATTTCAAATCAATTAGAGCTTACGGAGGAGTTGTAGCCTTCGTGAAGTGGTGAGGAACTACAAGAAATAAACCAATATGAGATGAATGAACCAAGCGAAAAAGGGAGAACCGCAAAGAAAAAAGGTGATTGGGTGAAAAGAAGTGGGAGAACACAAAATAATTGTGATGATGAGTTAATGGGAAAGGACGACACAGCTTAGGCGTGAATGAGTCAGAGCAATTAATAATAATAGTACTGCTGGATAAAAATGGATAAAAATGGAACTGGGATGAAGAGGCATGATGCACGGAGCTTGAGATGATGATTAGGACAATAGCTGACAGTAAAGAAGCACATAAAGGGCCCGATTCATGGAAAAGTGTGCAGAGATCACGCAAAGCTCGCGCACAGAGAACGCCTCTGCATAAGCCAGTGCATAGAAGTTATTCTGCACGCTCTGTGTATTCATGGAATTGTTCACACATAGTGACCGTACAAGCAAGTCGTGGCCGGAACGCCCCTCACACACCCATACGCAAAGTAAAAAGAGCCTGATACAGCTACCAGGCTTGCACCTCGCGGACACTGCGCAGGGTCCCCAGTAACTATTACCAGCACCCTGACGACATGCATACACATATAGATAACTCTGGTAAAAATCCAGGAAATCTGTGTGAAAACCCCCATAAATCATTCCTGCACCACGCTGCACTGCTTACGGGCACCCCAAACTTCTATCGGAACCCGACTGTTTGTAAGCACCCCTAAATCCACCATGAAAACTTAACTCTGCACAAGTGTCTGTATGATTGCCTTCGGGTGGTGGTTACATCAAGAACTTTTGCGTGGTCATTTCCCTGATGTGAGGTTGTGCGGTTAGATCCATGAATACGATTTTACGTGTGCAGTTGTGGCCATGCGAACGCCTCACACGGGCCGACTCTCGTAATGCCAACATTTTCCCTTATTCTTCCCCATTTTGCGAGTTCTACCCTGTACTACAGTCTATGCGTAGGCCGTGCCCATGCTCTGCGAGGTGTCTTGTGCAAGGCTCTCGGCCACTCGCATCGACATGACAAGCCTGCGCAAAGTCCCTGCAGTGCATGAAATAGTGCTGCACAATCGATTCCATGAACCGACAAACAGGGTTTTGCATGCGATTTGGCACGCAAAGTCCATATTTATCGTATAATGTATTCTGTGCCAAAAGTGTCAGTTACCTTTAAGCTCCTACACTGTACCATGTGCTCCCAGATATGAGGTGGTGTGTGCTGAAATATGGTGCAGGATGCATTTCGTTCACTGTGTGGATGCCATCCCAATGCTATGTCTAGAAGAGAAAGCCCCTTGAAAAGTAGGCAGGTGCTAAGGTAACGACTCACTCATCAATGTCAGGATTTTTGGTGTTCCAATGCATTGGGGTTATTATGAAATTGTGTTCTTTTAATTTGCAGTAGGGGATCCATACTCTTTGACCCAATTCAGGCATTATCTTTTTTGGAAAACTGTGTGTCTGTATTTTCAAAAGTTCAAATCCAAAATGTGGTCCCGCGTCGAAAGCAATGGTGGAAAAACTACGCCAGATTCAATGTACACAAAGCTTTGAAGCCTGTATTAACAGAGTGCGTTGAAAAGCCACACACTAGTGCAAAACCTGTGTCCTCTGTCTATTTTTAAAACACTTGTTATTTTTAGATTTTTAGAATAACACAATCTGAAAACTATGGACACATTCACTGTGAATGAGTTACTTTGTATGCTAAATATTGCCCTAAACATGACACTAATAACGTGTCATTAGGAGCCAAGGATCCGACTTTTAACATGCAAACACCAGGTAGAGAACCCTGCTAGGGCTGCGATACCCTCTCGTTATACGTTTTAAAATGGCACAAATTAAATTTTTGGAATTTCATCGAGTTTCCGAATTCTGACAAGGATCCGAAGGGGGCTGTGGAAGCCTACAAATCACTGATAAACAACACATATACTGCAAGTTGGAAGTACGGATAACAGGGTTTTTGGAGTACACACACAATGTTGACCTGCACAGCATGGCATTTTCTGGAGTTAGTTCAGTCCTCCAAAGGATGAATCTGGATATTGTGAATGTCTACGGGTCTTACTTATGAAAAGGAATCCTTGAGCCAGATCACAGAAACTTTGCACCGGTGCAAGTGCAAAGTATGCACGGTATTAGCACTTGGGAAAAGTATGCCCTATTTTTAAAAACACTGGGACACCTTAAAAAACCATTGCACCTCAACAACTGCATTTTGGCATATTAAAAGCACCAGGGCTAAAATTGCCCCATTGCTAAAAATATACATGTTTGATGCTTTTTTGCATCAGGTCAAACTTTGCACTGGTGCAAACATGTTGTGAAAATCCATCTTTTTTTCACTAGGGCAATTTGTGCCCTGGTGCTTTTTAATATACCAAACTGCACTTGTTACAAGTAGACAGAAAGGATCAGAGATTACTTTCACCACAGCCTATCAGTGCACAGGCCCTACCATTTTGGGTACACCACTGATCTATCTTGATTCTTCAAACCATTTTCAGGTCGGACATTCTTACAACACCCAGCCCAATCTTCTGGCAGAGCCATGCAATCACTGTATTCTTCAAAGCATCCCTGGGTTAATTCCGCATTGAGGTCTCCACATTGTTGATAACATACTTTCTATAATCCATGACAGTCCTTTTCAAAAAGTCATCAGCAGGAGGGGGCTTGAAGGTTTTACCAATGCATAGAGTTCTGGGGAGACAGGGTTTACAATGAATAATATTCTGGTGAGAATTTAATGTGGGGGCATGGACAAACTCTCGCTCCTGAGTCGAGAGAGCTAATGAAGATGGTTGATCTTGCTTTCCGGCTAAGACAAAAGCCAGAACTTGCAAATTGGACAACAATGTACGCTGATCCGTGGACTTAGGTTCCAAGCACTGTTTTGTGTTCATCGACTCGGTAGTTGTTTGACAGAAGTTATCCTTAGTGTCATTGAAAATATTCCCCTTCTTATCCTCTGGAAACTTTATTCTGATCTCTTTATACAGGAGTTGGGACATTTACACACTTTTAACAAATTTATTTTGTTTTCAACTGATTTAACTATGCAACTATACAATGAAATATACCTCTTTAAAAAAAACATACCATTACAATCTAAAAATGCCAAACAGTTGATGAATAGGCATTAGTGGAGAGCCCTCAACACTGAACAAAGCAACGTTAAAAATCCAGAAACAAAAAAATATAAAAAAAACATAATCAAACGATTGAAAATAATATTTCTACTTTTAACAATGTAAAGTAAGATGAGACAAGACAGATGCATCAGGGACAAGGTAAATTGAGCTCATTACAACGTACATGCTGACTAAAAGAATTGGTTAAAACATGATGTCAAACTAAGGGCCCCACGTATTCATGGAAT
Organism: Ambystoma mexicanum; assembly: GCF_040938575.1. NCBI lineage: Eukaryota > Metazoa > Chordata > Amphibia > Caudata > Ambystomatidae > Ambystoma > Ambystoma mexicanum. The sequence goes on from NC_090934.1 coordinate 501,759,016, forward strand.
TCACTGTGCAAAGGAACGGTATTCGCAAGTCATGCCCGGAACGTCCCCAACAGGCCCACACGCAAAGCATAAACAGCCAGAACAGCTACCTTTGTGCGGTCCCCTGGATGCGTATACATGCACCCTTCCAACAGTGCGTGGTGTTCCCGGCAAGCAGCCCTGCATCTCAGGGACCCTGCGCAAGGTCCCCTGTAACTGTTGCCAGCACCCTGACAACATGCGTATGAAAAATCTTAACTCTGTAATTACTCGGGAAATCTGCGTGCTACCCCCCATTAACCATTCCTTCATCCTGTTAAACTGTGTACGCACCCCGATAAGTCAGATTGGTACCCTGGTTGTGTACATGCCACCCCTATAACTGACATGCAAAACCACCTCTGCTCTGCAATTCCTACGCACAAGTGTTTTTACGTCTGCCTTCAGGTGGCATAGAGATGGAGTGATTTGCGTGGCCATTACTATGCCAAGAGGCTACACGGGTGGTTCCATAAATATGTGTAGTTTGGCGCAATTGTGGGCATGCGAGGGATTGCCTGTGAGCCGTAACGCCCACTTTTTTGTATGCTCTTCCCCATTTTCTGTGTTCCGCTCTCTACTCCGCCCTCTCCGCAGGCCTCGCCCACATTCTGCGTGGTGTGTCACACAATGCGCTCAATGGCTCACAGAGACGTGCCGAGCCTGCACAAACTCCACACAAATCCTGGAAAAGTACCACACATTTGATTCCAATAATCAATGAAGGTGGATTTGTGCGCAGTTTGGCGTGCAAGTACGCTATTTTCCTTGCAAATAATTCCATCAACCGGGCCCTAAGAGTAACTACAAGAATAACATAAAAATCACCCATATTTGGTATGAAAAGTTTGCTTGAATGTTTCATGTTATGCTTAGCCTTCCAAAGCAACCACATGTGTCATTCCAGACAACATAGGCTCATCGTGAAGATTCAAGTCGCATTACCAGAGCTTTTAAATATGTCCTCTGACAACATGACTCCATTAATTAATCATTGCCTTTGCAATGCAAGCATCAAGACCTTTTGCTTAAATGTATTGATGGGTACTCTTTTCTTGGAGAGAAAAAAATCAACCAGGCAACTTATTCACATGTTTCTTTAATCTCTCTGTATAATGCCTTGATCATGTGCGAGAAATGCACATCCACAACGTAACTTCTCAAGTATTTGTTGTTTTATCCTCAGTGAAGCTTCAACACCCCGTTCCCTATGCGATGCATTCTTAGCTGGATACTTTGCTGCAGACAATTGTTAAGTTCTAGACAGTTAACATTGCCTTTACCCAAATCGCATCCTTGATGTGCAAGTCCTGTTCTTTCTTCCAGTATGCCTTATTGTTTTAGGCCTAGCTTCAATTTCTTTTTCCTAACATTTTGAAATTCTTCTTTCTGCAAGGAAATATTTAGTGATTTTAATGACACTGAAAATATTTAAGAATCAATTTAAGAATATGTTAAGTTTTTTTACTTTGGATTCAATGATTGAGTCGGGGGATAGCTAATGGGCAAAACAGGAAGCAGGGCAACACGTTTTTTTTGGAAGCAAGACAACAAAGAGCAAAAAAGTTTTGAATCCTGGTCCAAGATGAATTACTTGCTCAAGATCAAGACTGAGAAGTTTGTGACTAAAAAGTGGTTTGAGTTTGCCTTTTGGCAAAAACCTATTCTTTCATTGCATTTTTGTACCACAGCAAAGTTAGCCCGAGCACTGATGCAGAATGGTTTTAGTACTAGGGAAAACTTTTCACAAGTGCAAAAATCCCTTGAACGTCTATGAACCTGACTCACAGAAGTGTTTTTTTTTATTTTTTTTTAATAAGAAAATCCCATTGAAAAATGTTTTGTGAATTAGGCACTGTGATGTTTTTACATTAGGGCAGTTTTTGCAGTAATGCTAATACCATGCAGTATGCACTTGCATTGGTGCAAAGGTTTTCTGAGATGGCCCCAATGTTTTTTGCGCTAGTGCAAACCTCTTAGTAATAATATGGTGCACAATTACACTTGCATTGGTGCACCATTTCTATAATCTGGCCCCATATGTTCTCCCAGGACACATACATCTCACAGTCAACCCAGAGATATTTGGTGCTCTCTAAAATTATATACAAGTGTTTAATTTTTATCTTGTCTGCAAGAGAGTACTATGCACCAACCTTTACTCTGGGGACCTGATTCAAAAAAGCACATTATAATAGCACAATCCCGTTGGAAAACGCTCTGTGAATCAGGCCCTTGCTCGACTTGTTTTGCCAGTCTGCAGTCCAAATTGGAAGGGGCATTTACAGATCATGGCATAACAAGAGAGACCAATACTTGTTGGGGAAATCATAGCACAGAGCGACTCCTGCAAAGGTCAACACACAAATCAGCCCCAAAGACATACATATGTGGGGGCTTTGCAAAACCACTTTGCTCTGTTTTGCGGCCATTTTGTGAGAAAACACACGATTTCACAGTCCTGGCCGAAAGCTAGCTGTCAAGGCGAAACAATTGTGCTAATATCAATTCCATTATTCTTTTGACTAGCATATTTTTTAATGTATATTCAGATGAGAGATGCTGCCTGCTATGCGGCGCACTGCCAAGGACGGGTGCTGTGCACTAATGAGATACGAATTTATTTACTTCTGTAGAAGAACGGCAGGGTGGGGCCAGGCGAGTCCTTGCTGCTCTGAGCCTTTCCATGGCAGGCTCGCGAAAAACGGCGCGCATCCTTTAAGTGCTGAACTTTCCCAGAATGCCATTTTTCAAGTTAACAGTCTGGATCAAAACTGAGGCAGCTGCAAGGTCCTCGAGGCTCCCTCCTGACGTGCGTGGGTGACATTGACTCAAGAGCAGCAGATGCCTTCAGGGGAATACAAATAAGTGGGCTCTGTTGTCATAGGACCGGGAATAGCGACGTGGGAATCTGCAGCAAAGCAGCTTCTAATTCCGAGAGATCTTTCTGCGCTGGTTCCAGAAACAGCTTGAGTCTCTGTGCTGAGATTTTCATCTTTTTTTTAATTCATCTTTTTTTAAAAAAAAATTGCGGCTAAAACGTGTTCCTTGCTGCCACAGAACTCGCAATGTCGGTTGCGCGTAGATACAAAGAGATACGTGCCTAGAAGTGAAATCGAATTTTCCAGAAAACGAAGAAGAGAATAGAGTTCATCACGCATTTTCTGTTTTGAAATCCCTGTTTGCAGACCTCTCTTTCTGTGCACCTTTGCCCCACAACAGCCTTGCGACACATCTCATGATTTCTGAAAAGCAATGAAGAATCGACTCCTCAAAAAGCATTTGCTGCGACACTGATCTCCATATGTTGGTCGAACTCTCCTAATCATGACAATCCCCTACCCCATGCCCACTTTGCATTGGTGTACTCTCATTCTTCTATTGCACGGTGCTGCATTGCTTCTCGAAAGGTCTTCAGTGTATAGAATAGGACATTTCATTAACGCATAAGTACATATCATGGGGTCACTTGGCAGTTCTAGGACTGGCAGCTATTTCATCTGGTCAAAAACTGAATCTGTTTTACCCACCAATCCTCAAACTTGGCTGTCCCACGACCCCCCCACTCCCCGAACAAAAAATATCCTCATTTTTGAAATGTTGGCAAATATTCTGTAGAGCCAGAAATCACAATTGTGCTCAGACCCATGTGTGGGGAATGCTCCTGCTTCTATAGGTTGTTTTTGCCATGTTTAGCTTCGGTTCAAGCACCACTTAAATTAGCAATACTTAATCCATGTCCCAGTGGAATACCTTCTGGGTCAGCCTTTAAGTAAGAGCAGTGATATGCAAATAGAGGCATATGATATGCAAATGAACTAGAGAATATGTAAATGTGTCTTGCAGAATGCAAATCGTCTCACAAGTATGCAAATCTCAAAGCTCCAAAAAAAGAAAGAACATAGGTAATAGAAGTTGTGGACATAGTAGAGAAAAAGCTAAGAGAAGACCTCGAGCTTCACGAATGCCGTCTCTTATCCGAGTCAATGCCCACTTTCAAGACCTCGGGACTTGCTTTTTTTTAGGCTTATCTCAATGTTGCAAAGCGGCATCCTGTGCCTCCTACGGCATACCCGGACGCTTGCCTATCAACTATGGTCAACAAAGCTCCTTATTTTGTGTTTGCACGCTGTTCCTTTCCACATCTGAGAGTCACATAAGTGACACATCACACTGTGCTAGCGCAGTAGTAGGATTTATGGACACAGGGAGAGCATACAGTACAGGCTTTAAGGAGTTTAGATGTCTCTTTTTTAAGAAGTCACATTCCCGCTTACATGGTTACCACACACGGTTAAACATAAAGCATAGCACAGGCAGCAGCACTGTGTGCATTCCCTACACAATGAATAGCCATACATAGGGCCTGATTTACAAATACATTAAGAATGGGAAATCCCAGTTGTAAAACGCTTTGTAAATCAGGCCCAAACTAGCATCTCAAGTAGCATCCCCAGCTTCTCTCACATTCAAACACACACAGAGCTATAGACACATCCTCTCTCTCTCTCTCTCTCTCTCTCTCTCTCTCTCTCTCTCTCTCTCTCTCTCTCTCTCTCTCTCTCTCTCTCTCTCTCTCTCTCTTCTCTCTCTCTCTCTCTGTCTGGATGGTCTTCCTTCAGAGACGTTGTGTGGGCAGGGCAAACATACTTGTTCGGGGTTCCCTTTTCATACTCCCTAAGGAATGTTTATAGGAACTAGCAACACATGGTTCTGTTGTAAACACATTGGTCCAGTGACACTGACCCAAAACGTTATTTGATTTGAAGAACAAAATGCACATTTAAATGACAATTCTATTGTAATGATGTGATGAATGGTTGGTTATGTCTGTTGCTGGTTCATGGTGCAAATCCAACTGCATTTTACCATATTACCATGTAAGATTGATGGCCACTACTTTTGTAATGTCTCTGAGGTGTTGTGGGCAGCCAGAAGGGAGGTCCCGAGCAACTGAATAGAAACTCTGGACCCTACATGTGTGTCATGCAAAGTAGCACCTGCTGTAGCTACATAACATGGGATAAAAGCTGGAGAAAGATAATTTTACATGGATGTAAACAAACAAATGAAACCAACTGTGATGTTTCCAAAGTGACAAAGGATTTCCACAGTTAGTGGTTGTTCTGGTGGGCAACGCATTGTAACAATAACCACCTCAAAATCGTTCTTCCTCCCACCTTAACTGACAAAAAATCTCGTCACACAGCTGCGGCACTGAAACAACACTATTTACACAATGGAAATAAGGCACCACAAGCCAAGTCTCCAGACTAAATTCCCCTAAACACCTCACTAACACCAACCAATCTCTCCACGCCCCTTAAACTCTCCTCTGGCAGACACGACAGACAACCACACAAGTAATTTACATTAGCAACAAAAATCGCAAATAAACCACTGCACCAATAAAACTCACCACGATACTCAAATGTACACACCATTCAGAGACCTATATCTTCAAATCCGCACACAGTGACACTGTAATAAAGCAAACTTACCATGCTTCCAATACTCCTGTTATAGTCCTCTACCCAAACACTTGCAGATCCTGAAGCTCCAAGAAACTGTGAAAATAAAAAAAAGATCTGCTATTGAAGACCCAACAGCTTGACTGAGCATACCAAAAAGTTTTGCAATCCTTCGCCTGTGGGACAATATTCTAGATAGCCCAAGCAACTTGAGTGATAGGCAGCGACAAGGAGGGAAGTTGATGTTTGTTCTGCTGCTTTCAGTCCACTATATTCGAATCACGGGCGCTCAGACTGTCTGGTGAGATATAGCTGCCAGTCAAATCAGGTGATATGGAACTGATGGAGGGCCTGTGCAATGGTAATGGTTTATTGAGTGGCCACCCTCAGCACAGGGAGTTCTTTCCCTGCCCAATCTAGGTGTCACGCAATAAACAGTTTAATGTTAATTATTATTTCAGCCCTATTTCAGCCTCATATCATGCCCCTTGAAACTATCCCCCTGAGCTACCAGTGAGCCAAGAACCAGGCCGGTGTACAGGAAATATATATATATATATATATATATATATATATATATATATATATATTTCTTAATTTAGGTAATACAAATCACACAGAACTACACACACCACTTTCTTTGTGGCTTGATATGAATCTCTTTTTACACAAATAAATCACACAAATTAATTGAGAAAACTCAACTCACAGTACTTTATCTCAATTTCAATTCAAGAAATAATTAGCACTGGTCCGTGAACAAATTCAATTACAAACGTAGTGCTGTGCAATTTCTATTTTCCTATACGCTTAAAAGGCTAGTATTTTGTGTACAGATTTGGACAAATGCCTATGGCAAATATGATTTTACTCACACTTTTTCTTTAAAATAAACACTGGGTCAATCAGCAGTTTGTTTTTCAGACCCACTCTACTTTGGTCTGTGTGGGTGAAGTCAGACAGAAAAATTGGGATGATTTAAGAATTTGGTATTTCAGACCCCCTCTCCACTTACAGGCCTGTGTTTGGGATGCTAGACAGTAAAATGGGGATGGATGGGGAATCTTCAGATTTCAGACACCACCTCCACTTTAAGGCCTGTGTTGGGGAGGCTGGACAGCAACAATGGGGTGATTTGTGATTTGAGCATTTCAGGATTCAGACCCTCCTCCACTTAAATGCCTATGTTTGGGAAGCTAGCCAGAAAACATTGGGATGATTTGAGAATTTTGGATTTCAGACTCCCCTCCACTTTGAGGCCTGTGTTGGGGAAGCTGGATGGTAAACATTGTGATGACTTGAGAATTTCTGGTCTCAGACTCCCCTCCACTTAAAGGCCTGTGATGTGGAAGCTGTACCAAAGGATTACCCAATTAAATTACAGTATGTAGTTTTCAGTACACACTGGGAATGAGCTTTGTTAATTTCAAATTTTAACCAAATACACCCTCTGGTGTAGTGCCAAGTGGAATTCATATGTTTAGTTACTTAGGCTTAGGATCTACACAGTCCCCCCTGCCCCCACCCACTATAAAGGGAAAGGATTTAAGGCAAGCAGAATACCCCATGTTTTGGTCTCACAGGGTTCAATTCTACCTACATTTAAGACCTATGAATAAAGTCAGGAAAGCCATCTGCATGTCAGGACCCTCTGGGAGGACAGGGCAGGGTTCTGGTTGCTCCACTCTCAAGGATGGCCTCCAGCTCTACACCATAGGACCCAGTCAGCTTTAATGCCTTCCCAAAAATAGACAGCTCCACCCAGAGGCAATCTCTGCAAAGTCTCCTTTTGCTGTTTCCTGGCAGCTGTCAGATGGTAATTTTCACCAGCTCTACACAATGGTAAATTTCAGCAGCTCTGTCCCTTCCTCATAGTGCATCCACTTAATATAGCAGTGATGACACCATCAAGTTTACAATCTTGGGGAGTACCATGCAAGAGTTCTTGCAAATAGGATTGGTCAGTTACCCTTCTCCCTCCTCCCAATTTCAGCCCCTTTCTAAGGATTGTTTTATGAGTCTGGAGCAGACATATGGCAATTCCCATTTGTAAACCCCTTTGTTCTCATGTCACATGTTTGGTAAAAATTATTTATGTGGCAAAACATCACACTTTTACTGACACCTGCCATAACATATATATTTTCTGAATCAGCGAATCAGTGGTAATTTAATAAAACAACAGCTATGTCTGTGCCATGTTGCACAGACGTTTGGCAATTTTCCGCCCTTTTTACAAAAAGCATAACAGTTAGGAACAATTACCTAAGTCGCAGAAGGAGGAATTTTAAATCACCAAAATTGCCTTGAAATATCTACCAAATAAAACATACATGTATACAGTGTGATTTGTGGTGTCTGAGGAAAAGCCAAAATTACGAGAGTCCATTTAAACAAAGGGAATCTTCATATGTGCAAAGATGAGGTTCCCTGCCTCCAGGCCAATTGGCTCTCTGAGCCAGCCTGTTTGATTAGTCTCTTTTTTTTTCTGGTGCCCGGCAATGACCATTTGCAGTTGCTGGAAAATATTGCTACCCATTCCCACTGGACTCAATGGGAATGGGGAGGCCGGATGCATCGGCACCATTCGTGGATGGTGTCGTTGCATCCGACATGGTCTGCTCGTGGGTGCCAGTATGCCCACCAGGTTATACCTGGCGAGCATAAAGGCACCCGTGAGCAGACCTCGTAGTATGCTGGCCCAGTAACAACAGTACCAGCAAGCTTACTGGTACCGTTGTTACTGGACCTGCAAGCTTATAATGAGGTGCAGTGTGTTTTCAGTGTCCACTTTGCTTTTTCACTGAAAGTACAGGGCTGTTTCTTTCAGTCATTAATAAAATAGACTTTCAATTATCTGCTGTTAATTTTCCTTCAGTCAAGTGATTCTGAATTGTAACAGTGCACCACCTTTTGATGGCTGGCTGTTTCAGTCAAATTTATGGATTTATGTCTTAGTAATGATGTGCTTTTCTAATCTGGACTTGGATTACATTTTTGTTTTAGCCTTCTCTGGATTTCCCTTGCAGAAAGAGACCCACATCCTGCCTAAGAAGGCCTACAGGAACTTTCCATGGCAACCAAGCTGGCTATTATTTTCAAATGTTTTGCTGGTGTTTTGCATGTGAATCATAATTGACCTTACCTTTTGTTAACACACACCCCATATCTTTTCCCTGACATCTTTATTTTGGCAGGGGGACCTTTTTCTCATGCTTTGCATTAACGTGCAAACACACATGCAAAGCCATGTGTGTGTCAGTGTTTAAAAAACCTGTTTTTCATGTGAAAGGAGCCTTTGAAGTTCTTCTTCCTTTGTGAATTAAAAGGCTGCTTTTCCTTTGTTAATGACAGGGAGGCCTTTTTCACATGGTCCTTCAGTTCAGTTGGTTTGGGGGCCTTTGATTACACCCCACACACAAATAAGGCATTTATAAGTGACAGCCACAGTGGCCACTAAAGAAGAAGCATGAGGGGATGACATTTTGTCGCTAAAATCATTGCATTTACCCCATTGTAAGGGAGCCATTTTTTCAAGTATTGTGACCCTATTCACTACTAAGCCTTAATATTTTTGCAAGTTAGTCAAAGTGAGGTTACATTTTTTTACCAGGATCAACAACTTTGATTAAGCAGTGAAGCCTGGATGTTATGCCACTATGCAATTTAGGCACGTGTCCACATACTTTCAAAGCTCTACTTGGTACATGTATTTACATGTTTGGCTTTCAAATGCTACAATATTAAAGTCTTTTAGAGAATACTTTTAAAATGCACAAATCGTATATTTAGTCGTCATGATGATTTGTAAATCCTGATAGAAACATCTTAAGTAAACCAAATAGTATTATTGTGTTATTTTCCACATTCCAGATGCAAAACTATATATGCCAGGATGCTTAATAATTCAAGCCTGAACATCTCAAGTTTAGACTTATGTAATGTCAGCACTTTAAGACGCACACTAGAATAAATTGTGTAATAATGTCTCCTGATTATACAGATAATTTGCAACAAACTTACTGATTGCTGTTATACAAAATGTTTAGAACATTTGACAACATACATGCAAGACCTTTTTTGTGTGTCAAACTAATAGATATCCAATTAATTTTCAAAATGCTTTCTTTATTAAACAAGGTTGTCCTTGGCATATATACATAATTCAATTAAATCTTATAGGTCAAAAATGTGAAAAATAGCATTAAAAAACTCATAACAGGTCAAATCATCATGTACAAGCCCAGTTTGCTGCAAAAATGCGTGTAAGCTAATACAATGTAAAGTTACATCTAATAAGAATATAAATAAAAGCAAGTATAAAAATAATCTGCCTTTATTTGATTGCCCAATCTGGCAGTTCCTGTAAAACCATGCTCAGTAAATGAACCTTCCCACAAAATATGCATTGTTGATGTTTTCCCTCGATTGGCACAATTCCAGAGTTTCTGTTACACAATTGGCACAGGCCTTCATGAACAATGGTAGGAGATACAGTCTCCTCAAGTATTTGAACGAGTCACAAAACAACAAGAAATGTATGATCGTCTCCACACCAGGATCGCATAGCCGACACATTTCAGAATGATAGGTCTTCCAACTGCTGGTGTATTTTGAAACCTTGAGGTTACTACACTGGATCTCCATAATTAGGGTTCACGCATATGCCAGAGGTATGCAATCAAGATATTCCTCAGCTCCCTGGTCAGCTTTCAAAGACAAGTAGCCCGACCCTACTTTTAAGCAAAGGCAAGAGCTTACAAGGCCTTCATACACAATCCGCCGTGCAGCCCACTTCAGCCGTTGGTCAGTTCCTGCAGGTTCGTCGAAAGGTGACTCAAGCCCAGGTTGCTTAATTGTTGGCTTACATGCTTGATCCATGAGAGTGAATGCCCTCCGACGATGCCAACACAATAAAGATCCGTTTATGTCCGTAATAGATATCATGGACATAAACTGATCTTTATTGAGCTATTTACTTCAATTCTCTTGGAAGCAGACACCAAAGTAGTAGATTACTAGAGCTGTGTGAGGTCTTTCAATTGGAAATAGCCCATTCAAGAGCCAATTTACTAAACATTCACACATAATTGGGGGGCTACTGATTATAAAAGCAAGGTGTTAGAAAAGTAATGTTGAGGCGGTTAAGGTGCTGGCTTTGCAACCCCATGCACTGTTTATCATTTACATTTCCTTCTTCTTGACATAACAATGGCCCATAATTTCAGGGCGAGGGAGATTAAAGTACAATGGGCCTAATCCATTGATGTGGCAAACCCGTTCCCGACACACGCAAAAAGGTACTGCATGAACATATCATGTTAAACTTCACACTGAAAAAAAAAACAAGACAGCAGTGCAATTTTCCCAAAAAAGAACAGGTATATTAACAGCATCGACAATGGAAACTTCACTTAGACAATATCAAAACATCCTTCACTTTCACACATAAAGAAAAGATGCTGTGCAAGCAGACTCTGTGCAAGCATCCATCACTCAAAACAGGTGCCATGGTGGCAGAAGCATTGCACGATTCACTCACACAGAGCAGATAGGTTAGCGGCATCAGCCTAAACAGCGTCCAACATAATAAAACACAGTAAGCATGAGAAGGGCCACAACAGTGCAAGCTTCACTCGTGCAGAGAACAGGTACAGCAAGGGAAGCAGCTGTGCAAGCTTCATTAAAAGACTGAGTTAGATCAGGTACAGAAAGAAAGCAGTGCAAAGTGTGCATACAAAAGATGGGGGAGGCTACTGGCAGCAGTGATGTGAGCGTCATTTGCAAACATTCTGAAAGCTTCACTCCTTCAACACAGCTATAGCAAAGGCAGTAGCAGTGCAGTCTTGTCTGGAAGAGCCCATACTCGAGATAATAAAACCACTTAAAAATTCGAAATATGTAATGCCTTATAGTAGCAGTACAAATAGTTTGTTTTCTTTAAATCAAGGGTTAATTTAAAACTCGTATGGCAGAGGTGTACCAGAAATCGGTCGAATATGTGTAACACATGTTCAAACAGACACTGTTGATAAGGAACACATTATCCGGGTAGTCTGAATGTTCACTGTCTACTTTACACTAAAGTATCAAATTAGCCTTCTATTATGTCTCTGTTCCTGTGCTCTGCTCACTGTTTAAAAAGCATTGCCATTGTTAAATGTCTTTTGGCACTAGAATATAAAGACGTGTTCTAATTCGTACTATGTTACCTTTACAACAGCAACAGTAGTGTTCTTTGCTTATAGCTACATTTAGCATGTGTTATTTGACACAACAAAGATAGCCCTCTGCTTAATAATGCACAGCAAAACCATTGGCTTGGCCAAAGCTTGTTTATGCAGCCTAAGGATACACTGCAGGCACATTTAGTTCATGCTAGCTTTGATTTAATTGACATATTGTATACATCTCTGTACACACAGAGTTGTTTACAATCGTTACTAATTTATGAAATTGCTTATCATAATGCTACTCGTTTTATGTCACCTATAACGATGAAAGACGTAGTAGCCATGCCTTCCAGTATGTACATCAGACATGTGCATGCACCACACATACACTTTGCAAGCCTGAGCTCAACCCACTGAGCTATTGTATTGTAATTGTATACATTAATTTGTAATGACAGATTACGATTTGTCATATCTCGTTCTCTTAATTCTGCATAAGAACAGTAACATAGCTCCATTTGTCAATTATTAAAAATTAGCAATAGGTAATCTTTAATTGTTTTTCAGACTGGGCTATCTAAAATGTCAATTATTCTGCCAAGCTATGCCAATTGCAGCACAGATAGTTTAGTTGCTATACTCCGGCATCTCTGCAAATTGCAAGGCTGCCTCGAAAAATGACCAACATTTGCTCGTACAATGCCCCAAAGCACATTAATTAATTTGGAAATGATATAGATTTTAGGTTCTGCTGCTCAATGGCCATGCTTGAAAATTGTTTACTTAAATTTCAAATATCTTGAATGTCCCGGTGATAGGGGTTGAACTGAATCCTCAAACAATTTGGTCTGAACAGGAACCTAAATAATAAAATAAAACACTGCCGTTTTTCTTTCTTCCAGTGATCTGTCAGGCCTAGGTAAGATCGCCCCCTCCAAGGCAATGGGATTATTCCAGTTGTTTAATCACTCACTGACCTGTGCTAGAAATAGAACCACAAATACATTGTAGAATTGGTTAAGGTGGTTTGCAAACAAAAGAAAAAAAAAACACCTCAATGCCCTCTGAGGCATGCGCAATGGCCAATGTTACTCTTTTTGTTTTTTAATAAAACAACGTCACATTTCTCAAGAAAATGAAAACAAATATATTAGGTTAGTTGGAAGTGTGAGGGCTCTCTGTGCCACCCTAAATCACATTCCAGGTTTGTGATGGACTGTGAGAGGCTCAAATGATTTGCTTATATTTGTGGGTCACATGAACATTCTGTAGAAGATGTTTGAATATTTGTAACATGCTCAAGATGGACCTAACCGTATAAAGGCGCAGTTCGAACAACACACATATACCATGAGAATAGAACAGGATGAGAAGTCACCAGGTAAACTGTTTTATTACTATTTAAACAAGAAGGTTTTTAAGGCCTTCCTAAACTAAGGAAGTGTCTGACAATCCCTAATCTCCCGCGGTAGACTGTTCCGGAGTCTGGGACCAAAGACTGTGAATCTTGTGTCGCCTCTAGTAACAAATACTCAACCGGGGCTGCTCAGGGGCAGCCGGTCCCTTGACCTCAGAGTCCTCGCGGGGTTGTGAAGACAGATTTTATTGCTTAGGTACTCCGGGCCCAGTCTTTTTAGACACTTAAAAATCCAGAATGCTACCTTGAATTTAATACGGTCCTCGACTGCCAGCCAGTGCAGTGTTCTACAGACAGGGGAAACATGGCATGCCCTCCCCAGGCTGCCAATCATTCTGACTGCTGCATGTTGGGCCTTCTGGAGCCTGTACAATTGTTTGGCAGGGATACCCATCAAAAGGCTATTGGAGTAGTCCAAATGGGTGTTTGACATAGCCCCCAACACTACTGCGTGGTCTTCCTTAGGAATAAATGGTAACACTCATCATAGCACCCACAGAGAATAGTAGACAGACTGAACCTTGGTCCCAACCTGTGATTCACTGCCCATGTTCTCCTGCCATACACATCCTAAACAGAGGATGTGGACCAGTAGTGATTTCCTGGTCATTATTCAAGAAATCCTAGACATGCATGCTCATGCAAAGCTGTTTTGGGAATTGATTCCAGCACACAAAAAGAGCATCAGAATGTCTTCTGACCCACACTCTAACCTGGAACATCTGCATAGTGCCTTTACCAAAATATACTGTGCATCAGATTCCATGCAGACCTATTTCTCATAGTGCATTGGTGACTACATGCTACTTGACAGTGCTCTTGTTCCACATGGTTTACAGCACACATCATCTAAGTGAATAAAAACCATGTACATATGGTGTTTCTGTTCCCTACAGTCTGTAATGAGCATGGCATGTTTTCTTTTTTTTCTTTTTTTTAATAGCACAGCACGGAGCTGTCCCTTAACAGTGCATTACTATTTGCTACAATAACTCAAATGAATGGTATTAATAATATTAACCTCACAGGGAAGATAGCCTTAAATTGCCTTTATTGGTTCTGCACCATGTATTTTCGTGCTACACACACACACACACATACACACACACACACACACACACATCTGCTGCAGCCCCAAAACACACTCTTGCTATGATTATCTTTAGTATTATAGTATTTATAGAGCACAGACCTGGCTTCAAGAAGCAATGGAGTACTTTACAATCATAGGGGAAAGAACACAGTGCGGGAACCAGAGAAAAAGTGAGCTGGCAGCTAACAACAGGGGAGGGGGGAAATTAGCAGCAACAGATCCATAAGCAACCAGTGGAGGAAATGGTGAGGAGCAGTTCACTGAGTCTCAGGTAGGGAGGGGAGTGTAGGGATTGTGGTGCTAGGGATTAGGGAGGAGCTATTCCTTGAAAAGTAAGGTCTTGAGCTCTCTCCTGAAATGTAGAAGCAATGGGGTGAGTATGATGATGACTGGGAGGAGGTTCCAGAGTTTTGGGGTATAGGCTGAAAAGGCCTATCGTCTGGTTCTTTCCTTTCTGCACCATCAGAGTTCATGTCTGCACATGTCTTTACTTTTGGTGGATCGCAGTCCTCCAGAGTTTCTCACTGAGGTGGCTTGGGGACCTTGGAGTGACAGTCTTATAGATGATGCAACAGGATTTGAAGAGGACACAGGCTTGTAGCAGGAGCCAGTGTAGTTAGATGAGGGTGGGGTGAATTTGCAGAGTCCTTTGATGAGTCATGCTGCTGAATGCAGGACTCATATCAGGGGTTCCAGCATGGCCAGCCCTAGGATTTGCGGCAGCAAAAGATGTGTGTGGCTCCTTTATGTGCACCGCAGAAAATGTCACAAAATTGCTCATTAATATCCATATGGATCAAATAAACTGGCATTCAATATCTGAATGTTAACTGCTAAAATGATGGTTGTAGCAATATCAGGAGTGAGGCTTATTTTGGAGTAGCTGACCAAGTGATCTGAATTATTTGTAGAGAGGGTACCTCAAAAGACATTTCTGTGATGAGGAAGAGCAGGGCACAGAGCAATGGAGATCATCAGTAAGTAGTGCAAATATACCTAATGTGACTGCACGTTCCAAGGATATAAGGGCAGGGATTGGCCCTGGGCCAGACAACACAATCGTTATTTTGCTGCAGGATAGTGCAATCGTAACAAAGCCTATTTTCCAGAAAGGTACTGAGGAAGTCAGAATAAGCGATTCCGCTGGTCTTCAAATGTCATCAATAGGGCTGAAGTCCAGAAAAAAGTGTGGGGGTTCATTAACGTATGCGCAAGGACTGATCATATACTAAAGTGACATACGCACATTTAATTCAAATGTCATTTTCTAATAGAAGACAATTAAAAATGGACATGAGCATTGGTGTTCACAAAATTAATCATCAATAAATGGAAAAAAAGAAAAAAAAACAACAGCTAGAGGACATTATCCTAGAATGCTGCTGGCAGAATATAGATGGTGTGCATCCTGTTAATCCAAAAACCTATATGGAAATATTCTATGGAAAGCAAAATACCAATACCCTATGTGTGCTTTGATGTGGTTTTGTGGATTCAAATCCTGATGGGTGGAAACTTGAGCAAACAATATTTTTTGCATGCTGGCCTCAAAAACACCCAAGAAAGATGGACTCAGCACTGTGAAAAAAGTGTGCGGATGCTGTCAACCCACATGTAATCTCAACTTGTATACTGAGCGTCAGCACAGGGCCAGGTAGAATATGGTTAGTCGAGTAACCTCTCTTCCCACGTTCATGGAGGTGGTAAATGATCAGAACATATGTACCCTCTGATCCTTTCCCCTCCACACCTAGACCTTTGCATTTCAACAATACTCTGTTTTACAAATCAGACTTGAAAAGTACATACATCTTAATTAAAGTACTGCGGCAATATAGGACTCCTTAAATGTTAAACAAAAAGAGTAAAAATGTTGCTTTATTACACCCCATCTTGAAGACTACAAATACCAAAATGCAAATCCAAAAAAATATTTAAAACATTATTGTAGGCTGTCTTTCAAGATCAATCAACACAAAAGATAATGTGAAATGGTATCCTTTTGCATCGGTTGACATGGCATGCTTTATATGATGCGAGTGAAATGAGCATGCCCCCCCCCCCCAAATGTATTCAACACAGCAAATGCAGACATATGACTAACATTGAGTTAATGCACAACTCTTCTTTGTCAACATATTTTAATTGACATCAAAGAAAACAGATTTTGGTGGCAACTATATTTTCCTGTATGTGCTTTCAGAATAAATGCCCCTTTTCAACCCCTTTTCCAAAACAAGGTTCTTAAATGGACCATTACATAAAACAAAGAGCATGGTAAGCCCCAATTGTGATGCCCCATAGATCTGATGGGCTACTGGGTGGAGTGGGGGGGGGGGGGCTCATTTGTCTCTAGAAGCGTGTCACAGGGTTTGGGAGCTGAAAGCACAACCTCGCTAAAGCAGACACAAACAAAAGCCCTGTCACTGGAAGCAGCCCAGCCCTCATGTATTCTTGTTTTGTATGTTTATTTGTATTTATTTGGCATTTATTGAGCACTTTACTCCAAAGCGTTATGCATAAAAAATGACAGTACAATAAAATGAAGATTAAATCAGTTACAAAACATTTTCAAAGAAGCATTAGAATTGAAGAGGATAGTTCCTTTGAGAAGTACAGATTGAAGGGTCGCAAGTAATAGAGCGGAGAGAGAAAGGAACATAATTCTAGTGATAAGGAGCAAGAAGAGAAAATGAGCTGAACCAGGTTTGGGCACAAGAAGGGTGACGGACAGATAGTAGGAACTGGGATTGCGAATGAAGGGACTGAGTGGGGGTGTTGAAGGAGACCAAAGATGACAAATAGTTGGGAGCATGACGGTAAAGGGACTTAAACACAATACACATAAAATAAAATTTGAGCCGGGAAAACAAAGACAGCTACCCAAGGGAAGAGAGAGATTGCAAGATGGAATCACTAGGAGATAACTGGTATAGAAGGCAGATAGAAGCATTAAAATGGGACTTAAGGGGGACCAAACGAGAAAGAGGAAGACCAAAGGGAATAATAGAACAAGGCGAGAGAAAATAAGAGAGAGTTTGGTAGCACCGAAAGTCAGGAAAAAGAGAGTGTTACGGATATTAAAGAGATGGAAGCGACAAGACCGTGAGATAGTAGAAATGCTGCTAGAGCAGCAAGTAGGTGTGCGGCCCCCAAGAGCATGGGATTGGGGTGATGGTACAGACTGCACATGTCTTGGGTTGGCTCTGTCTGCCAGGGTAGTCACCAGAAGGCTTTCTTAAACGACATTGCCACAATCCTCCTCAGAGAGGATAATGGCTTGGACTGCAAATCTGAAGTTGTTTTCTGGGATAGAGGGCTTAATTTTTCACACGAGGGAACATTGTTACCAAGCTGTTTGTTTCTTCCTTGCTATGTGCTGTTTAAGAGTGAGGTGTCTGTCGATGTCAAACCCAAGGGACTTTGTGCAGGTGGCCAGCTGTGGTGCGAAGCCCTCGATGTTGCTGGTCAGCAGTAGGAATTCTGTCTTGGAGGGGTTGAACTTCAGGTAGAATCTCATTGTGAGGCAGGCCTTGAGCCTGTGGATGTCTTGTGATGGAGGATATCTTGAGGTAGACCTGCCTTTTATCTGCGTAATAGTGGATGTGGATGTTGTCTGGAGCGAGGAGGTTTCAGAGTGGTTCCATGTGAAGATTACTACCTTCGTATTTGATATGTCACAGACACCCACCTCACCCGCACATTACTGCACTCCACATCTGCTTATCCAATGCCACACATTAGAAAAAGACCCTGTGAAGTTTGAAATATTACATAACCTTCATTTGCTTGTACTTGGTGGGTGACTAGAGCCAATAAGGTTGCTCTGAACATGGGCTACACTTTCCATTATATCTGTCATCTGCTTATCATACAGACCCCCCACCACCACTCACTGGTTCTCCCACTCATGTTACCCCTGCTCTCATCTTCATGAATACATACACTTACCTAGTACAATGGTGCACCTCTCCTTCCACATCATGTAGCCACCATGCAAATGGAAGAAGTGCCACTCTTGCTGCTCTGGCTGCCATTTGCATGGGGGTGGCTTAAATATAGAGTGTTTATTTTGTCTGAAAATATGAGTCATATGTTAGTCACGGCCCATTAAGTCATATAAAACGAGTCATTTAATACCCCGGGCATTTGGCGCAGAGTACTCATATTTACGATGACGAATTTGGCAGGTTGTACTAGCTGGTAACTGCCCACAGTCCTTGTTAAATGCACCTGTTGCGCTCCAGCTTACTAACTAGGGCGGTGTGCTGCCAAACTTGTCATTATTGCCTGACTAAACTTGCTTAAAGCAATATGCAGCGTCATGTTTTAAATACCATAACTTGATATTTTAACCAGCTCCTATTATATAAATGTATCGAAGATGGTGACTGTGTGCGACTAAATGCATTTAAAGGCAGCCGGCTCTGGATGCTTCCCTGGCACAGAATGTCTGTTTCGCTGTGCATTTCTTGACAGCCCTGCTCTATTCAAGGGTATCACCCTTATGACCCCATCTGACTGATCAAATTTGGCAGTAGGTCTTTTTACCACATTTTACTGCAGCAAGTTTGTAGGGGTAATAACATAAAGGTTGGGGACAAGGAGTGTAGGGTTTGGCCCCCATACAAAATACCACTGCACAATTCAGCAAACCCTCTTTTGCAGACGGGTGTGGTACATCCCTTGTGTAGTCCTCAAAATCACAAAGCAAGGTTTTGCCATCGTGACACTGACTGGTCCACGTAATTCAGAAGCCCACCTCTTGGTCCCACAAATTTTTGATTTTGATTTGTTATTTATAACGCGCCTAATACCCAGAGGTTTCTAAGCGCGGACCCGGGGAACCTGTGTTGCTCCGTGTCGTTTTGTTTTGCTTCCAAGGTGAGCACAATGCCCCAAGCTATCCTCCTGAGTATTGACAACTTAAGTACAATACCACATCCATATTTAGACTGCAGAAGCAGACCAGTGCCTTGTTTTGGAGGTTCAGAGGCAGCCAGTGCGTGATGCTAATCGAACCCATGCGCTGTGGAAATGGCATGCAGCCGATCTTGAAACCTTGCTATTTTCATGTGATTCAAAAGGGATAGAGGTGGCATTTTCTTTGCAGTTGTGGTATGTAACAACATGTAATGGTGACGGTATGTGGTCTCTCCAGCAACTGCACAAGTGCAGTGTAGCAGGTACATTACGAGTTGCAGCACCCAGAGCAAAGGTACAGGTGTTCCATAGGTTCCATGCTTGCTGTTCGCAATGGATGTTATGGCTTTAGGGTGGCATATGTTTACTAGAATCACAAATATGCCAATGTATACAACCAACATATTCACACTCTCCCTACCGAGCAGGTACCTATAGGTCTCATCACAACACTGCTTTGTCACCAACCAGCCATGGCACAAAACATTTAGGAACGGGGGACATCGTCCCGTCATCAAGGATCTTCATTTTGGAGCTCCCTCACCAGTGGTCGAAGTGTACGAAAAGAAGTAGTGGAACTATGTTCCCTGCTGGCCTGCACCCATTCCCCACAAATCCCATCACCACATCCCCTCCCACACACAATGCACACCACCAAACACATGCACCTGCTCTTTAGGGGAATGTGCAGTGCACTGAAAGTTCAAGTTTCAACTTCTTCCTACACTTTTATTTTAAAACGAAACCATTCCGGAACAGTTTCTTTTTAAAATAAAATTATAGGAGCTGTAAAAGGTAATTAAAAAAAAGTAGAGGAGCACCGCTCCCGACCGCTCCCGTTCACTTCCACCACTGTCCCTCGCACTATACTCAGAAATTAGACTCTCAGGACGTCACCGAAAACAGACTAAAAGACTTGCGCCCAAGAAAGTCACTGAAAACAGACTCATTTTTGACCAGATTATGGACAATGACTTCAGCATGGGCAATTGTGACACGCTGAACTCTGCAAACTGCCTGCATCTCTCCCACTGCAGCGATCAGAAGTGTTGTGTCTGGAATGTAGCCTGTTACAAAACATTATTAACAATGGCGTTGATAAATATATATCATATCTGTATGCTACTTACGATGCATGGCAAATCCAAAATATTGCATGTCAATTATGTCACATAGTCTAGGGAGGATAGCTCAGGGGCAACGTGCTTGCCTTGGAAGCAAGAGAGCAAAGAGCAAGACAGGTTCGATCCCCGGGTCCGTGCTCAGAAACCTCTCAGAAACCTCTGGGTATTAAGTGCTTTATAAATAACCTATCATCTATATCCAATGTGTGACGGATTATGTGTTGTCCATATCTGCAACCTTTAACGATACGTGTTGCTTAACAATGTGCAGCTTTTTTTTCTAGGTCCGACTACTACACTGCACGGCGGTTACATGCTAAATTAAAACCGGCCAGTGCTAATCCTGACAGCGCACATGGAATGGAACATATGGACCATTTCCCCCAACCAAGCGAAGAGCCCCATGCATAATTAGGCCCTCAATAAGGCCTCAGACAAGTGACCTTTTCTATTTATCTCACTATAAAGCATGGCCCCTGGGCATCGCCCCGCCGGGGACCACGTGCTTTATTTGCAATAACATATTCCAATGGGAAGGATGATTTTCCACGGCACCAGTTAAAATGCCCTCGTCTTCATGATCTCCTCAGCCTAATGATCGTTGCTCTTGTCAGTAAAAGTGTGTCCCCTGCCCTTTATGATATTATAGGTTATTAATGACACGCTTAATACTCAGAGGTTTCTAAGCGCTGATGCCAGGATCGAACCCATGGTGCTCTGTGTTCTCTTGCTTTTAAGGCGAGCAGTTCCTGCTGAGCTATCCTCCCCAGACTTCGTATGTATGCATCAATGACGTGGCCTAGCCCCTGCTCAACTCGGGGATGAATGCTGAGGACCTGCCCGACTCTTCGAATGGAAGACATTTTTTGAAAGATATTTATTGAAAATCCATACATGCTTATCTCCATTTTGGAGAGGATGCTATGTTTGTGCGTGTATCTGTAGATCTGGATTTTCAGTCCGATATGTTCAGCTTAATATTTACTTGAGACATATTTCAATTCCCTATTCCTCAGCAGAGGCCAAACTAGCACAGAGGCTGCACCAGCGCTCCCGGATGAAAACGAAATCAAGATGAGGCTTGGCCTAGATTGTATTTTTCAGATTGACTTCTCGTCTTTTCTATGAGGAAGTTACTATCTCTGAGATGGCAATATGTGTACTTATTTGGAAATAGCTTTTTGAGCAAAAATACTGGGGAGCACCGTTAAAGAAACAATGTTGAATCGCGTCACGAACGTGATCTATTTAGATGCATCACAGGGTGCAAGAAACATACCCCTAAGATTTGGCGAGCAGCCAATAGGGCTCAAAGAATATCTGCACTACCCGCAGGTATATATGCCGGTGTTCTGAGTAGCCTGTGTATTGGCTACTCCTTTCACACCCCTGGCTACAGCATGCACACATCATCCACCTGCCCGCATTTACTCAACTGATGCCAGGCATTCTCTTTGTTTACGAACACCATGGAAGTGAAAGGCTGGTTCCCACAGTGCCATCTTTGTTATATTCTACGAGGTTGTTTTTTCCCTCACACATTACAAAATATTTACCACCCCAGACATTTTGCCTCTGTATCATATAATCAGAGGATAATGCCGTACCAGCGGCCACTATTCACTCATGTGGTGGGCTGATACCTTCCTGCATGACTGGCTGCACACACACACGCATGCACGCACGCACACGTGCGCGTTTAACAAACACATCAGTGATCTCAGTATGCTGACATCAATCATGTGGACAATGTATTGACCCCCTATATTAGAGCGAGCAACAGGCACTGTTTGAGCGAGTTTGCATGAGCCCAACTTCAGAAATCAGGGGGAAAAAAGTCAGGGAGTATTGTTCAGTGTGTGATGCAGATCTGCTGTACATATAACATGGACAAGAGATATCTTTGCAATAAAAATACAATTGTAATAATTTCCCCCAGTTGTGTAATGATTGAAACATCTGGAATTGTGTATCCTTCAAAAAGGATTATATGTATCACTATGGATCATTTGGTATGCCAACTGCAGTATGGCATGAATTGGAAAGTTAAAGCCCTGCCCTGAAAAGTGGTAGAATGAGCCAGAGGTTGTGAATGAAAGATGGGGGACAAGAAGGTGTAGAGAAGCCTATGTTAGCTATATGATGACAGTGTCCATAGAATAGTACCCCAAAAAGACACACAGAAAGGCCTCAAATTTACACTCGTGGGCAAAGAAATGAACTGAAGTGCAGAGGATGTGTGTTCTTAAATAATTAAGCAGGAGCCTGTCTGAGACTCATTTTGTATGTGTTGAAGGCAAAGAAGGAATATGTTACCCAGAAAGAAGGACATACTGTGACAATAGGCAACACCACCAGACAAACACATTAACCACAGTAAATTGGAGAGAAAAAGAGATGTCGGGTAGAATTCTCCATAAATATATATACACACCCCAAAACTGGGTGTTTTTAGAAATGAAACAGCCACCATCTTGTTTTCCTATTGATGTAAAAGATATTCAAGGTTATAGCAGAGGATATGGGAAAATGAAACACAGGAAAAGGCTATTTGCAGGTCAAAAACATGCAAATGCCATCAGGCCAGAGGTGGGGGGCTGGCTAGAGGGCACCAAGTGACATTTGGGAGTTGGAGGGGGTCTAAGTACTGAGGTTGCAACACAAAGCTTTCTGTAGTCTTGGCTATAGCTGCAAATTACCAAAATCTTAAAGCAAACTATGTCAAAGAAACAGCATGTCTTGTGGGGGAAAGGGAGAGGGGAAAGGAGATGAGGAGGCCATCTGGGGAGTTGGGGGATTGGTGAGGGGTTGGGGGGCAGGACATTGTTTTTGGAAGTTTTTCCGATATTTGCTGCTATATTTGTGGCTATAAAGGACTACGAATAGTCCAGGGTATGTATAGTTCCATACTTGTGGTTACAGTTTTTTTTTGAAAGATGTTTTTATAGCTATAGTGACGTCAGTGGTGAACAATCACACAGTTGCCATCCAGGTCTCCCATCCATGCAGTGACCAGGACAGATCCTGATTAGCTTCAAAGTGAGGAAGGGGGTGTTGCCCGATAAATGAGTTACAAGACCACTTAGAGAAACAGGCAGGTTTTTTCCTTGCTTTGAAGCTAAGCAGGGTCAGACCTGCTTTGAAGCTAAGCAGGGTCAGTCCCAATTACTGCATGGATGGGCAACAGCAAGGTCATGCACATTTATTTTTTAAACAATGCTACTGTCAGTCCTTCAAAGGTTTGCACTGAGAGACAATTGTTTGCCTTTTGCTGAATTTCATTCTGGTATTTGTAATCTCCCAGTCAATAATAATTTGAACAAATACATATTTTTACAGCAACAGTGGATGTCCCATCTCAGTAGTTACTGGGACAAACCCTGCTTAGCTTCAAAGCAACAAAGGGGTCAGCCCCCCTAAACCCATGTCTCCTATCCAATGAGCCCACCTTACAAGACCACTTCGAGAAATGTGGCCTAGGGGGGCTGGATCCTTCCTTTCTAAGGGGGTCCCGGTTACTGCATGGATGGGAGACTGTTCACAGTCCCGAATGCTCTGTGTTTTCTTAGTTTTATATCTCATAACACACAGCATCCACATTATTTGTATTAGACTGTTCCACTGTCAGTCTGTGAAAGCTTTGGACTCAGAGACCATATTTTTGCCTTTTGCTGAATTGCATCCTGGTATTTGTAGTTTTGTAGTCTCACAGTCAAGATGGGGGGAATAATGCCACAATTGTACACTTTACATAGTTCTATAAGGAATTATATATTTGAGTGACACTATGGTATGTGTAATTTTCAAGTTATCTTTATAAAGCAGAGTATTATTGAAAGCAAGACATGGGGGTGAAGAGGGGAAATGATGTGAGGGCAAGTAAGTGATGAGTATTTAGAGTTTGCAATCCTGGAAACCGGTGCAGTTATTTATTTCTGATTGGGGCTGCATTTCAGGGCACAAATAAAAGACACATGTGTGTGGACAGCATAACATTTCTTCACAGGATGGACACAACCTATTTTTTATTAGGTTGGCAAGCTTGCTCAAGTTTTTGGATACCAGGATTTTACTAAAGTTGTCATGTCCCCAGTGCAGACGCTTACCCACAAGACCAAAAACACTTGTTTCGTATTGGTATTTTGTTTTCCATGGAATATTTCACTGCAGATTGCTGGGTTTAAAAGGTGAGCACCTTTTATACTTTGACAGCATATCTATTGGAAGGTTTCCTCTCTCAGGTAATTTCTCTTTTGTTCATTACTTTTTTTTGTTAATGTCCAATGCTATTTTGTCTTGCACACTTTCATTTAAGGAGTATGTCTATTTAACTACATTTGCATATTTCACTTTAAATACATGTTCACTTACTGTGCATATATTCATGTGTGCCAGCGTTTGATTTACGCTATGGGGGCAAAAGTACCTGAGCATATGTTATTCTTGCAGCTGGTCATTTTTTTCCCTTTTACGTGCTGCTTGAATGCAGTTAGTTGGGATGGTGCGATGTATCACAATATTCACCAAGAGACTGGCCATAAAACAAAGGTCTTGTAGCACGCTGCTTAAACAAAGTATCTGATCCTTGACAAATAATTATATCTCACTGCACATCGCCTAAAAACATTGTGAGTTCTGAAAGCCTGAAATCTTTCATACATAACAATACCACTGTCAAAACAGGACAAAATCAGTTTGTGTTTGATGAATGTCTTTGAGCGATGGGTTGCAGGTGTTTTCAAATATAGAGTCGCCTTGCCCACCCGTTATGGCGGACGACTTTGCTAGTGGTCTGGAAGCGTTCTAAAAATCTACGGAATAACAAAACCCTTGATTTTCAAGGAAAACACATTAGTTTCAGGGACGTTAAGGTGGGCAATACATTGTAACCACACCCATGAAATTCAAGGAAAAAACTTGAGCTGCAGGGATGATAAGGTGAGAACGCAACACAACCCTTTAAATTCAGCTATAGCCACCTTAAATTCACGACCTCTGTTGTGCAGACTATTTGGAGGATGTAAATTGCTAAAGGATTTCCAGATAGTAACGTGCTAGTGCAGGGAACTCTGGAATTGCAGTAAACGGTTAAAGGCCATTTGAATATAAGCTTTCAAATAGACAGCAAGGGAATGCAAAACATTGTGTGTGAGTGAGAGAGAGAGAGAGAGAATGAGAGTAGATAGTGGAAGAGAGAGGAGTAGAGAGGGAGACAGAAAGAGAGACAGAGATAGATTGATGGTAGTAGTGGGGGAGAGAAAGCCAGAGTGAGAGGGAGAAATAGAGGCAGGTGGTAGAGAGAGAGAGGGTGGAGCGGTATCTGGGAGATTGTTCTGCTCAAATCCACATGCTCATTATGTAAATAAAACTCTTTTCATAACCCCATGCACTCCAAGGCACAAGATCCGATTTCCAGTGCAGCAAACATCAGGATGGCTCATTGATTGAAAAGAAAATGCACAACATGTACTGCATCCAATCCTTCAGCAACAGGTAACGTAATGATAAGAGGATACAGCTCTCCAGGGAAGGACTAGCAGCCAGTTAAGGAGATGCAGAATTACCCCAAAGTGGATATCAAGTGTTTAAGTGGGCGAGTTTAGCGGCACTAGCATGATTGCACTACAGGGACAGAGAACTATGGCAAAAGAGTCTTCACAGCATATGTGCATATCTCAGTTAGCAAAACTCTGGCATTCAACATCCAACCCTTCAGAGCAACTATGAATTTGTATCAAGCACAAGACATGTATAATTCAATATATGCTTCCACTCTTAAACTGGGATTATACCAATGACATTTAGATCAGAGTTTGAATACAAATAATATGCACTAAATAGATAGATCATTGCCCAGCCAAATTTATAGAAGATCGCTGGGTGAAAACTGGATAGAGGGCTGGATATTAAGAGGTGGCATGCCGAGTGTGGGTGGGAGAGGAAACACATTGCTACCATGTGCTAGATAATGATATAGGAACTTAGAAGTAAAAACAAATGTGAAAAACTGAAGGCTTCATGCCGGCGAGTGGCATGTCTAACACCGCTGACACAAAAAGACAATGGGCCTCATTACACGGTAGGCGGTAAGGGTTTACCGGTACCGGTAAGGGCACCGGTACCGGTAAACCCTTACCGCCTTACTACGAGTTCCCTTTGCGGGACCCGACCTTAACGGCTGGTTTTACCAGCCGTTAAATTAGGGTGCCGCAAAGGGACCTTGGTGCTAATTACGGTACCACAATTTGCAGTACCGTAATTAGCGCCTTCCCCATTCCCATTGAGCCCTATGGGGCAAAAATGGGAATGGGGAAGTGCCTTGGTGAATGGGAAATTACCACCCCCACTCGCCTTGGAGTAGGGCGGTAGTTCCGCCATCCACCAAGGCGGTCACGGTAAAATACCGGCGGCAACCATGGCGCAAATAGCGCCATGGTGACCGCCTTCCGTGTAACGAGGCCCAATGTCACATGATGTTTCTTTTTGTCACTATTGTATTGCTAGACAGCCTGTTCTTTTTTACGAGGGTTGGTCTGATTAGAAAGGGCCTAGTGAGGAATTTGTAAAAAGACGTAGTCCCATTTTTTTGTGGCTTTGATGATCTAACCAGGGGAAAGCTATGTGAGGTGCCAAGTGAAATGTCTCCACATGCTTTAGTCAGAGCTTAGCAATGGCTGAGAGATGTGCTGGGCATTCTGCTTGTCTCAATATTGATCGATGATAAAGGAGGCCATGGTTTTGGAAACAAATACATTAGCAGGAGATGCCAAAAACAGAACATTGCAATATCAGAACAAGTATTATATTTTATATTACTCTAACTCTGATGTTAGAGCTCTACCAATATCACTTTTCATTAGCTCTGGAAATATCACCAAATATCAGTCGTTGGCTAATATGACCTGGACATTAAACTGCTGTGAGTAGATAGTTTGTGAAAGGGAAGGATAGGACGTCTGCCTAGCATTCTGGATGTTCATCCTTTGGTTGTTTCAGTTGGATTTAAGACCTTACTCAGGTGCAATAATCTTATTCAGAATATACTAGCTGTCATTGATGCATTCATCTGTTAAAGAGACTGCTCGCACAATGGGAAGAGGTTGCAGTTTGCAATCAGTTAATTGGTTCTCCATAGTCCACCGACCACTTTATATTGAGATAAGATGTCATAATCCATTGTGGAATAGACTGTCAGTGAGACGACGTCTTACAACATTGCACAGGCAACCGCAGGATTTCTAACACGCCATTGCATCTAATTAGCTTGGGAGGCATACATCTATTTTCATATACATGTATTTGACAATTTGTTCAAGCTTCGGCAAAGCCAGGTCAGTTGAGGGAGCTTTGCACGGATTGTACACACAAATCAGAGTGCTGTACTATTGTACTCAGGAAAGTGCATGTGATCCAGGGATGTCATTTGGGTTTCTCCGGGGGTCGCAACTGCGACCACTGAGCTCCCCCTTGCTACCCATGTGGTCTCCCTTACTACCCCAAAAACAAATACTTTTTTTGTAAATGTAAGCTCCTTGGCTGTGGCCAGCACCATGTGTCTCTTTGTTTCTGGAGTGGCTAGATTTCTTGTCCAGGCTTCTTAAAGAAAATATTGGGTTCCATGAGTGTAACTCTTTGAGCAGTGACCCTAAATAAGATAGAATAGGAATAACAAATAATGTGTCTTTCTGGAATTCTATACAATATTTGCTAGCCTCATTAAAAGGTTTATTTGTAGCACACGTCTGGGGCAGAGTCACTGATTTAGTCTTTTCTTAAACACCTCAACTCAGCCTTTCATCCTTCTGAGGTTGATAAATGAGTACAAACACAGGTTGGGTGATATTGTCTGTACATTTGTTCTACATAAAATGCAAGCGTACGTGCTATATAATAACACACCATTATCATTTGGCCTTGGACGGCTGCTTACATTCACAGTAATTTGGTAATATGGACCTATACCACTCTGATATTAACGATACATATGGTGATCCATTCTTGTACGAAATGTACATTCCATTATAGTGATATCGTAACCATATTTTTCATAGTGTACTTAGGAGCAATGCTATGTGATGTCACTTTCTGTTTTGTCAAGGTTCGGAAGGTTGTGTTCCATTTTGTCCTTTAATGTCACTTAAGGGGTGGGGTGGGCAAATGACATCACTTCCCGTGATGTTATCAGAGGTCAAGGGTCGTGTGATGTCACTTCCGTTACCCTTGGCATTTTGGTGAAATAACATCCCTGATGTGATCATGTTATTACAATGGTCAACATAGCCATTGTGTCTTGTGATACTTCAGCGAGCGAAGGGATAGGCCGTGGTGTCAGGAAGATGTGTGGGACGGGTTAAAGAGGTTGTTTGCCATTCACTATCAAGCAGAATGTCCAGCACATCTCTCAGCCATTGCTAAGCTCGGACTAAATCATGTAGAAACATTTCACTTGGCACAATCAACAAAGCTACAAAAAAGATGGGAATGTCTTTTATACAAATTACTCACTAGCCCTTTATAATTAGGCTAATCCTTGTAAAAAAAGAAAAAAATAGCAGAATATCTAGCAATCTAGTACTAACAAAAAGAATATTCACGTTTCATTTTGTTTTTGTGTCACCAGTGTTAGAAATGCCACTCTCCTGCGTGAAGCCTTCAGTCTTTCACATTTTTGTTTTACTTTTAAGTTCCTATATCATTATCTAACACATGCTAGCAATGTGCTTCCTATCCCATCTACAATCTGCATGCCACTTCTTAATATCAAGCCCAGGGAGATCTGTGATGTTGTGTTACCTCCAAAGTTTTCACCCTGCCGATCCTCCATATAATTTGGCTGCACAATGACGTATCTATTTAATGCATATTATTCATAATCAAACTCTGATCTAAATGTCATTGGTATAATCCCAGTTTATGAGTGGAAGCATATATTGAATTATACATGTCTCGTGCTTGATAAGACTTCATAGTTGCTCTGAAGGGTTGGATGTTGAATGCCAGAGTTTTGCTAACTGAGATATGCACATATGCTGTCAAGACTCTTTTGCCATAGTTCTCTGTCCCTGTAGTGCAATCATGCTAATGCCTCTAAACATGGCCACTTAAACACTTGATATCCACTTTGGGGTAATTCTGCATCTCCTTAACTGGCTGCTAGTCCTTCCCTGGAGAGCTGTATCCTCTTATCATTATGTTACCTGTTGCTGAAGGATTGGATGCAGTACATGTTGTGCATTTCCTTTTCAATCAATGAGCCAACCGGATGTTTGCTGCACTGGAAATCGGATTTTGTGCCTTGGAGTTCATCGGGTCATGGAAATCATGTATTTACCTAATGAGAATGTGGATTTGTGCAGAGCAATCCCCCAGTTACCCCTCCACATTCTCTCTCTCTCTTCCTCTACCACCTGCCTCTATTCCTCCCTCTCACTCTGTTGTCTTTATCTTTCCACTACTACCATCCATCTCTCTTTAGCAATTTGCTTTCTCCAAATGAAACAAGGATTACATCAACATGTCACAAATCATCCTCTATTGTTTTTTAGATCAATGTGTATACTCTTATTATACTCTTTAAAAAGTGTCTACATTTTAGAACTCATTATATTAACATTCATTCTTAACATTATAGGTAAAAAAACACTTGTCAAACGTGATCAGTTAATTAGATCTAGGCAGAACAAGCAAATACATTCTAATACAGAAGAATGTGCATTCCATCACAGTATAAATAAGGTAAAATCACCATTTGGATCCCTACTCTGCAAATTATATTCACGGAATTAATAAACAATTGGTATTCCAAGTCTATAGATTACTTCAAAGTAGGCAGACATTTTGATTAAATAATATAGCTCATAAAATGGTTGCCAGCTGGATTGGATAGATGTTCTCTGGCTTCCTGATCATGTAGGATGCCCTTAGAAAGGCAGACAAGTCTGACATGTTCTCTAGCCATGCCTCACCGTGTAGCTGGGAATTAGCTTCCAGTATCTCAGCGTCGTA
Organism: Ambystoma mexicanum; assembly: GCF_040938575.1. NCBI lineage: Eukaryota > Metazoa > Chordata > Amphibia > Caudata > Ambystomatidae > Ambystoma > Ambystoma mexicanum. The sequence goes on from NC_090934.1 coordinate 501,789,240, forward strand.
CCCCCATACAAAATACATTGTTCAACGCTAAAAATATTTTAAAAAAACGTTTCCAAGGGACAACAAGGAAGCAAGTAAATAGGACAAAACAAGCATGAACATCTATACAAGACACAGCACTAAATACGGGCCTATATCAGAAGCAACTAGTGTAAGATCATTCTGAAAAATCAAGTTTAGCAGGCCCCTCTGCTGGTTCTATCATATACACAAAGCAGACAATATACATTTTGCCACAGAAAAAACAAAACGTATTAACAAATCCAGCACCCTTAAGAGATATAAAAGCTGGACTGCATTTTGCAAAGCCTTTTCCAAGAGGGATCTTAGCTTGGCCTACATTAGATTTGAAACAAAAAATTAACAAAAAATAGTCCTTCCCCTTTACTTACTAATATCACAAGGGCAGCACATCACCATTGCTATCTAACCCAGTCAAATACCAGTAAGTGATACCATAGGACTTGCCTGTAACCTAAAATGGCACGGCCCTCATTACGAGTTTGGCGCTAGCCATGGAGCTATTAGCTCCATGGCTGCCACCAAACCAGGCTCATTTACGGTGTTCCTGCAATGAGGAATAACCGGGTCATTACAACATTGGAGGACCCGGTAATTCCTCCTTGCAGGAACCATTCCCCATTCCTGTTTGAGCCCCCGAAAGTAGTGTTATTGGGAACTATTCCAATGTGGTTCTTCATGAGGAAGCAATGCCTTCTCTTCTGACTTGGAGACTGCTCATGAGGGGTCCCATAAGTGTGGATTTTGAAAAGGTTGTTTAGAATGATCACGTTTCTGGTAAGGTACTGCACTTGTGGTCTATTCAATGTAACATAGTTGCAGCAGCAGAGGCTTTTTAGCCCATCGGAACAGGTAATTGCTCGTCATTGCATGGTATGGATCGGCAGCCCATTGACCTTTCCTCTTCTTCCCCAGAAGCAGTTCCACTATGCTACGGTCACCCAGTCACCTGTGGGTGAATTCCGTTACAAGGAAAAAGCATGGCAAAATAATGGGAGGCAACATTCACTAGGATGCTTAGTTTTCCATAAAGATAACACATTCCTACATCACATGCTTCTGCATGTGGGATCCTCCCCAGGTAACAATGGTTCCACTTTAAAGAGCATGTAACGGTTATCATTTTAAATAGCATGCTGGCAAGATGGTTCAGCGGCTTAAACACTTGTTGCTGTGATCTGTGTTTGATCTGCAAGTCACAGGTTCGAATCCGGCAAGGCCAACTCAGCCTTTCATCCTTCTGAGGTCGATAAATGAGTACCAATTATCAATTGGGTAATAATAGTAATGTATGTAAATATGTCCTATGCAGATTAAAGCGCTCTAGAAACACAGATTATTATCTCATTCATTTAAAAAATATTGTATTTGTAACAAATGTCAGTCAGTCATTTCATGTCACTGTCTTCTACACTTTACTGGCTAATTGCTTCCAGGAGCTTCCTATATTGTAGGAGGTACATGCCAAACTCTTGAATATCCTCCTTCCTAATAAAAACACTGTGTGGGTGATTCAGTCCGTTGAATATTTCACTGCACTTGGGGCCCTAGCACTGCTGGCATATGCATGCCTGAAAATGATAATGATCCAGGGGTTTGTTATTTCCCTGTCCTTATTGGCACGCTGTTTCCTCCGGTCAACTCCTCAACTTTTTGAACAGATTACTAAAACTGTCCCTCTCTCGTCCATCTAATACGTCGCAAAGCCTATATCTCAGCTCAACCATATCTCTCACCTCACACATTATCCAACATTATCCCGACTTTTCAAGTGGTGCCATGTTGCACAGACTTACACACAACAACAATAAAGGGTGCTATCTTTAAATCTTATACTCAGCAGATTTAAGGAACACAGAGCGGAAATGTCAAGCTGTCAAGCTCGGAATACTTAAAGTTATTAAGTGAAGTACAGTTATAAACATAAACCGTATACTGACTGAACCCAATAGTTCCATGTGTGAATTGACCCTTGGATGGCCATGTCATGTGGGTTCCTCCCTCTCCCATCATCGCTCAATAGATCTGTCCATCTGTTCCCCTTTTCTATCCCTACCTGTTGCTCTATGCCTCTAGCTCTCGGCCATGTTCTCCCGATTCCTATGTCCCCACTCTAATGCTTCTCTCTCCAGCCTAACTCGCATTATGCCCCTTTCCTCTTTCCCCCAACCCACTTTCTTCTTCCTGACTCATTCCCTCTCAATCCCTTTCCCCGTGTCCTCCTTATTCTCGGTCCTCACTCTTTCCCATTCACGCGCCTTCTGTCTTTCGTTCCCCTATTATCTCTTCCCCCTTTCTTGCTAATTACAGTAAAGCATCACATTACTTCCCCACACTCCGTGGCATTTCTACCTTTCACCATGTCGTATCCTCTGATCCTGCTCCTCTAAATATACATTTCATTTGAGGGTCTCCCTTTCATCCTCAAACCTCCAAGTCATTTCTTGATGTGCAATAGAGCATAGAAAGGACAATCCATTTAAATGGTATTTTTTTTAAAGACTGTCTGCTCCTTTACATCCCCTTCTCAATCATGAGTTCAAGCTAAACTGGCTTTACTGCATTCCAGACAACCACCTGAAGTAAAATGCACAGAGGATCAACCAACAATGTTGCTGCTTTATTAAAATGTTAATCAGGCTGCCATTAACAGGTGGGTTATTTACCATGCAAATAACCCAAATAACGTAATCAATCACATCTTCTTCTTCACTGCAATACACCAGGTGAAAATTAAGAACTAGGAGAAACAGTGGAAAAAACAGAACAAACAGGGGTCCTCGAAATTTGGCGTCAGAACGTATATTCGCACCACTGCCTTGTCTGGAAGAAGGGGGAGGGCCGTAGCTGTCCTCGACAGTGTGGCGGAAGACATCTGGACATGACCTTGTGGTGATGTATGTGGGAAGCATAAAGGCTGCACTCCAAAATTCACTAGCAACGGCTTGCCAACAAATAGTTGATTACCTGCCACAGGTAGGACATGAATGGGAAGACACCAGCAACGATGACCTCAGCATGACATTGTGACTTGGAGGACATCATGCTAACACAACCAGCATCCTATGGGGAACGGGAAGTAGTTTACATATAGAAACAAAGAACACAAGCACGGGTGGAACGTTCTGTGGCAGACCTGTACATCCTGGCAACATGATCTGACATTGAAGGGAAAACTGAAGAAATGATTAAAGATCCGATCATGGTGCTCACCTGTCATGAAACTTAACTGAAGGAATAGCCCTGGATGCAGAGGCTTAGACAGCATAGGGCCTGAGCGGGCAAGGCCCACCCAAAATCTGTAACTGCCACTCAACAGTGCTGTGTTGGCGTTTACAGGTGTTCATGTCACTGTGGTGGGCCCAACTAGATTAGCTTCAGGCCCCACTTGTTAGACAATCCTGGCTACCCCTCTGCCTGGGTGCAAAAATCCCACGCGATAAAGACAATGCAAACAAGGAAAGGCATCGAGCTGTCGATCAAGTCAATAAAATGGCACGAAGAAAATTAAGAGGCGGTAGCAATAGGACAGAAGTCTGACAACTGGCAGCAACATTTAAGCAAACAAGAATGCGTGCACAACTCCTTCACACAAAGCAGAGGTAAGTACACTCTAAAGCACAAGGGCCAGCAGAATGTTTTACTAATGCGGGTATAATCTCTCAATGGAAGACATAAGTACTGGCCACCAAAAGATAAGTACCTGGAAGGCCAAGGGAAGCAGCATTTGCCAATGTATGCCAAGTTGTACTGTATACAAGAACACACTTATGGTGCACGATGAGGACACAGAGGATGCAGGAGAAGGTCTAGAGGAAGGGATTCAAAATATTCTGCTGGCAATCAAAGCAGGCTTCAGGAAGGAAGAAGCAACACTTTGGGATGTCGTCATTGTGTGACATTCAGCCTTCTGCAGCCAATAAAGTGATATAAAGGCACTTGTTACAACAAGCTAATGTGTAAGTGCAAATTCACTGCATAAAGATGCTGTCCTTAGTATTTATTGTAGTAATATTTAGATTACTCTTTACCTTTGGGACTGAAGTGTTACCTACTTTGAAAATAGTAATTCGATGAGCACGACATCGATGTCCGCGAGTTGCAGAATTGAAGGGGACTGCACCACCAAGCCCCTTTGTAGACCCTGGCACATCCCCAGCTCGGCTTGCAAAAGAATTCCTCATCTGAACAAAGAGGCTGTTTTGTATGAGTAAAGCGCTTCACTTTCCGCTCTCAGGCCTTCCCTCAGCAGCTATCGTAACGGAAGAAGAAAGCTACCTTTTTTGTCTTGTGTGGGAAAGATGTCTAGCTGCCTTTTCCTTGGCTTCTCTCCTTGTCTGTAAGGAAGCGTTAATGTTTTATTGTCCGCCTGTGTTGTGCCACTTACTTTTCCCCTGCCTGGCTAAACATTGGCGGAAAGAAGCAGCCCAATTATTTCCTCTGTACTAGCCCTGTACATGAGCAAAGTGTATACAATTGGAGCTGCCCCACCACCACTCTCACCGTATAGAATAGAGGGGAACCAGTCAGTGCATTTATATGGGGTGTGTGTGTGTGTGTGTGTGTGTGTGCTCGCGCGGCACGCACAGTGCAATACACACTGGTTGTATGGGCTCCTAATGGGACCTTCATGAAGGATACTTACCCACTGATAACTGACTAATGATGAGTGCCACCAGATTAATAGTATTTCAGTTATCACAAGACATACCCTGAAAGAGACACTCAGGGGCTGAGTCAAAGTTAACTGCTTACATCTCCGATTCACTGAGATGTAAGCGGTTGAGATTTACAAAAGTGAAAATAAGTGAAAGGTGTGGGTGTAAGATGAACAAGCATTGGCAATGCCAAGCGGTTGGGAGATTGTGTAGGCATGGAAAGACACTTGACAGACACTGCCCTAGTGATATTATCATGGCCATTGATGGTAGTAGGTGTAAAATGGTACGAATACTTGGGCATCTAATAAAAAAAGCCTCATACACACCTGCTAAAACTGTTGGCGTTGCCAATGCATGTTTTTAACGGGACTTCAGTGAATGCCATGCATAGACATTCTCATTACATGAGCAGTGCGTTCACAGCTCCAATTAAGGGCCCGATTCATGGAATTATTTGCACGGTGCAACATGACTTTGCACTGCAGAAAAGTGAGTTTGCATTGCCCACACAAACCCTGATTCATGGAACTGTGCAGAGTGTCTTTTTGCCGTGCAGAGTCACTTTGCACTGCAAAAAATCGCTTTGCACTGCTCCACCCTGACTCATGGATCTGTCCCAAGGTATTGAGATTATTAAATTATTCTGAAGCTTTGCCAACAATTAACATTAGAGGGAAAGTACAAGAGGGTTTTTTTGTAGCATCTATAGAGCGGAGTCAAGCCTTTCGATATGGTGAGTCAAAATAAACTGTGGGCACAACTGACTGAGCGGGGGATTCCTCCAGGTCTGTTGAAATTGATCAGGACATTACATGGTACATGAATCGACTGTAATCCAGGTTAGACTGTATCAAGAGGGGGAACTGACCAGGGAAATCCCTGTAAGGAATTGCTTAAGAAAGGGGTACATGCTTGCCCTTGTCTCTTTAACCTGTACGTTTTAGAAGTTTGGGAAAAGATAGATGTAGGTTCCTTTGTACCTCCTAAATTGGGTCATCTGCGTACGTTTTGTATGGCATACAGAGATTACTTTTTTGCTAATTGATTCTACCCCTATCGGCCTTCAAAGGCTGTTAACACATTTTGAAAAGTATGTTCATGAAAATTGATTAAAAATCAATAATGACAAAACCAAGATTTTGACCCTATAAACCGGGAGGGTAAAGCCTAACACAAATTGGTACCTGGGTCAACAGAGTTTAGAGAAGGTAACATAACTAAATTACCTGGGCATCTAATCACCAGCTCATCAAATGAGGTTAAGGTTTTTAGTTATTTTACAAAAAAGACGGATTTGCTCATCTAACAGATGATTTGTCTAAAAAATAAGTTTTGTAACTTGTCAATTGTAGCACTAGTAACATTTTTATAAAGGCACTGTAATTCCAAAACTCACTATTGGGATCGAAATACACCCCATTTGGCTTGCTGACATTTTAGTTAGAATGGAGAGTGTGGTTATGGCACAGAGTTTTGTGGATCCCTAACTCACTGCCAACGTCAGCTATTCTGTTTGATTTGGGCCTAGGAGGAATTATATGTGTGGTGAAGTGGAAACAATTATCACTCTTTCGCAAGTTTTAACTCCCAGTACGAACACCCTAAATTATGATCTTGGTCAGATGTTGAAAAAGGGTCAAATTAAATCTTTAAATGAATTTGAGGGAGAGTGTAAAGTAATGCTGTCAGCCTTGGGATCATCAGGTCGGAAATTGATAAGTAATCCAAACAGGGTCAAGTTGATTGAATGGGTCAATTTCACAGACAAATTCCATCAACAAAACAGTTGACCTTAACACGCTCACGAACATAAGCATGTGGGTGATTTGGCACAGCACTGGAAATGTTTTCCCTGCCAAAAGGTGAGGCAAGACTTTGTGCGTTTTTTGATGGAACCTCTATATGCTCTACGATCTCTTATGCAATTGTTACTGGGGGGTTTTAAATTCATTGGGTTTTCATGCCGTAATTTAGAATGATTTTTTAACTGTTTTGTGCTTTTTTTGGGGGTTTTTTCGTCGTTTTAAATATGTTCTTTATGATGTAAGAATGATTTTTGTTCTTAACAACGCATTATTGAAAATATGAATTAAATGGATAATATTGTAATTTTGTTAGAGGGTAAATATGTAGCAAAGTTTTAAGACTTTATGTGTTTTTTATGTTTTTCGTTTTGTTGTTTTTCTCTTTTGTTAAGGTTGACAATTGTCTTAGCCAATGAACAAATAAATAAAACAATGAAGAAATGCAAACTATAGTGCTTCACAAAAACAGTGATAGAATAAAATAACTTAAAAGGACATGCATGTGTTCATACGCAATACGAGCTGACTCCATTCTAGGGAGAGCAGGGAAGGAACAAAAAGAAAATAGAAAAATAACTTCCATGCTCGGGGTCCCAGATCACTGCCAAACCAAAACATCCAGATCTCAGAGAATACCCCTTGATTGCTCTCTGTTGCCAAGCCCTGTATAAAAAACATGCCGTTTTTGTGGTAATATTTCTATCAAAGTCACTTAAGAGAAAATACAGTGAAGCACTTGGATTGTCCTTGAGACCTACTCTCCTTGGGAAGGGATTAATGCTTCACACACTAAGGGCCTCATCGGCTGGACATGCAAGATTAACATGGGACAGATGTTTCTCCTCGGCCTCACCCATTATGTATGTTTAGCTTGATGAGCCACACCATTTCTTCTTAGTAGAAGATATGGAGAGCATTTCAGCTCTGACCACAGCAAAGAAGTGCCTGATTTGGGGATTAACATGATTGGCTAGGTATGGTTGCTGACCTTCACCTGCAACAAATATATCCACCCACCCTAAGTGTGCTAGGATTGCCAAATCACCTGCCTTCACCCTCTTCTCTTTTGAACCTTGTGCTTCTTTGTGGTTTGTGAACAATAACCTATGGGGTGCATGAGTTGGTGCAGGAGTTCCGGAATATAGCCCAGGCTCAGATCAGTGAGATCATTTGACAGCTGCTTTCTGTGGATGGAGATGAATGACTGGCTAAAGTCTCCTTGCCAGGCAAGGTCCATCAGTTCTCTATTCTGTGATGCCAATCTGTTGATGGCAAACCTGGCCATGTTATCCATCACGCTTCTCTGTTGTTTAGGGAAGCCAACATCTGCATATAGCGTGGCAGAAGGAAAACATTTTGGGAGGTAGGGGAGTTGTTTCTAAAATTGTCATTCACATAAGCCAACTTATACCATTGACTTGTCTAGGCCCCATACCTCACAAATGAATGCACACTGCCTGCAAACTTCATTTAGTAGACTGTCTCTATTTGCGGGCTAAAGTTATCTCTATGTTTCCACACAAAATTAATAGTTGATCGTGCTGCTATTACTGCTTTTCTAGTCTCCACTTGGCCTTTCCTAGAAAGGTTCAATGTGATAACAACACCAAAGTAGGTAAAATATTCAACCACCTCAAGAGTTCGCTGGGCAACGTAAAACCTGGGTTGGATTTCCGACTAAGGACATTGTTGAGAACCATTACCTTTGACTTTGACTGTTGAGAATAAGGTTATTTAGGGTGCAATAAGCTGATAGAGCCAGGGTTTAGCCCTATTGTTCTTCTTGGCGATTTTTACTCCAGACTTCCCCTAAACAAATATGAAACCGAGGATTTTCCTTGGATGTACTTAAGCAAACACATTATGACAAGAAGGGTAAGGAGTGGTCACAGTGCTTAACCGGTCTCAAAATGTTTTAGATTTTTATGCTAAATGGTAGGCTCAGGTCAGATTTCCCTGGTAACTTCATGCAGGTCACACCCAATTCCTAGAAATAGTATACACTACATTTTTATGAATTCAGCCTTATTAATTGAGAAAGTTGACGTTCTGATCATTCCATGTGACGGGAGTGGTCATTTTCCTCTGCTATAAATGATGAATATTGATATACCCCTTCTACCAATTGTAACTGAACATAGTGCCCACTTTCAGTTAAATCATGCAAATAATCAGTTTATCTGGAATTATATTAAATTATCTAAAGCCAATATGTTTACTTTATTAAATTCCATAGCAAGTTTTTGGGGAACCGATATAGAAATACAAGGAGAGATGAGTTCTAAATCAACCAAGCAATTCATCACTGTTGAGTATCCCTCGATATTAGCTGAGATTATCAAATAGATTACACCCTCTAGCCCCTGTCCATCTAAAGTTGGCCCTCGAACCAACTGCTTTGACATTAACAACAGAAATGCCAAACGAAAACTGCGTAAACATCTCAAAATATTGTCAACAAGGTTAGAGAGACGGAGGGCATGTTAGGAATGTTGCACTCTCGGAAATGTGCTTACCGTAAATGGCTAAAGAATTATCAGCATCAAGTGAAGCAAATAAGGCGTGGTGATGTTACCACTGCTATTTTAACTAATGACAACTAACTTTCTTGGGACTTGGCCCGTGGCAAAACGCAAACTAGGTGCGCTATTTCTGATGTCAACAAGGATGAATGGCAGGATTACCTGCGTACTAACATAGGTAAGCAAACTAACAAACTAGGTCTGCTTATCCTTGATACTGTCACCTGGGATTTTAATCTCCCTCCATGTGAGATTAGCAAAATTATCTCCTCCCTTTTGGCTTCTCAAGATCCTTAACTGTAGGGCCTCAGCAATGCTTTGCTGAGGCTGAATCCGGTCTGGGGGTGGGCTACTTCATACATTGTTTGGTAATATCACCACTACTAATACTCTTCCTGGAATGTAGAAGGAAAGTCTTATAGTACCTATTCACAAAAAGGACCATAGATCCGGCCCAAAAAATAATAGTCTGTTAGCTGTGTTGGACGCCACCTCAAAGGTATTTGCGAGGGCTTACTTTCTGAACTTGATACTTGGTCTATGAAAAAAAAAATTGTCCCTAAATTCCAGATGGGTTTGCACGAGATGAGGGTGCACTCACTAATTTGCTGTCCTTTTCGAACGTGGCAGAATGTACATGGAAAGAGTGCAAGTGTCAGGTCCTCCTGGTTTATGTGGACTTTAGCGCCACGTTCAACACAGTCCCTAGAGATAGGCTTTGGAAAAAAACTCTTAACTTGAGGAATTCTGTAAGGTGATTTAAGAATGCTGGTTGCTCTATAATCTAAAACCTCAGTCTGGGTGAGACTGGACAGCTATGGCAACATCAGTGATCCAGTTGACACCCAGGTTGCTCTCAAGCAGGGGTGCTTTCTAGAACCCCTCTTATTCCATTTGTATCTGAGCTATCTCCTGGAAGCATTGATGAGTTGGTCTGCCGTGCCACCCAGACTGGGAATGAATAAAGTACCCTTTCAGGTATGACGTGATTCACCTTGATGTCACGCTGACATGATTACTGAACACCTTTGAAGGCTTAGTACACTATTGTGAAACTAATCGACTGGTGATTCATCTTGGAAAGACTACATAAAATAATCTAAAATCTACTTACGCTCTTGGCTTAATCTGGGGACCAAGCTAGTGGGACAACTGAGTTTGTATGGATATCTCGGGTTAACCATCAATAGTCATTTGATGTGAAAAATACATTTTGAGCGGCTACAGGTTAAAGTTAGGTCTGTGATTACAGGACAAAAGCAATTTTCAGTCGAGAATGCAGAGTATTCTTTGATTAGATTAATCCAGCTGTATAAAACTAAGGTGCATCCAATGCTATTATATGGGGGTGTCATTCGGGCATCATCTGTTATGTCTAAGCCATACACTTGGATTGTTATAGCATTCAATCCCTGCTTGTGTTACCCAACTGCACTCCTATTGAGCGCATATTGATTGAAACAAGATTGTACTCATTGGATTGTGCACGCTGGGGGTTGCAAGTGTACATTTATACTGTAAGATTATTAACGTAGCAGCAGGTTCTCTCCTCTACTACAACAGACTGGTCACCCATTGTGAACTCCAAGAAAGGGAGAGGCTCCCATGTTTTGCTGTACATTTGAGGATTTGAACGACTGAACGGCCAGTAAGGCAAGTCATCCTGCCGGGTTGGCAAGGGCAAAATAAATCTGGCTACTAAGAAGGTACTAATTGACATTGATACTGAACAACTACTTACTGATCTTACTACGAAAGTCAGTTCACATGATAACATGACCCATCAGATGCTTAACTACGGCGGTGCTAATTATGTGGTGCCCTAGCCCTGCAATTAAATCATAGCTTTTTATCTGCAAATTACGTTTAATCTAAGATATGTTCTATACAGTAAAATGGGGATTTGTGGAAGATACACTGTCGGCTATGTGGGGATCATTTTGCAGACAGGCTGAGGCATTTATTGACAGAGTGCAAGGAACTGCAACCATTTTGAAGTAAGGCTCTCTTGGCATCTGGCTATGACATTGAATAGGTGAATCTTGACTTCGTGTGGCAGTCTTACTTTGACGGAGATGATCTATGCCTCATCTATCATATGACTTACTTATGCAACAGGGTAGGTGCTATTTTGTTATTTTTACAATGCTGAATGAGTAGTGTGGGGTTTAGTTTCTGAGCATAATATTCGAATGTGTTCACTCTATTGAGTATTTGAAGAATCGAATGTTCATAAATTAGTTTTTTAATGTGTTGTACTTATTTATGTACGGATTGCACTGTATAGAAAGCATAAGGGGCTATATTATACGTAAATAAATAAATGTGTTGATACTGCATGTAATTGTGCTCTAAGAGCATTTGACGTCCTAAGAGTCATTGGCATAGAGAAACATCGGCACCCGCTTCCCAGCAGTAGAGGGAATGTCCTTTGTGGCATCTTCGATACATTTGGGCATATTCTTTATGTACAAACCAAAGAGAACCAGTGCAAGCAGGCAACCGTGCTTGGCCCCTCTACCTGTTAGTATTTTCAGTGTAAATTGGCCACAGGGGCCAAACCTAATCTGTACCGATGTCCCTCATGATGTCGAGCAGTGATGTATTCATTCCCAGACTTGCCCGCCTCACCACGGCCTCTCCCTGACCACCAAATCAGAAGCTGATGAGGAATAAAGCATACACCGGCATTTATTGCCTCCCTCATATTTGTTAGATAAGTGCCAGCAGAGAAATATCTCATCAACAGTGGAGAACCCTGAATTAAATTCACCCTGAGCCCAGTCTAGGATAGCGCTGTCTTCAAAAAACTGCCCATGATGGTTGCACTTCATGTTCTCTGAGCGCTGATATGTTACCATAGAGTTTGCTCTCTAACCGATCACGCACCTTTTTCATTTAGCTTCTAATACCAACATATCTTAGCGTGTGTGTGTACATACAACTTCTTCTTCTAAGGAACACGTCCCATGTAATGATACTCTTTGCAAACTGTGATGGTTGCTGATGTGTTGTGCCCGCTTTCACCACTCTCCAAATGCCTTCTATACAGATATCAAAATGGGCATGTGAACCTGGCCACCACACTTGGAGGAGACCCTCCCCCATGCCCGATGGAAAGAGGTCCTTACACATTTGTTTGCAAAACATAAATAACTCATGCCATCATGCAGTCTAGTGCTAGTACCCATATATAATGTACTATGTCATTAAATATGATTTGTTTTATATCAGCAACATGATAAACTCATTACATACAATTGCATTCTACTCTATTTGTGCAGGCTGCTCCTTCAAAGGATACCAACCACAATGCAAAATAATAATTTTATTGGGAGAGCGAGAATCATCAGCTGAAAGGAGACCATAGTAATGGCTCCTTCATCCTTCGATCATTAGGTTGATTTGGTAGCTGCGCAATGCATGTCAGCACACTCGCAATTCTCGGACAATGCCTGCGCATACCCTTCCTTCTCAGCGGGTGTCCTAGCAGATGCCTGCAAGTAGCAGGGGGGGAGATACTTCCAGAACAACCTCAATCGATCTTCCCGTCCTTTGATTTCTAGGCATTGATCGCTTGTGTGCTTCTTTCTCCCACAAGACACGTCAGGGCATTAAGGAGAGGGGACGTCCCAGTCTTCTCACAAATAGAATAAGGATAGGTTTCTGGCCCTCTGGCTCACTGGCATCAAAAATAAAAGGATACACATTCTTGAGGCAACACTTTATAACTGATGCCAATTTCATTGGGTAGGATTCCAGTCCATATTTCGCATCGCCTCTATACCCCGGAGGAAAGGTTCTGCCGTATGGCGTGAGTCATGTTTCACCTCACCAATGAACACAAACAATGCATCAGGGTTTGAGTGTGTGCCTTTGTGGCTCAGCATCTTAGGTATGCCATATCCCTTCAGGCCCGGGGACAACAATGATTTTCTTTTGGTTCCGCCCTTTCCCTGTGATGGGCGATTTGCAATGGTGCCCAGGGGGTTACCCATTGATTAATCCGGGGTATGCAACCTTTGGCCCTCCAGATGTTTTGGACTACAACTGCCATACCATTTGCTCCCTAGAATTGATGGGAACTTTTTTTTATCCAAAACATCTAATGAGCCCAAGTTTGCAGATGCATTTCCAGTCATCCATTCAAACCCTTTTGCTTTTCTCTTTGAAAAATGCCAGCCTGCTTTATACCTTAATGTGTATTGCTATAACTTAAAACTGGTGCTCGTTGGCAAGATATTTTATGAATTTGAGCTTCTTCTTAGGAGAGATGGTTTGAAAATGCCCACGTCAGCATTGTTGGGAGTGTTCACATTTTTGTATAGAGTTTTGTAGAGTTCTGGCCTCCTGCCAAACACCCACTCAGGGGAACTTTGGGAATTACAGAACATACAGCAATCAATAAGAGATTACGGGAAGGTGACACGAATCTAGTAGGATGCGCACAAGGCAATGGGACGGCTCGTTTGCTACCGCGTGATGTAGGGACACACAAGGCTGCATACCTGCATCGCTATGCAGCAACGTGCTGTGGGAGTGCATGCACACAATGTGTGGACCTCATCACGTATAAGCATGCGTACCCAGGACATCTCCATTGAGCAGCACACACTGGAGAGGAGATGCACATGGCACAAAACAGAAGTAATTCATATATATGTGTTGTAATATGCCATGCCAATGAACATGATGAAACATTTTGAACGTCCGGGAGGATATGATGCCTTATGAGTTAAGTACTTGACTCTGGCGTGGGGCCAGTCTGCATCTCAATTCAAATCTTGGCAGGGCTGCCTTCTGGGGTCCAGACATTTAGTACATTTACTTACATATTAACAACTGTTATCCCAGCCCTTAGAAGCAGGTGGAAGCCAGCACGAAGCACTGTATGAAAATGTGATACCATTAACATTACTAATATTATTATACTGATTATTAATATTATTATCACTAATAATTATCATAATATTCATAATTATAATAATCATACACCATCACATGAAATAATATGGCCGCAGAGATGCCTATTCTGTTTAGGGACACTTTGCCCAGAAAATCCCTGTCCTTCGATTTCGCTTCCACAGAAGTAACACACACTAATATGTAATATACACAGCAATTATAGAATAGGTCATTATAATAGATTATTGTGAGGCTATGATTTAGGTCTATAATCGAGATAATATAATAAGTTGCAGATTTAGTTTAACAGACCTCAGATTCAATTATTTGGAGATTTGTGGGACAGTGATCACTGAAGAAAAGTCCAGTTTTGAGAGTGATGGGACTGTAACCTATTTCATCAGACGAAAAACAAAAATGTAATCTTTTTGAGGCCAGTTCAGGTTGCTGTTCTCAGAGGCACCCCAGGCAGTAATGTGCACAGGCATCCAGCACAATGAACTGTAGACAATCGTGATGCAGTGACCTTTTGTTGAGTTAAGGGTCCACTTGAAATTAATTCACCACAAAGACAGGTCAGAATTTATCGCACATGCACATAGCACGATCATCTGAAAAGGTCAGCCTTCTGCCATTGATCAAATACACCATTATGTGTCTTCCTTCTGACCGTGGAGTGCGACCTCGGCCATCACCTCTGACCCTCTGTCTGCCATATTAAAATGAGGTGCTCTGACATGAGGGCTATCACAAGAGCGATGAAGCTATTAGAAACTTCCTTTCCATCTGATGACAAAGTTCTACAATGAAAATTTTGCAGATGATTTATACTCCCATGTTGGTCATTCTTGATGGAAGTGTTGTACCTCAAGCTTCAGTGTATTCATGGACTATTACTCGCAACAAGACCTGCACGCTACATCAAGAAGTGCCAAAAGGGAAAATAGTGACATTGTACAGGTCAATGCAGGCTCTCGATCAATTCTACTTACTTGGAGACTGGGAAAATGGCACCCATAGGTAGGCAGTTTTATGGTACATAAGTCTTGACGATATTATTGGCGCCTGTTCCCTTCTGAGTCCTTGAACAGTAAAGCAGACAAGGTTTGGATTGACACCTGTGTGCTTTGAGCAATTTCCTCCGCCACCTGATGCTAAAAAATGTGATGTCTCTCAACATCAAGATGGCCGCCCTATTTTATTAACTTCATATGCAGGGATGAAGAGAAATGTTGTGCCTTTGAGTATTGTCTTAGCTAATACACAATTATTTGGTTGTACATTTAATTTCTAGGGAGCTGTGGGCCGAAATAATATTAAATCAACCAATCAATAACAGTCAATTGTAGACAAGTCGTATGCATTTCTGGATGTTTTGTAATTGTTCCTATTAAGTGCCCAAATACAACTGACTGCACACAAAGCTACACAACGAGGCCTCGCAAGTGTTGTACCTGTTATTAGAATTTTAAACAGATAATACATGTTTACTCCCACCCAGCTCGATGATCCTCATTTTTTGATCAAACCCTAAAGGAATAATTGCCTGAGAACAGCTGCTAGGATTCAAACCGGTCAACAAAGAGCTCAAAGTACAGATCACTGTAGCTGATGCTTTAGTCCACTGAGGCACAGATACATCGTCATCATCATCATTACACATTTGAGCATTCAATGTTCAATTAATTCCAGAAGAGTCTAGCCCTCATTACAACCCTGGCGGAAAGGGGTTTACGCCGGCGTAAAGCATGGCGTACCTTTCCGCCAGACTACGAGTTCCCGTAGCGCCATGGTGATTTTTACGCCTGCTTTTTGCAGGCGGAAAAATCCATGGCGCTACGGGACTTGTTGTTAATTACGCCACCGTAATTTACGGTGGCGTAATTAACGCCTTCCCCACTCCCATTATACCCTATGGGGCAAAAATGGGAATGGGGAAGGGTAAATCGGGATTGGGGACTTACCGCCCCGCCAAGGTCGGAATGGGGCGGTAAGTCCGCCAACCACCATGGCGGAGTTGGCAGCTTAGCGCCATGGACCATGGTGCAAATTGCACCATGGTCCTCCGCCAGGGTCGTAATGAGGGCCTCTGTCTCATTCAGACACAAATGATGTGATGAAAGCTAAAGTCCCTCTTACGTAATGCTACAAAGTGTCAATCTGCTTTAAAATAAGTCAGTGAGAGATATGTTTGAACTGCAGTAATAGGTTTAATATCTGAGTGTGACCCGAAGTCACGCAATTTTCTCTCAGCCATTCAAACTTCTAAAGTTTATCCGGTTACTCCCTTTGGGCTAGGTTACATCTATTAATCCAGTTCTCAGATGGGGGATCTTGGGAATACATAGTACCGAATGGATGATTCTTAGCATCAGCAGAGCCAAGAAAAAGGAAAGTATCATGTCTTGGGACCTTCTAAATTAGTTTTGGTTATATAAAAATTGCTTAATCTCATTTGGGTTGCGTTCCTGCATCTGAAAAGATTGGAGAGTGCAAAAGTGTGTTTAATATCACAGCTGCCACCAGGTTGTCTAATGCACATTGTCAAAGTAACCAAAAATGCCTTATTATAACAAGTTAAGGATACAGAGTTTCCTAGTCTCACTTAACTGTGAGGTGAAGTGTCCAGTTGAGGGACACTCAGTGCTGACAGTCTTCAGGAATAGTCCGTTTTCCCATAAGAATGAGCAAAACATGCAAGGCAAGTAAAGCAGGTGGTTTTACTTGCCTCCAAAAAGTCAGGACAGAGTTCAAAACAAGCAAAAAGACGGGTTTCCCATAGAAACCTATGGGAGAGTGGGGGAGCTGCAATTGTTATTTAATTATTTTAATGTGGCAATGTGCCCCTGGGCGCCTCAGGACACACATAACAAACAAGGATGAAACAAGCTGTTTTTACAGAGGTAGAAGAGAAGAACGAGGTAGTGATATCAGCTCTGCTCAACTTGGCATCAGGTTAAACAGGTGCGTTTTGATGGACTTTTTAAACACGAACAGAGAAGATGTCCTCAGGGCTAGGGGAAGGACATTGCACTCATTGGGGACTTGTACATCAAAGGTCGACCCACCAAACTTCACAGGCTTAAAGCATGGTTGTACAAGCTTGTGATTATCTGTTGACTGCAGATTACACCTGTGTTGGTCGGTTACAAGGTGGCTCATTAGGTATTGGGGCCAAGCCTGTTTGACATTTATATGTCAGTGACAGTAGCTTGTGGGTGATCCTATGCACCACAAGGAGCCAGTGCAATGCATGTCTGGATGTTGTAACATGATGATATCTAGATAATCTGTGGATGGCTCTGACAGCACCGTTTTGCTAAATATGGAGAGCATGAAAATTAGCTTGAGATGTTCTGATAACCAGGCTATTGCAGTAATCAAGTCTTGTGTTAACAAGATCAGATGCAAGAAAGGATCTGTTTTCAACAGACAGATAAGGCCTGATCTGATGCAGAAGCTTTGTGACATAGCCTCACGAGGAGCATAGATGAGAAACATAAGGTTTCATGGACAGTCCCGCATTCAAGTAAACTCCCAGTTTAGTTTGATGAACAATTAGGAATTGAAAGCTGGAGAAGGCAGTGTTGGTTGAAGAGGCATTGGGTGTGAAGCAAGAGAGTGAGAACTGTTGGTCAGAGAGAAGGGTGAATGTCAGAGGTTCACAGTTCCTTTTAGTAATAGCTGAAGCAAATGGTGAGGAAAGATCAGATGTTGAAAGGGCGAAGGGATCATATATGGATTCTCTGACAGTAGTATTAGTGACTTAGAGAGCGTTGGAGATGAATAAGAGGTCTAAAGGGTTGCCCCTGTTTTGGGAGGCAGATGAATACATCATCTATGGCTTCTGTCCCACAGCCGCCCAATACAACACATGCGAGAAATTTTACTCACTGAGGCAAACGTACCACCCTTATCCCAGGCAGGTGCAACGGGACATAGAGACAATTTAAGCTGAGGATGGCAAAAGCAGTTAAATTAACGTTGTAGCACATGTTTTAGACACAAGGCACATATGCACTCCACATGAAGAGCACGAACAATAGGGAATATATGCATTTATTACATGAAGAATATTAACATAGCATCCACAGACATGTAGAATACTAAAATGACCAATGTATGCAACATGAATGATACACAAATATATCTTGCTAACATAGAAACAAGAGAGTAGTAAAGCAGCCATCTTCTTAAAAATGGAAGCCATAGCATATCTCTGAATGGCACAGGCCTCAAAGCCTCGGGAAAACTCAGAAAGCTGAATCCACAGAAATACAAATGTGTGCAGAGCACAGGTGATAGCTGGCAATTAGTGCCAACTTTAGAATGAAATAGGGAGTTTAGGCATAGCAGAAAGAAGGCATGAGATAGCAGTTCCCAAGTCACAATCAGGATACTCCCAGATTATATAACGTTTTATAAGATCACCCCCAGTCTTCGTTAGCCAGGTGTAGTAAAACAGTAAGACAAAAGACTCCAAGAAGAGTAACACAAAAGTGTTCCCACTGGTAATAAAGAACATAACACACACATTAATAGGAGCTACAATCTCAATAAATAGGAGGTAATTCCATTTCATACATGGTCTAGAAGCATATGAACCATAATTTGAGAACACTGACTATTCATTAGAATCCAACATAGATAATACACCTGCAGTGCTCCCTACACACACCCACATAGAGATGAGGTGTCACACAAGGTCAAATACAAAGTGATTGTCTGGTCTCAAGGCCTGAGAAAGAGGAATGATAACTTCTTAAATTGAACAAAGGCAGCCTGTGGGCCTCCCTCCCTCTACTGTCCATCTGGTTCATATCCTGATGACCTGCCAAGTGTCCAAGGTTGGTAAGCAATGTGCCAACCTATCAAAATCCTTAGTGATACAACGTCCATATGGCAATAAGCCAACCAACCCCTTGTTATGAACATGATCTAGTTTAACCTTTATAAATATAGGGGAGGTTCCAGGTGGAGCCATCCTATATGTGCAACCCAGTGAAAATGTTTAATCCCTATAGAAGCCATATGTAGCCAGGCTTACTAACCTATCCCCAGTCCCTGAAGGTTTTTGTAAACTGAGATTATGTTATGACATCACTGATAAAACATTAATTTTATTTAAACTGTTGTTTTTAATTGGTAGTTCGAGAGACACCCAATTTGAATGCTTGTATGCTGTCTCTACTTTATTTGGATGATAGTAAAGTTGGATATGTCTGCACACAGGGCTTTCTTCTTCATTTGAGTCTGGGTTGGGTTCACTCCAATTCCTCTGCATCTGTTTGGGAATTTTTGGGGCTGTTTTAACACCTGTGTTGAGATGTACTTTATGGATAGAGTGGAGGGCATGGTAATGCAGAAAAGATTGAAGTTCATATTTCTGAGAAGTGGTTGGAGAGGGAAGGTTAAAGTCACCTCAGAGAATGAACTGATTGTTATCGGAAAGAGAATCAAAGTTTTGTCCAAGATCATCAAAGAATGGTCCAATGGGACCAGGAGGTTGATAAATGGAGATGATTTGAACCAAGTGAAGCACAGCAGTAGTAGAGATGGTGAATTCAGAAGAGGTAGGAGAGGACATGGCATTAGAGATTTTTGAGACATTGAGATGGGAAGAGAGTAGGTGTCCGACACCTCCACCTCTTAAGTCAGTCGAGAAGAGTGAATGAAGAATAGTTTGAAGTCATGTAGGGTCACCAGAGTGGCAGTGTCAGATGGAGAAATCCAGGAGGTCTGGTTGGAGTGTAAGTAGTCAATAATAAAGGAAGTTTTGTTACATACAGACTGAGCATTCCAGAGTGCAATGTGCAGCTGATGAGGTAAGGAAGAGTAGAGAAGTTGAGACTCAGAGAACGATAGGTGAGGAGGATACGTGTTAGATAAGGTACTGTTAGCTTGTTGGCTCTGTTGGAAGTAGGTGGAAGAGAGATGGAGAAGTGGGAATTTTGAGCTGTGAGTTTTATAATAGGGATAGGAAAGTATGAAGTTGTAGCATATTGTAGAAAGTATATGCAGAGGTGATTAGGAGGAGCATCAGGAGGAGCAGGCGTGAACACATTATAGGTGAGTAGCACAGTGTGGAGAGACAGTACAGTCATTTAGAAGTTTGGGGTACGCACAGGCACAAGGAGAAAGACAAAAGCAAAGGCTCATAGGCTAAGAGGCAAAGAGGCTGGTCAACAGTTGGTATTCACCGTTCACTGTTCTGCCCTTAACTGGGATGTCCCTGGCTGCACACAATTAGGAAGTTCAGAAGGGATGACACACGCTACTGTCACCTGATACCCTAGTCAATCAGTGTTTTGGCCTCTCTGATATTATCACTGGTGTTGCTTGGTTTAGGTGATTTCTTCCTGATTGGTGTTTCCAGAGGGGCTTCTTCTGGCCTTCAGCTAGAAAAGGGGGTGGCAAGGGATCATGGGAGTCTTAGTCCAAAACAACCAGAGAGCCACATGTTGCAGACACCCGCTCTACTTTCTTTGTATGGCTCCACATATCCACGTTTTTTCAAGCATGCATGATCACTTCCTGCACAATGCCTGCTGTCGTGGCAGCGTAATCACAGAGCAAAATTCCTCTCTCATTCCATTTATTTCTTTTTTTCCTGAATATCACCTCCTCTTAAAACCACGAAAAGCCCCATTACCCCGACATCTTGCACCGTGCAGATCTATGTTGTTTTCTTGCACTCATCTTGCAGGTCATCGTTTTCACCCTGTTTCATGATAGGCTCCATGAGGTGCCACAAAGGCAGTGACAAGATAAGGTGGTAAATATTTTGACTAAGCAAACTGAAATACACTTCTCCCTGCTCCTCCGAAAAATGCCTATTCTAGCAGATCCGGCTGGTGAAAATGAATGTGGGCTTTGAGATGTTTTAATCTCATTCCGTCTGGGTTTTGAAAGGATTTAGGAAAGATGTATCTGCATAGGTACATATAGTGATGTACCCACATTTTTGAGTCTGCATTGTAGGACAATTATTTGGTTTTGAAAAAGGTCCCCCTGTCTTGTGCTCGTATGCTTGTAAACAGAGTGGAAACCCTAATTTGTAAGCATATTGCACATGCATGCTTACACACGCACACGCAATATATTTGCTTATCCCCACTACAATTTATGGGACAAAAGAGGTATTGTTATACAAACATGTTAAGATAAATCATGCTGTGCCATGCAAAATTATGACATATTTTATGTCATGTTTGCAATAGACAAGGCCAACAAGTGCTGTGAAGCTGTGGGAAGGTGCAATATAGCACTCCACACCTACCTAAATAATGAAATAATGCACATTAGCATCACTCAATTCAGGTAAAGGGCCACATTACACAATGCAGATTTGCAAAAACAAACTCTACAACCCTTCTGACCAGATAATAAGGTTCAGAAGGTAATTGTAGCCTACATTGAGAAGGGGAGTCAAGGCTGGATTATGCAGGTTAATTCGAGAAGAGCCCACCTCTGACAAAGAGGAATCCAACCTCTGACACTACCACGACCATCCCCATAACGCTACTAAAAGACCTAAAGGGCATTCAGCCAGCCCAGCGCAGGGCCTTACTCCCAATGGATCCGTAGGCCAAATGCCACTATAATGTAAGCGTTCCTATGGTTCCTCCTTGTTTTCCTGTCTACGAACCCTGTCAGTGACTTTGTTGGGCCCTAGGGAGCAACTTGAACTGTGCGTGTGCCTACGGAGCAAGTCTGTGCTATTCTCATGTTTTGGGCATCATTTGAATGCTACTATGCAATACAGGAAGGCTTAAGCCTGTGATTATTGTGCTAGACAGCCAGTGCATATGGGCATTATAAAGGACATTTGAACATTAAAATGTCTTTAGCAGGAAGGCCTGCTTTGACCCAGGTACCATGTCATGCATAATTGTACAAGCTTATCTCTAATTTAATGATTTCAAACAGCATTCCAGTTGCTTATTCACATATTCACTGCATAAAAGAGCAACACTTGTTCTCTCATACCTACCCCAGGCGAATCTGGAATGGCTCGGATTCAGGGTACATTTTTGTCAAACGTGATTTGTGGTTACAACAGCTCTCATTCTTCACACAGTCTATTCCTGTCTCTGACACCTCTGTCAGTGGACTCACCTTTACCAGAACTTCTTCTGACCATAAGCAGGAGGAGATGTAACATGATTATCTAGTTAGAAGTGTACACTACTCCCAAGAACTCTTGAAAAGCCATCACACATGCACAACATAATGTAATCTCACCACCTAACTAGTACAGGCCTCGCTGAAGGTTCTGCTGACCAATAAAATAAGCTCTCATTCTTTAGTTTGAATACATTTCATTCTTGTCAAAAAACTGAAAACTATACATTCACCCCAGCAATCAATATCACTTGCCCTTTTGTTTTCAGTTTGCTACGTGTTGTGAGTTAAGTCTGTACGTGATTGTATCCTTGATATTTTCCACTCGTTCTCTTCTCCACTTTACTTGACACCCCTTCTCTTTCAATCCAAAGACTGCAGTCTCAATGCCACTCTGGCTGGAGAGACAATCTGGTTGATGCTTGCTGCTTTAAGACCACTGTGGTGGTGATGTGCACAATATGAGAGACTTACAACAGAACATAACAGTAAGACGACCTGGCACCATTGACATTGCCAGGCAGAGACATGTGTTGCCGAGCACTGCTCCTCCCTATGTCCAACAATGTTCTAGAGGGTGTACAGAGAGATCACATCTGTATAATGTAGGCAAGTAAAGCTATGCATGCAGTCATCCCCCCGATCACATCTTAAAATACGGCCCATGTGTGTACAGGCTACAATGTCTGCTCTTCTTCCATTAATAGTGACTTCGCAGCAGTGGGTTTGAACATCTGGAAATGTTTCAGACGCCCTAGAGCCCGCCAAGGTCCTGCCGGAGATCGACCATTCTTTAATCCAGGTCTTGAAAACTTCTGTATGTGGTAAGTGTGCTCAAAATTTAATGAAGTGGGGCATAGGCTAAAAGGCCCGGAGAGCAAAATGAAGTGCGCCATGTCTTTGGCTTTTGAACATGATGTTTTGATTCCACTGTGTTGCACCGGTGCCGGATATGTCCTGGTCTCAGCGAACGTCGGCATGAGATGAGCAGGGCTCCCTTCACTTACTCACGCAGTCAACTTGAAATTGATTGATTTTGCAGAGGTTTGAGAAAGGCAAGTATATGATACGTCAGACTAGGGAAAAAAAACAATGTCAGTTGGTTTGATGTTGAAGTCCAGTCAGGTGAGGACAGAGTGGTGCAACAACAAGAATAATAACTCGCAGCAGACACAAGCAACAATCCTCTGCCTTCGTGCTAGTATTTCGCCCGATGCTCTGACCATATAAACCCACTGCTGTTCTTTTCTTTTTTTAAATCTATCATTATTGAATAGAAAAACAATGGGCCTCATTACACGGAAGGCGGTAAACCATGGTGCTATTAACACCATGGTTGCCGCCGCTACCATACCGGTACCACCATGGAGGAAAGGGGAATTACCATCCCATTCCAAGGTTGGCGGGGTGGTAATTCCCCCTTCCTCCATGGCCCTTCCCCATTCCCATTTTTGCCCCATAGGGCATAATGGGAATGGGGAAGGAGCTAATTACGGTACCGCAAATTGCAGTACCGTAATTAGCACCAAGGTCCCTTTGCGGGTCCCAACTTTAACGGCTGGTCTACACCAGCCGTTAAGGTTGGGTCCCTCAAAGGGACCTCGTAGTAAGGCGATAAGGGTTTACCGGTACCGGTGCCGGTAAACTCTTACCGCCTACCATGTAATGAGGCCCAATATGTGTAACAACAGTATATACATTGATGTGTATAATGAATACCCAAACTTTTCACCGGAATTAGAATTACACGGCGTAGGTTGTAAGATGTGGATCCTAAGAAACATTTTGGAATGTGATGCTGAAAGTAATGGGGAGACTGTAGGAGGTTCTGGAAATAGGAGTAGATGGAAAAGGTAGTGTTCCTTACTTATTTTATCCTTTAGAGAATATTGTGTGTGGGGCAGGCTTCTGTACCTTGTTGTATGACTATTGATAGATAACCAAGTGGTTGACCTTATGCATACTGGTCAACCGCAGGTGGTCGACATATGCAACTGAACAACTCTTTTCAAGTAAACCATTCATTTCACCACCCGTTATGCACTTTTCCCTCTCCCCAAAACCGTCTATGTTCTCTTCCTTTCAAACTCTGAAAGCCATTAATCCTATGCTACACCACCAAACACCATCCATGACCTATTTCACCTTTGTACTACTCATCCT
Organism: Ambystoma mexicanum; assembly: GCF_040938575.1. NCBI lineage: Eukaryota > Metazoa > Chordata > Amphibia > Caudata > Ambystomatidae > Ambystoma > Ambystoma mexicanum. The sequence continues at coordinate 501,813,441 of NC_090934.1, forward strand.
CTATGCTCTTCCTGTTACCGCCAGCCCACCTCTGGCCCTACCCACATTACCAGCATTACCCCTCCTTACATTCCCCCATGGCTCCCACCCCCTCCCACCTGAAAATGATACCCCTCTCACACATTCCCATCCAAAATTCCTCCCCTCACCTTGTATGTTGGGTTCCATGGTCATCACTTAGTGGTGGACTGGCGAGCAATAAGTGATGAGCAGTTGCGGCAACAAGCTGCACGCATCAAGCAATAGAAGTGCTGCCACCTCGAATATAAGGTGATGTAGATTTAAGCGCTCACAATCAAATATCCTTACCGTACCAATTGCCACACTTCTAAACACTGCTTTTTTGGAATTACTGGTTGTTATCACTGGTGTAGGCACCAAATACGTTTTCCTTTGGTTCATTTCTTGTTCTTGCAAGCAATGAATACCAACCATCCATGTCAGCATTTCACACCATTGTCTGTGCTTTTTCCAGATACAGTTTTAAGTTTGGTTTGAAAATCGAGGCAAGAGGCTTCCAATCGTGTATAAATCAGGCACATTGAGGTAGATGAGAATTTGTGAGCTTAGTGGTCATGCTACAGCATGTTGGTTAAGTGTCTGGCAAGGTATGTGGTAAAACCATAGTCAAAGTTCGAGGCTACGTTTAGTAGGTTGTACATAGATTGGCATTGCATAGCGTGGCAGTCCGTATATTGTTGAGGATGGGAATGACCATGCAGAAGGAGATTTGAGACATAATGCGAGTGGTAAAGTTGAGTACCTTGCTGTGTGTTAGGTCTGCCAGCCATCTAGCAAATGACCACGTATAGAATTCCATAGGGAGGATGTCAACATGCTGCTCACTGGAAACTCTGCTCGAAAGTTTAAATTTCCGAGGAACTTAGACGTATTTGGGCGAGAGGGTCCCGCAACATGGCACACATGGGAGACAATAGACTTGGAGAGCCTGGGGGTGATTGTGGTAGAGGAAACAGGACGCAGTGGTGGCAGCCCCCTCCAAAAGCAAGCAGAGCTGAGCATACCGATATTGCTGACGTCTAGCAAGCCATTGGTTTGATTAATTGCACGGAGGAGTGAGAGGGCGAATAAGAAGTCATGAATTCTGACTGAACCATACTAACAGTCAGTGTCTGAATGGTTAAACATATCCCTTCTGCACATTCGTGCTGTATTTCATTTGAACATTGGGATTTTCGTAACAATTGTGTTATATATATTCTGTCAACATTCGTATGGATTTGATTAGACACCCCGACACTCTTTGAAAAGAATAAACTAAATCAATGCAGAAGTGCCACCTCAGCAAACATTCTCTGTACACCTTTCATTATACAAACAATATAATTTATTATTTATAAAGCACTTAATACCCAGTGGTTTCTAAGCGTGGACCCGGGGATCTAACCTGTGTTGCTCTGTGTTGTCTTACTTCCAAGACGAGCGCGTTGCCCCTGAGCTATCCTCTCGAGACAATCCAGCATCCCGATATAGCAATACAGAGTTTGTGCTTTGGTCTCTTAATTTAGTCTTTCATTTGCACTGCTCCACCATGTGGAGAAGGTGCGGAAGGAACCAAGAAGAACCTCTATAAATTGTTTTACTTTTGCTTCCATATACATCTTGGCAAGGGTACAGCCGTTCTAATGGTCTTCGATAGAAGTCTCACTCAGGCTAATTATTTCTTTGGACCTGAGATGACATAACACACAAACGTCCTATGGATCTTTTTTCAAAGATGACACGTGTATCTGTGAGGGGTGGGGGCTGTCACACGAGACTAGTTTTAATCTCCTTGGGTAAGAGAGAGCAGCATGTCCAACTACAACCGTTTTTTTTCCATAATCACGGTGCACTGTGGACTTCCACAGAGTTCCTTTAAGTCCCTGTTTTAATTCAACATTTAAAGGTTCGACTTTCTAAGTTTGAAAATCCTTGCAACTCTTGCTCTTCATTATCACGGGAGGATAGCTCAGGGGCAACATGCTCACCTAGGAAGCAACACGACACAGAGCACCACAGGTCCGATCCCCGCGTCAATGCTTAGAAACCTGTCCATGTTAAGCACGTTATAAATAAACTATCATATCACACACTGATGATGCACAGACTTTTCCAACCTTAATCCTGGGCTCAAATCGGTGACAAGCTCAAACTAATTTCAGTTAAAATTGATCTTCTTCTTCTTCTAGGGTCCTGACATATTCGTCAGACCCCAACTTGTCTCCCGCACCCCCATCTTCTTCTCAACCACTACCCTGAGTGTGCTTAGAAAGTTACGCATCTGTGAGTGGTATGGGAATTCATTTCTAGTTTGGTTATGCAAATTGGTGTTGTGGTTAAGGGCTGAGTATTTAAACTTTGCTAACTTAGACATTTCCTTCTCTATATTCCCAGTTACATCGCATGTGGGTGGACCATAACAATTGAAAACTTGAGTATGTCACCTAATTGTTTTTGCTACGTCTAACTGAATGTCAGATTCAGAAGCTTATGCCTGTTCAGAACATAGTGGTCCAGCTTATCTTTCGCCTTAAGAAGACCAACTCTATCTCCCAGCTGCATCAAGGCTTCTCTGGTTGCCAGTACAAAGTACATTCCTCCATGGCTGTTGCCTGGTATGTGCGTGTCTGCACAACATGACCTTGATAGTCAGCAAGCGTCTTCTCTACCTTTCCACAAGGGTTCTGCGATCAGCATATTCTCATTTTCTTGAGGGCCCCCAAATTAAATACAAGACATGGGGAGACAGGAGTTTATCATCTAAGTTTCCAATAATGTGTAATGCCCTTACCCTGGGGGCAATCTCCTCCCTCGCATGGCTCTCATTAGAAAGACAGCCAAGACTCTATTTTTCCAGTGATCCATCCTCACTCTGTTTCCCTCTGCCCTTTGAAGATCTTGATCTCACACCTACAGGCAATGTATCTTGTTTGTATGTCTAATGATGTTTTTAATCATTTACGTGAGCAAATATTGCCTAACCCCAACTTGCCATCTACATCTATTGTGGAAAATATGAGCAGCACAAATGGAGGAACAAATAATTCTGTCAAAAAAGATCAATAGACCAACTTGCTTTTTGCAATTGTGTTGATCCCTCTGTATGCTACTACATGGTCAAATCAAATCAAGTGTGCTTGGTGCAAGGCTTCCATTTGGAATTGGTGTGCATGGACTGGACACGGGAGAGGACAAAAGG